>NC_137071.1:12344649-12839649 GCF_951640355.1 Cnephaeus nilssonii | reverse complement strand
ATTGACTTGGCTGGGAGGAGTATCCTTTAGACCAGTGGTTCTCAACCTTCCTAATGCCGAGACCCTTTAATACAGTTCCTCATGTTGTGGTGACCCCAACCATACAATTATTTTTGTTGCTACTTCATAACTGTAATTTTGCTACTGTTATGAATCGTAATGTAAATATCTGTGTTTTCCGATGGTCTTAGGCTCTACAGCAGCAGTTCTCAACCTGTGGGTCGCCTAAGACCATTGGAAAACACAGATATTTACATTACGATTCATAACAGTAGCAAAATTACAGTTATGAAGTAGCAACGAAAATAATTGTATGGTTGGGGGTCACCACAACATGAGGAACTGTATTAAAGGGTCGCCGCATTAGGAAGGTTGAAAACCACTGCTTTAGACACTTCAGTTTTTTCTCCGTCTTGTAGCCTGTGATGGTTTGAAGGAGTTTGTGCAGCCATCTTGGACCACGTTGTGATCTTGAGGTTAGAAGCCTGGCATTGCCAATGATGATGCCGTGGAGCTATAGCAATCCTCAACAGCCCACAACCTGGATTTCTGTCACATGATACAGTATTAATGTTTCTTGGATAGAGAACTGAATGTCCATTCTGTTTAAGCTGCTGTTACTTTTGGTCTCTAATTCCTTCAGCTCAGTACAATTCCTGTCTGTTATGGGTTGATTGTATCCCTAATAAGGTATGTTGAAGTCCTAACCCCCAATACATGTGAATGTGGCCTTATTTGGAAATAAGAACTTGGTAGATAAAATCAGGTTAAGATGAGATCATACTGGATTAGGCTGGGCCCTTGATCCAATATGATTGGTGTCCTAAGAAGAAGAAGAAGAAAAGATACAGACACACACAGGGAAAAGATGGCCACGTGACTACAGATGCAGAGACTACAGTGATGCGTCTCTATAGGCCAAGGAATGCCAAGGATTATCAGACACTAGAAAAAGAGGCAAGGGAGGAGAATTCTCTCCTATAGATTTCAGAGGGAGAATGCCTTGCCAATACCTGGATTTCAGATTTCTAACTAGCTTCCAGAACTGTGAAAACAATAGATCTCTGTTGTTTTAAGCTAGCTGGTTTGTGGTACTTTGTTACAGCAGCCCTAGGAAACTAATACACTACTAATGGAGTCCTAGACTTAAGTCTAAATAAATCATTTGGCTCTCAAAACTCCTGACAAGGCATGGGCCAGAGGTTGCATGTGCAAAAAATATTATGCGTTTTAGTATACAGAAGGCTCAAAATGAATCAACACTATGAATATGGATGCCAAGAAAGTTAACGCAACCCTAAATAGACTTCACAGAAATTGGCTACCTAGAAAAGTTGGCAGCAGCAGGATTGTTCTGCTCTGTACTAGAGCCAGTGAGGGCAGTTGAAGTGCAGCCTGCAGTTCTGGGTTCCTCACTTTATTGGGAAAGGAATGCTAGATTGGGATCATTATTCTGAAAAGCAGAGTACTAGAAAAATGTCTGAAGACCTAGGAATATTGGGCCTAACAGGGAAAGGATCAGGAAGATAGCCACTTTCACCATCTTAAAGGCTCTCATAAAACAGGAAAACAGTAGATGCTGAATAAGTGCTTACTGAAGGCCAGGGATCAATCCATTCAGCTGAACTAGGAGCAATGAGTGAGTCAAAGGACACAAATTTAGGCCGAATGTAGGACCTATCTGTCTAGTGAAAAAGAAAATAAACTTTAAAAGTATATTGAAAGGAGAAACCCATCAATGGATGAATAGATAAGCACATGATGGTATCTCTATGCAATGGGCTATATCCGGCCATAAAAAGTAATGAAATACTGACACATGAAATGCTACAATATGGCAGAACCTCAGAAACATTGTGCTTGTTGAAAGAAGCCACACACAAAGGTCATATATTACATTATTCCTAATGGGCACAGGGATTTCTTTGGGGGTGATGAAAATGTTTTGGAACTAGAGGTGGTGGTCGCACAGCATTGTGAATGTACTAAATGCCACTACATTATTCACTTCAAAATGGTTCCTTTTACATTATGTGAATTTCACTTCAATAAAAAGGGATGAAAAAATTAAAAAGAAGGCTAGCATCTGCTTTGTGGTAAGAGAAGCTGTAGGTAGAACTTAGCAATCTCTGCATCAAAGAACAAGTACATTGAAATCACAACAGAGATCCAAAGGACCCTTCATGGTAAACACCGAGAGTCTACTGAAGGGTAACTAATTACTAGATACAAATGTTCAAGACTTTCCACCATGGTTCTAAGGTTCTCTTGCTGCACAACTCGTGATTACTACCTTAAGAGATCACAATTATTTTTCTATTTTCATTTTATGCTGAAACAAGACACTCTCCCAGGTAGCTTGACAACATTCTCAGTGTCCCTAAGTGACTTATCAAATCAATAATTCATTCAACCATAGCCATTTTGAAACTGTAACACATAATGATTATAAGTTCATCATTTAAGTTCTCCCTTGGAGGCGAAAGTCCAGCATGGTACACATGTTCCATTATAAAAATTTTCAACAGCTTTATAACTGAGGATAATGTGAAAAACACTAGAGTTATCCCAAAGTAGGACTCTACGTCATTTTACTGCTTTCCTCATAAGTGGCCTTCAAGAAATTTAGTTGAATGAAAACCTGAATAAAAGGCTCTACCACAGTGCTCCTGCCCCAGGGGCTGTACAATTTCACAAATTATTTCTACCATGGCCCAGGGAGTCTCACTCATGTAGATGTTTTCTCATCTCGTCAAGTTAGAAATGTTTGTGAGAAAAACTTTAACTTGGTTTAAAATCCTAATTCTATAATGAAAACAAAAAAAAAAACTTACGCTTTATTTTTGGTGAATTATATAACACAGAATACACTGTGGGTTCAGCTCATAGCCATACAGATTTGGTCACCTTAAGAAGTCAAAACCATGTCCCTAAAATAAGGAGATATTAAGATATTTATTCTCTGTCTTGGGTAAGTCCCGTCTCTATCACCAGTGTGGAAAAGGGTTCTATTCACTTAGGAACTTATGCAGTCCTCAAAGTTTTTATTCCTGTATTTATTTGCACTTCCTATGTAGCAGTGAATACCCAGAGAATATATTTTTAATAACCAGCAACTTGCATACTGTTAAATTCCCACGAACCTAAGAAAACTTTACTAATTAAAACAAAAACAAAAAACAAGGTATCTGAGAAGAGAGACACATCTAAAACCCTGGGAATAAAATTGCCTCAGCTTTCTTCTCATAACTCTGGCAACATGAGCCAGAAGAAGAGCCAGTTTTCATATTCCAAGTCAATTCTGGAAAGTACTCAAGCCAACTACAACCCAGGACTAAATGAGAGTAGATTTATTATGTGAGGATGAGACTGGCACAGTAAGGGGCAAGTGCTTTACCATCAACCTTGAACGTGTTTAAAGTCCCCACTAGTCAAGCATTAGGAAAGCAGTGCTTTTGTCCAAACGGTTATTTACAAATGCCACTTTTTGCTCACAGATAATCAATTTTATATAATTTAGGTAATGTTAAAGTAGCTTCATAAATAAGGACATGTCCTGTCCATTTGATATGTCCCTAGCACCTAGCAAAGTGCTAAGATATAGGTGTTCAATAAATAATTTTTCAAAAAAATATATTTTATTGATTTTTTACAGAGAGGAAGGGAGAGGGAGAGAGAGAGAGAGAGAGAGAGAGAGAGAGAGAGAGAGAGAGAGAGAGAGTTAGGAACATCGATGAGAGAGAAACATCTATCAGCTGCCTCCTGCACACCCCCTATTGGGGATGTGCCTGCAACCAAGGTACATGCCCTTGACCAGAATCGAACCTGGGACCTTTCAGTCCACAGGCTGATGCTCTATCCACTGAGCCAAACTGGTTAGGGCCAATAAATAATTTTTAAATGAAAGTAAAATATGATTGAGACATAGCAACCCAGAACTTAAAAACCAGATAAGCACAATCCTGCAAAATTAACACATTGGAAAGCCCTATGATAATTATAATGACCCTATCCATTGTACCACTGATTTTGGAACTTCTCTAGAACTATTAGCAGGTCCTCGAATAACGTTGTTTTGTTATAACATTGATGAGATGTCATAGGAAATTAATTCTGATTTGTATCAATCAGCCTATGGTAAAACTGGTTTCATTATACATCATTTTGCTTAAAGTCACAAAATATATTGACGATGTTAAGTGAGGAAAGATGTAGCTTTTTCCTCCTGCTAGGAAAGCCTAGGAACCTCATAAATAGAATTAAGAAATTCCCCACTCATCACTAGCAACTCAAAAGGAACCACAGAAGAACAGGCTGTCCTACTCTCAAGGTCCCTGTGAGGAACAGCTAAGGGCAGTATCACCAACCAGGATGCTATGAACCTCCAGCTATTCCCAAGGGTCATGTTCTGAGCTGCAATATGACCCTAGGAGCTAAGCTATAAAAGCTTCTCTCTGGGCAGAGTAGCTGATAACTTTGACAAATGCCTGCCTAAAATGCCACCGTTTTTGAGGACAAGGATATGAAGCGAAAGAAATTATTTCAAAATGCCCATTGGTTTGCTCATTTAAAAAGGATAATAAACGACCAAAGATAACCGGATGTATGAAACCACTACCAATAACATCATCAACTTACCAGGAACATCATCAACGTTTACTGAAAGGCTAGCTGTACACTTTCCTTTTACTTTCTTTCACCAAGAATGCAATCATAAAACTGGTTGACTTTCTAAGAAGTAATTCAATTCTCACTGAACTTCACTTGATGATCTAGATGTTAAAGGCTCAAAGGCAGCATGGGTTCTTGAAGCAAGGTGATTCCCCTGGAGTCTGCAATTGGATTGATGACTCACACTAAATTGATACAGTCTTGTTTTCTTTCTGCACCTGCTGATGCAAGTCTTGCGATGAGACTGACGTAAAAAGAATTTGCTGCAACAGCTAATTCTCATTTTGTGTTCTGTATTTTTAGAAAACCTACACTCTGCTTTGTTAATTATTGAAGATCTACAAAATTAGGGAAGGAACATTTATACATATCAAATTAGTTAAGTATAAGTGAACAATAATGTTCAAATGCTGCAAAGGTAGTGGTAAAAACTGGTAACAGTGTAAGTTGGGATAACCCATTAAGAAAACAATTTGGCAATACAAATCATGACCATATTATATTTATGTATTTTGAAATATACTATTGATAAGAATGTATCCTAAAGAAATATTTCAAATAACAACAACAAAAAATAACTTAAGCAGGAAAATATTTGCCACAGTTTTCTAATAAAGAGATAGTGAAAATAGCCTAATATGCCCAATGAGAGGGATGGTCAACATTGCATTTAAAATTTTTGGTACTGAAAATTAAGTAGCAATACAGACAGATGTTTGACAAAAGATAATACAAAAGCATATTTTCATTATGACTGAAAACATGTAAAACATACATGTGAATAAGCAAAACAAAGGAATATACAACAATGGTTGTAGCCATATGTAGTTTCTGACTTCTTGCTAAATTTTGTGAAAAGGCAATATATCATCTTAAATATTTCGCTAAAACTAGCCTGTGGATCAACCATTTTAAGTGAAAAGATTTGAAGTTAAAAGTTGCTTAAAGAACCCTGCCTCTGTGTTAAAAAATAAGTAAATACATAACAGGTTTCTGATTTTCACTCTCTTCTCATCAAAATCCTTACAAATCCTCGGGCCAGACCAATGTGGAAAGTGAGGCACATTACAGTCCTGTTTGGCGAAGCAGACTACACATGACCATTTTATAGGCTCTGAGAATCTGCAGTAAGCCTGTTTAACTTTGTCTAGTCCAGAGTTTGCTAGATGTACTTGATCACAAAACCCTCTTTGCACGCAAGACCCCCAAACATTTTTCTCCCCACAGTTTGGGAAATGGTGCTTGGATGATGCTCAAAGGAAATTCCCAGGAAGATGGTTCCAGACCATGTGCTCCCAGTTGAGAGCCACTATAGTCTCCTTATCCCTCAGGTATACGTATTAAGCTAGAGAAAAGGCTTGAGAACCACTGATCTACGCTGCTACTTAGAAACAATGGAAGCCCATACAAATAAACTCTTTAGGGTACCGGTTTGGGAGGTTTTTTGGCCTTCATAAAAAGGGTTCTGATCTAGTCCAAAGGTAACAGCAGTTTCTGCAAAGAAATGGAACCTCTTCTTTGTAATTATAAAGTGGTGACCAAAGAAATCTGAGTAACCCATATGAGAATTAGTTTCTCTTTTAGCTATAAATACAGTATTGTTCATGATGTGAAAAAAAAGCATATCTTTTTGAAGTTTAAATATTTAAAAAATATGTGTATGGTAGTAAGGTGTCTCTACCCAGCAAACTCCAAATATCTACTTCCCAGAGCTAAGGAATGGACAAAAACAGCCCCCCACCCCCTCCACACACAGATACACACAGTTCTTTAGCATCATTTATGCCACCTTTACCTCTGGTCGAAGTGTAGCTTTCATGCAGACTTGGCAAAGAGGTCCATTTCGGGAGAACTGAAGGGGAAGGTGCCGAATTCGATTTCGACAGGTTGGCTCCTCACAAATCAACCAGCCCTGCAGAGAAAAAAGAGAACACTTCAGTCCTCTCGCCACCATCAACAAATTCAAATAAAGACCCCTTTCATTATCAAGACAGACTCATCTCATTCGATTACCTTTCTTCCCTGATGTGTGATTTTGATCTATGCCCCAAACTTAAAAGTTAGGCAATTCATCAAGTTTTACAAAAAGAAAGATAACATGAGATGGTATTCTCTTTTCTTAAAATACAATCCCCATCCCACATACAACAATACCTCCCAATAAAATCTTATATGATTATTCACAGATGTAAACCAATGGGTTTTAGTTCATTAGTACAGACCATTACCAAAGTAAAGAATATACCACATAGAAATAGATGACTTTCCCAACAGCTAAGTAAGTATTTATTACGTAACTAGAGGCCTGATGCATGAAATTCGTGCAAGGGGCTCGGCCCTCGCAGCCCCAGCTTCGTCCGGAAGGTCGTTCGGCTGTCCAGTCTAATTAGCATATTATGCTTTTATTATTATAGATTGCTGAGATCAGTTTCCTTCTCTGTGAAATGAGCACAACAGTACCTGCTTTACAGGATTGTTGTGGTTGTGATGTAATACATTCAGAGTGTTTAGAACTATGTTGGCATAAGAGAAACACTGACTAAATGTAAGCAACTCTTTTATGTAAAATTAAAACATTGCCTGACTGGTGTGGCTCAGTGGCTGAGCATCGATCTATGAACCAGGAGGTCATGGTTCAATTCCCGGTCAGGGCACCTGCCCGGGTTGCGGGCTCCATTCCCAGTAGGGAGTGTGCAGGAGGCAGCCGATCAATGATTCTCTCTCACCATTGATATTTCTCTCTCTCTCTTCCTCTCCTTTCTGAAATCAATCAAAATATATTTAAAAAATAAATAAATAAAATCAAAACATTATTTTACACATGTTCTCTGGAGGCTGCCATGTTTTCAAGGATAACATCAACTGACCACCCTTTCCCAGTGGTTTCAAATAGCCACTGCCCACTTCTCTATACATTTCCCTCCTGCAGTTACTCCCCCTTGCTGCTCTTGTGTGAATGTTCTCATACACATGCGATAACAATATGCCTGTTATCTGAAATCAGCACTGTTTGCTATGAAACATATCTGTTAAACAAGTAAGATAAGACTTCACAAATGGGGTTGAGCAAAACTCAGGTTCTCTGGGGGCTTTAGTGTTCTATGTATTCGGCATAATACACCTAAGGGAAACTAGGGGGTATAAAGGTGAACAAGGTATGCTCCCTTATTGCATGGGTTCCCACTCGGGGAATTATAAGCAGGGACCTGACTGTCTTTGGGTCTTGGAGCCTTTAGAGAAGCAGAACTTCTGAACTGGTCTTGAAGAGTAAGTATAAGTTGGAGAAGGCAGGAAAGACAACTTAGTCAGTGGTTCTCAACCTTCCTAATGCCGCGACCCTTTAATACAGTTCCTCATGTTGTGGTGACCCCCAACCATAAAATTATTTTCGTTGCTACTTCACAACTGTAATTTTGCTACTGTTAATGAATCGTAATGTAAATATCTGTGTTTTCCGATGGTCTTAGGCGACACTGCTAGCGGTTCTCAACCTGTGGGTCACGACTGTTAATGAATCTGTGTTTGTAAATATCTGTGTTTTCCGATGGTCTTAGGCTCTACAGCAGCGGCTCTCAACCTGTGGGTCACGAACCACAGGTTGAGAACCGCTAGCAGGGTCGCCTAAGACCATCGGAAAACACAGATATTTACATTACGATTCATTAACAGTAGCAAAATTACAGTTGTGAAGTAGCAACAAAAATAATTTTATGGTTGGGGGTCACCACAACATGAGGAACTGTATTAAAGGGTCGCGGCATTAGAAAGGTTGAGAACCACTGACTTAGGTAGAGAAAACAACATGTGCAAAAGAATTAAGGCCAGAGAGAACTATGTGGAGTATGATCAAGAAAGGCATCAGTGACATTTTTAACCACATTCTCTGTTTCTAGACTGAGCAACCTGTTGGGTTTTGTTCTGCCTAGAAGAGAGCAGTATATCTACAATTGCTCCTTAATTATGTTAGGGACCTTCGTCTGCCACTTATTAATGTGGCCACATAGCATCAATTCAAAACTGCAGGATGTCCCCACTCATCGCTGTGCTAAGTGAACTCATTCCTCAGAATAGGCTCTTCTTGGAAGTAGCTACAACCAAGTCAAGGCAAAGCACTCCAAATCAGTTCTTCCAGCTCCATTTATTACTTTTTTTACTAGTACACCCAAAGAAAGTGTACTGTAACATTTTTTACTAAAAGAAAATATGCTACCTTTAAAGAATATAAAATCCATCTAGACAATACATTCACAGTAAGCTTCATTCCTACCTTCAGTCAATAGGCTGAAATATTTTATTTCATTTTTTCTTTGTGTTTCTTTTTTCCCCCCACTTTTTTTTATTTAGGTATTATATGTGTACATATCTTACCATTGTCCCCCCCACCCCACACCCCAGAGTTTTGTGTCCATTGGTTATGCTTATATGCATGCACACAAGTCCTTTGATTTATCTCTTATCTCCCCCACCTCTCCCTAACCTTCCCCCTGTAATTTGACAGTCTGTTTGATGCTTTACTGTCTCTGTATCTATATTTTTGTTCATCAGTTTATAATGTTCTTTATTATCCATAAATGAGTGAGATCATGTGGTATTTTTCTTTCATTGACTGGCTTATTTCACTTAGCACAATGTTCTCCAATTCCATCCAGGTTGCTGCAAATGATGAGAATTCCTTCTTTTTTAGTGCAGCATAGTATTCCATTGTGTAGATGTACCACAGCTTTCTGATCCAGTCATCTGCTGACGGGCACCTAGGCTGTTTCCAAATCTTAGCTATTGTAAATTGTGCTGCTATGAACATAGGGGTGCATATATCCTTTCTGATTGGTGTTTAATAGGCTGAAATATTTTAATATTTAATTTGAACTTTTCACGGAGCGGGTCTCAAGGAGTCCTTATGAAATCTTTAATATATGCCCAGAATTATATTTAATATTGTAGAGAGTTTCAGGAAAAACACACACACACACACACACGTAATTCAGTATAGTCTGGCTTTAAGAAGCAACTTGTATGGTACCAACTATAAATGCTAAACAACACAGAGAAGGGATGGAGTCATGTGGATCCTACCACGAAGTAGAATAAAGAATCAGTGGTTCTGAGTCATAGTCATAGCCATAGCCATAGTCATAGTCATAGTCATAGGTCTTAGGGCCACATTTTCTTGATTTAAGGACACATTTTTATTCACAGTTTACTATTTCTAAAACTCAGATGCAATTGACATGTACATTTAATGACGTATTTGTATTTCCTTCAAAAAAACTGTTAAGATATAGCTCACAATTGATGGCCTCTCAGAATTAAAGAAACAAGATACTTTGGTTTAATCTATTCTAGGTATGGAGACTACCAAGGGGGACAGTAGAGCTGATGGCAGCAGCAGATATTAAGTTTTAAATGCAGCCTATGGACACTAAAGGTCAGACTAGTTGTTTCTGGTTACCATGTAGGCATATTAATAAAGAAAACAGTAGACTTCAAGCAAACCATGCATGAAAAATGTAGGACTGGATGACTTATCATTCATTTGGAGTTGCTACATTTAAAAAAATATATTTTTAAATTGATTTCAGAAAGGAAGGGAGAGGCGGAGAGAGAGCTAGAAACATCAATCAATGATGAGAGAGAAACATTGATCGGCTGCCTCCTGCACGCCACCCCCACTGGGGATGGAGCCCACAACCTGGGTATGTGCCCTGATCTGGAATTGAACCATGACCTTACACCAGCCGGGCTGGAGTTGTTACATTTTTGAGACAAAAAATTAATAAGCACCAGAATATAACCTGGAAGTTAAAATTATTTCTTTTCAGGTTTTGAAACCTGATTCCATCAATTTATTACAACTCCATGACTCACTAGGTGAGCTGCCAACCAGGGAGATCTAAATTGTTACCTCACCTGTTTCTAAAGCAAACACCCAACTATCTCTGACAGAGTTACTAACTAAATGGCCTTTCAAGTAATATAGAAAACAGATAATATAATTTGTCTAGACTTCCTACCAGTTATAATTAACATTAAAGAGGTCTTTTCTTCTTTGTCACCTCTCTCTATTCAGTACTTATTTGGATTTGTTTGTACTTACTATCTGTTAATCTCCCTTTACAAATGACAACAATAACTAGCGCTATTATGCTTGGAAATTAAACATGCTGATAACTGTGTGAAGGGAACTGGAGCTGAAAAAATATTAAAGCCTGTAGCTCTTTATACCTCTTGTTTTATTTTGATAATTAAGCTTTTGGTCATGGTCTATTTTAAACAAAACTCTTCTATGGGGGAAATAGGCCCTAATCATATTCAATATATGCTTTGATTCCATTCAATTTTGTCAAGTACATTTTGGTTAACCCTTTGTTCCCCCCAACAAATAATAACTGACTGTATTAAATCTACCTTTCAACGAACATTTGTGTCCTTAAAAATAAATATGCCAGGTCTTTGAAAAAAATCCCATGATGGGGCAAATCATCCATGGCAAGATGTCACAGTGAAATTTACCTTGCATGAGAGTTAAAAATGAAGTAAATGAAATTTACTTTGAATTACTACTCACAGAGACAAAACTAAACTAATGTTCATTTCCCATGTTGGGAAATAATGTACTGTGCAAAACTATGTTGCCAAGTCAATAGAAGGAAAAAAATTTAATAAAGTGTAGTTCTTTGGAAGTCAAACCTATAAAAAGATTTGGGCTTTAATAAAAACTTCCAAAACCACTCTAAGGACGTTGTCTATCATCCAAATATGTCATTTTATTATGCAATGCTACACCAAAGTGCCAAATTGTCATAACCAACAGAAATAAGGTCATTAATAACATACTTTGTATATTTTATATTTTCATGTACATATTTCCGCAGCCCCCTTTTATGGCTACACAAATTTGGGGAGTTTTGAAAAAATAAAAGTATTCTGAATTTTATATACATACATATAAATTTTGTGTGTGTGAGAAGAAATAAGGCCATTAAGTTTTCAGAGGGCTACTAAAACCATGCTTATAAGTAAAGGGTTCAAAAGAGGTGAAGCCACCTGTCCAATAGCAAAACAATGATTCCTTGAACTCATTGTGTACGAAATTGTGTGAAATGTTGATTGGTTCTGATTGCTAATATTTCTGAGGCCTTAACTAAAATATTTCTGCACATGCTAAAAAGGTGTTCCTGGCAGTTGCCCCTTAAACACAAACTGTTATTAATTTGAGTATACTTTGCATTTTTAGAAGGGTGCACGCACAAAAATCATCCAGACCTGGAAATGTGGTGCATAGGAGGCACTCAAAAATATCTTTTGAATATAGTAGTTCCCCTTTACCCATAGTTTCACTTTCTTTTTTATTTTTATAATCCTCACCCGAGGATATTTTTCCATGGATTTTTAGAGAGTGGAAGGGAGAGAGGAGGAGGGGAGAGAGGGAGAGAGAGAGAGGTGAGAGAGACACATCAACTAGTTGCCTCCCACATGTGCCCCTACCGGGGCTGTGGAACATGCAACCAAAGTACGAGGTATGTGCCCTTAACTAGAAATCAAACCCTCGACCCCTTAGTGCATTGGTCGGCAAACTGCGGCTCGCGAGCCGCAGTTTGCCGCTCTGTTGACTAATGAGTTTGCCGACCACTGGGATAGGGGCTTAATCACAAGGAACAACAACAGCCTGTAATTATTGGAATTGAGAGTCTAGGTCAGTGGTCGGCAAACTCATTAGTCAACAGTGCGGCAAACCGCGGCTCATGAGCCGCAGTTTGCTGACCACTGCCTTAGTCCATGGGGAGAAGCTCTAACCATTGAGCAACTGACCAGGGCCACAGCTTCACTTTCTGTGGTTTCAGTTACCCCTGGTCAACCCAGTCTGAAAATATCAAATGAAAAATTCCAGAAATAAACAATGTGTAAGTTCTAAATTGTGCACCATTCTGAGTAGCATGATAAAAATCTTGTGCAGTCCCGCTCCATGCCCCCAGGATGTAAAACGTCCCTTTGGCCAGTGACTCCATACTATAAACGCTCCCTGCCCATTAGTCACTTATTAGCCATCTTGGTTATCAGACGACTGTGGAGGTACCATAGTGCATTTGAGAAAGTAACTTTTATTTTACTTAACTTTTATTAACAGTATTTTATAACTCTTCTATTTTATTATTAGTTATTGTTAACCTCTTACTGTGCCTAATTTATAAATTAAACTTTATCATAGGTATGTATATATAGGAAGAAACATAGTACATGTAATATAGGGCTTGGTACTATCTGTGGTTTCAGGTATCCACTGGGGAATGTATCCTCCATGGATAAGGGGAGAGAGACTTCTGTAAATGAATGCATAGAAGCGATAAAATAAAAATGCACAGGAGCACGTTCATGGAAAATAATAAGGAAAGGGTCTAAAATTCACAGTCCTTATTCTCTTTGTTTTTTTCTTTAATCCTCACCTGAGGATATGTTTTTATTGATTTCTATAGACAGAGGGAGGGCAGGAGGGAGGGAGAGAGAGAGGAGTGGAAGGGAGGGGGGAGAGAAGATACAGAGAAACATCGATTGGTTGCCTCCCGTATGAGACCTGACTGGGGAGCGAACTTGCAATCTAGGTATGTGCCCTAACCAGGAATCAAACCCAAGACCTTTTGGTATATAGGACAATGCTCCAATCAACTGAGCCACCTGGCCAGGTCCACAGTATTTCTTATTCTTTTTCTTTTTTTAATATTTTATTGATTTCATAGAAGAAGGGTGAGGAAGAGAGAAAGATAGAAAGATCAATGGTGAGAGAGTATCATTGATCGGCTGCCTCCTGCACGCCCTACACTGGGGATTGAGACCGCAACCCGGGCTTGTGCCCTGACCCAGAATCAAACCGTGACCTCCTGGTTCATAGGTCGACACTCAACCACTGAGCCTTGCTGGCTGGGCGTATTTCTTATTCTTGAATCAAATATGTCGTGGGCCCTTCTCCCATTTCCAATTAGTCACCAAGTCTGCCCCCTGGCCTTATAGTCCTATTATCACCAACCTCACTCAAGCCCAGACCTCAGAATCGATCTATTGCAATAGCCCTCTACAGGGTTTCCCTGACTCCATTCTCTCCCACACCCAATGCAAAAGGAGGCCAAGTGTGGCTTCCCACTCCCATCCCCCAACTGTATACCTTCCAGAGAGTATTAAGAATCCATGCTTTGGTCTGGCTTTCCAATTTTTACAGCCTCATCCTATTCCTCTTTTCTCATCATTCTCTTACACAAACTCTTTGCCCCATCAGATTTTTTTTCACCGTCTTCATCACATTTTGCCCATTGCCAACTCCTCGTCTGTACTCATGCTGTAGAAAGTGGTTCTCAACCTTTCTAATGCCGCGACCCTTTAATACAGTTCCTCATGTTGTGGTGACCCCCCACCATAAAATTATTTTCGTTGCTACTTCACAACTGTAATTTTGCTACTGTTATGAATCGTAATGTAAATATCTGTGATTTCCGATATTTACATTACGAACCACAGGTTGAGAACCGCTAGCAGGGTCGCCTAAGACCATCGGAAATCACAGATATTTACATTACGATTCATAACAGTAGCAAAATTACAGTTGTGAAGTAGCAACGAAAATAATTTTATGGTGGGGGGTCACCACAACATGAGGAACTGTATTAAAGGGTCGCGGCATTAGAAAGGTTGAGAACCAGTGCTATAGAAGCTTTGCCTAAAACGCCTACTCCTTGAACACCACTTCCATTCCTCTCCTATGAATGGAAGACCTCTCCTATGAAATTTCTCACCCACCAGGGACTGCTCCCTGTATCCCAGCAACAACTGAGCACACAACGCTTTGCACTATCCCTGAACCATCTTATTTTACCTCCTTAAATGATGGTCAGGCCCCCAGAAGTGACCTGCTTTAGATTGGTAGTGTCCGCCACAGTCTCCAGCACAAAGGTTCACACTCAATGAAGAATACAGAGTTGAGATTATGGAAAACCACACTTGCATGTGTTTCTCTCTCTCATTCATTAATGGGTAATTTTGTATAAGTCACCAAACCTCTCTCTGAGCCTCAGTCTCCTTGTCTATAAAACAGGAAGTAATGAAACCTATCCTATTGGAGTTGTTAAGAGGATCAAATAAGAAAACCCACACAGAGTTCAATAAATTAAAATATTATTATCCTACATATGCCACCAGTACTGGGGAACACCAGTGCTGGGCTATAGCTGACAATGCACTATTAAAGGTGTAATATTCAAATATGGTAAGAACCAGGTCAACTTTCACCTGGTGTTATCCCAAAATAGAGAATCCCAATGATGAATAATGGGTAATATTAGGCACACCTGCATCTCAATTTGATTGCAAAATAATACAACTATGTAGTCCATATAAGTGAAATGATCAGGTTTTTCCTGATAAAACTATACTGGAGCCCTAGCTGGTTTGGCTCAGTGGATAGAGCGATGGCCTGCAGATTGAAGGTTCCTCGGTTCGATTCTGGTCAAGGGCACATGCCTGGGTTGCGGGCTCGATCCCCAGTAGGGGGCGTGCAGGAGGCAGCGGATCAATGATACTCTGATCATTGATGTTTCTATCTCTCTCTCCTTCTCCCTTCCTCTCTGAAATCAATAAAAACAAAAACAAAACAAAAAACTATACTGGATTTGATGTTACAGACGGCAGAATGGATGGTGAGGGAAGAGGAGGTGGTCTTTGCTTTACTTGGAATTCACAGAGATTTTCAAGAGACACAATGCAGTAAAGCAGTGACATATGATTTCGTTTAAACTCTAATGGCTCTCCAGGAGTGTAATGACAGGGTCACAGGGCTAGGTCTGCCAGCACACACGCTCTCAGAGTTCATCATATCATTATCCTATGTAATAAAAGGGTAATATGCAAATAGACCAAACGGCAGAACAACCAAACAACCAATCAAAGTGTAATATCTTAATGATATGCTAAGGCTGTTCAACTGCTCGCTATGACGTGCACTGACCACCAGGGGGCAGATGCTCCGAACTGTAGATTAGCTTGCTGCTGGGGTCCGGCTGATCGGGACTGAGCAAAATGAGACACACATGCCCTGGAGCCCTCCTGAGGTCCCTCCCTGGCCCGATTTGTGCACTGGTGGGGACTCTCAGCCTGGCCTGTGCCCTCTTGCAGTCCGGGACCCCTTGGGGGATGGATGTTGGAGAGCCGGTTTCAGCCCGATCCCGCAGGCCACTCCCCTTGGGAAGGCACCAGACGCAGGGCTCATGGCTGGCGAGCACTGCTGCAGCAGTGCAAGCCTCTCCCGATCGGGACTGATTGGGCGGGAGCCCGTGACAGGCATAGTGGGGCCAGAATGAGCAGGAGCTGCAGGTAGGAGCTGCAGGCGGTGGTGGACTGTGGGTTTTGGTCGAATCCCTGCAGGCCACCCAGAGGGACCCTACCCATGCACGAATTTGTGCACTGGGCCTCTAGTTTTTCTATAATGGCCTAACCACCCCCTCTCCCCAAACTAGTGCACTCTGAGAACACGAGACCCTCTTTCCACCGAAAACCATTTATACATGTACTGGGGTTCCCTTGTAGTCAAATTTTTGTCACAGAATTATCCCCAGCGTAAAATGGGTCTTCTTATAGCTAGAGCACAGTATGGGCCCACAGCTGCCTTTGAAGAATGACATGTTGTGATTTGGGACTTCCAGAAATAAAAAAAACAAATTGCTTTCTGACCCACATTTGCACCCAAAACTGGGAGAAATTTTTCTTAAGATCTCCAGGGGAAATTTTAACAGGAACATAATTTTGCATTTAAAGTTAAATTTTCCACACTACAGCATTCTGGCATGTCAAAGAGTGATTATTAAGTCTCAGAGAGGTGCCAGGATAGGAGATGAAAGAGAAACTCGGGAAAAAAATATATATAAACTGACTATTCTCCAAAGTTAATACAAAAATATATTTTTTTAAATTATCAAAACAGATGTGGAAAGTGCCTTGTCGGTCAATGTAAGAGTTTTGAATATTATTAAAATTGATTTTTAAAGTAAGATATGTCTTTAAATGAACAGTCACATGTCATTTCATCCAAGTTATTTGAAACTTATTGATCTTATCATTTGTGCAAGGACCAGACTGTGCCATCAGTTTGCTGAAAGGATAATGGAGCACTCCCCAACTGTTATGATAGGTTAGATGCAAACAGCGCTCCTCATTTAAACACACAGAATAGCACTACAAGTGGACAAATTCTAACCTCGGCAATTGTATATTACATGATAAATTAGCAAGTTGTTCTGCTTTGCCTCACATCAAATCCAATACCATAGCTATGTTATTTTAATTTGCAATCAGAGGTTGAGCATCAGAAGATGTACCTGAGGGACATTAAACCATCTTCTCCTGCTATGCTGTGAGCAGAGAAAGCCAACAATTACCAGCAATTTTATTTTACCACTGTAGGACAATACTAGAACAGTTAAAATCGTCTCCACGCAAGCAACTGGGCAAAATATACTTAAGATTACTTTATATGGAAGATTACATTGGAGGGGGGGGGTTCAATGGTGAACATGTATCTTTCTGTATGGGCAGCTGAAAATCTCTCCTGGTATATTCAAGCCTATTGTATAAAATACTCTCCCTATTCATCCAACTCAAAAGCAAGCTACATTCTTAGGCTATAATAGGTCACAACTAAGTACACAGTACCTTGCTTCAGGAATAATTTCGCTTTGTCTGTCAACTGTCAACAAAGCACAAAGAGCTCATGCAACCCAGCCATGTACTGTGGATGTTAGAGAGCTAAGAAAATACAAATAATAAGAATACAAGATTTGTGAGCAGCCCTGCTTTCATTTTATATGTGAAACGGAAAGCATTTTCCTCTCCACATTCCATTAATCTCTATTGTACTACAAATCTTTTCACAAAAGACTTTTGTTTTCACTATGTGAAGCTACAAGTGACTTGGGGATGTAATATTCCAACCGCGATGAATGTCCGACTTTCCAACATGAATGCTTATAAATGGATGTGCCAGTTAAGGCATATAGTCATTTCAACAAGAAAAAGGGAAAAAAATAAAATGGAATGGTAAAATGGCTACTCTGGTGTTTATATTATTTTAGTGATGAAGCCTCTAAGAAAAATTGTTAATTACTTCCACCACCGACCTTGCTCTCAAGTCTCACTCTTGAAAAAAAAAAATCACCTTCACTATATTACACACATGAAGAAATAAACTTCAAAAGTAAACTCAAGGTTTAGTTTCATCAATATGTGCCCAGAAAAAAGATTGGAAGGAAATACTCTAAAATGCCATCACTGGTTCCCTTTTGGTGGTTTCTTCTGTTTCTGTATTTTCTAAAATTTCTACAAGTATATATTGTTTTTATAATCAGAAAACCGTTATTAATGAGGGAAGACACAGTTTTGACAAGACCTTTCAATATAATCAAATCACCAATCCATCTGAAAAATACCTTGAGCTATACCATGTTTCATTGTAACCAAGATGAATTTTCTGGGAATGTGCTTAGGGAAAAAAAGAGCACATAAAATCGTTTTTTCTTTAAAACATTTGAGACTAGTTCAGAAATTTCAAAAAATAGGTCAATTTAAGCATATAAGCAGTTCTCGAGTAGAAAGTGGCAGGGCATGTATTAGTGGTATTAGAATAATTTATCAAATTAAGCCACTCTCTGAGATCCACATAGCTTTCGATGGAAGATGATTTGAACACTTTTCTTTATGATGCTGGATCTCTGAAGGTGGGTAGCAAACCAGTTTTAAAGAGAGGCGCTTTGTTCCCATGTCCCCTCCTCTGGCTTTATTCAGTGTACACATGGATCAGCTCATGTCCAGGGTAGGAATCAAATTTTTAAAAAATTCAATCAGGAAGGCATGCTCGAACCTTATTACGAGCAGAGTTTCTTTTCTATGCTCAAGTCTAGCTAAAAGTAATTGTTATTATTTGTTTGTTTGCAGGCTAGAATTTATTGGCATGGTTTAAATGTGATATGCCTTTGGGTACAGAGCAGCAAATGTTAAAACTGAACTATATACGCAATGGCCTCAAAGGGCATCTTAAAATCAGTATGGAGTTCAAACCATCACCAGGCAATGTTTGTTCATTTAACTTTAATTATTTTCTCCTTGAGAGTGGTACTAATGAAACTGAATATCTTTCATGGTTTCGAAGGGCTGTTTGAATGGTCTGTAAACAGAACTAAGGGTAGACAAGAGATCTGGCTGAGCCAGGGGGTTGCTAGGTGATGCAGAATGTAAACTCACAAACTTGTTAAGGTTTCCCTTGCTTTCATGGCACTTTCACACACTCTCAAAAGTTTTGAGAATTGATTTTTCAGGTGGCCATTAAAAAAGAGACCCCCTCCCTTTCGAAATTCACTCCCCCGAGCTGATCTGCCAGATTCAGAAAAGAAGAAATGCATCTTTGGATGTAACCAGGGAAACTTTTGCTTTGACATAAACACGGAATCGTGTATTTTACGAATGCCCGTAATTTCAGAAACAAATCCACCAAGGTGGATTTTTGAATTTCAAAAAGACATTTCTTATCTTATCTTATTCAACATAGAATAAAATTAAGATTTCCTTCCAGAAAAAAAAACAAAGGTGATCACAGCTTAGAGGATTTGGGGCACAAAACCCAAAACCCCATGGCAAATACCTCAGCACAGATTATCTTCACGACAAGCCTTTCGGGTTAGCCACACATCTCCCTCCTGGCCTACACCAAGTCTGACTGCCTGTGAGTCTTCTTCCTCCTGCCCCCTCCTCAAAGCTCCTTTTTAAGTAGCTGATCAGAGATTGTCCAGTAAGAGCACTTTATTAGATCATCAGCCAGAGGGGTTCACAAGTACTGAGAGCAATGGGCTCAAATGCGGCACATCAGTTTTAATAGACCAGGGGCTACTAGTAAACTGCAGACACTGCTGAGAACTTTCCATGCACTGAACTCTTGAAAAAGCACCGTCTCTCCAGCTTAAATGCAGCTGCCTCTTTCAATGCCGCAAATGGGTAAATTTGACAAAAAAGCCACCATTAAGACTACATGAAAGGCTCAAGACAACATCCTTTCAATGCTTTGTACTTCAGTAATCAGATGTACTTACTCACCCCCTCCCCCAAACCCGATCAAGAACTATTTCTGAATGGTAGGAAATAATTCCACTTTGTACATCTTTTAGTTAATCAAGACTTTCTATTCAGCAATTTGACCTTTTGTTCAAAACAGGATTATCAGTTTTTTCGCCAGTTACCAAGGGCGACTCGCATGGTGAACATAATTGCAATAATTTGCAAAACACCATGGCAACCCACATTACAACTAGGTAAATACTGGGCTTTTGTGCTACATTGTTATTTTCAGAGATGCTGAAGTCAAAGAACGAATGACAAATGAACACAAAATTTATATTTGCTTTGTCTCAAAAGAGAAGAAAATTGATAACAAGAATTGGGGGGAAACCGACTACAGCTGTAATTTCTAACTTGATTAATTAGGATGGTAACAGTCCTTAACAGTATATTCAACAAACAGCCCTGACTTCGTCTCTCCACCCACCTCTCTCTATACCACTACCACTATCCCACCGCCCCCCCCCCCACCCCAGACAAATTTTTTCAGCCTGGAGAACAAACATCCCCCATTTGCTCTTTTCTTCAACTTAATGGAACCCTTAATTGCAGAATATTGTTCTCCTGCTCTTCAGGGCAGTGAAAATGAAAAGAAAGGAGGAGAGTGCCAGGGCAGACAGGGAGCTACAGTCATTTCTCCCTGCCTCTTCTGGACACCCCAGGCTCAATGATGAGACGGCATTTTTCTGGTCTCAGCAGCTGTTTCGTAGCAGACAATAAAGTACAAACTATTTAGCTTTGCAGAAAAGCCACTTCTTTCCTCTTGGCAATGCAACAAGGTAAGTCTACACACTGAGACGAAGTTTCATAATTTCAATGCCAGAATATAAGATGAGAAAATAATGCTAATTAAAAAGCCATAAATTTTTCCTGTAAATAATGATTAAATGTGGTCTGTCCAAAAAGCTGTTGAAATGCATGTGTTCGCTATTTGAGGAAGATGTTCAATAATACCACCAGTGTGCTGAAAACCACTTTATACTCAGAGAGAGCCCAATTCACAAAACAATCTAAAAATATAAAGTCAATACTCAGAAGTTACTACAAAAATTAAAACCACATTTTGATAAACGTAGTCTCAAAAACAGTATTATCTTTCCTGTAACAAATGCGATGATTACAAAAGTTATATCAGAATTGTTTTGGTCGGATATGAAAGGCAGGTTCTATTTTATAGTAAAGGAACAGTTTTTTTCTAAGATGCATACATTCTGTTATACGGGCTTTTTGGAAATGATCAGAATTGACTTTCCCATGAAAATGTAATGTTTTACGATGAGACGAGAAAAACACACACACAGAAAGGGCTGCAGAAGTTATACTGCTGAGATCTGAAAAATAAGAAGCTCCAGATGCACTCAACACAGCCCAGCCTGCTTTCCTCTGTCTGCCTTATAACGAGGCAGAGCAAAAGGAGTTTCTCCAGGGATCTGCATATTTCCACTAACTTTTGAAATATCAAATGAACCTGATACTATAATGAGTCCGTTCTTATTTTGTCAGGGCTGAAAACTCCCAGACAGATCTCAAAGATTCAGCTTAGAGAAATCACAATATAACATTCTTCAGAATATGCCTTCGAAATTACAGATACTGTGATTTCTCTGGAGGAGTAGAAATCAAAAGAACGTGACACATTAACTCCTTCTCAGTCAGTGCCAATCTCTTTATACTTGGAAAATATATTTTATTTTCTGGCTTAATTCATTTCGAATTTACCATACCTGTATTAAAGTACATTCTTATCAAAAGTCCAAATGTTAAGAGGAAATGTATCCTTTAATGCCAAACAATAAAGGGTTGAACAAGCCTTCAGTCCTTTTCAAATAGACTTGATGTTAGACCATAAAGTGGGCATAAACTCCCCATGACACTTGAACTTCTTTAAGAAGCCCAAATGAAATATTTTATTTTAAAAAATATATTTTTATTGATTTCAGAGAGGAAGGGAGAGGGAAAGATAGAAACATCAATGATGAGAGAGAATCATTGATTGGCTGCCTCCTGCGCACTCCCCACTGGGGATAGAGCCCGCAACCTGGGCACATGCCCTTGACCTGAATCAAACCCGGGACCCTTCAGTCTGCAGGCATCACTCTATTCACTGAGCAAAACCAGCCAAGGCCAAAATGAATTATTTTATAATCTATCTGGAATTTCTTCACTTATAACACTTTACCTAGTACACTTGATCCCTCCTGCCCCAACCTTTTGTTGCTTCTGTTCCAGTATTTGTTTGTTTTTCCTTTTCTCCTGTTCCCTCTTCCCCACTTAGGCCAACTGGATAGGATGCTTCTTGACTTCTATTTGTGAATTGCAACATCCAACCCTCTATAATATCAATAAATTATCCAAATCCCAAAATCAGGAATGGCAAATACCTAGCAAGCGACTGCATTCCAACTCCCTCCCCAATGGCCCATATAAGATGAGAGCCGGCACTCACTATGAAACCCACCTGCTATCCCTGCTCCAAATCCTCCTTGATCTAGAATTCTCAACTCTGGCTGCACATCGGAATCACCAGGGAGCATTATAACACTGACTGCTGGGCACCACTCTAGCGTTTCTGATTCAAATAGGTCTTGGGGTAGGGCCTGAGAATTAGCATCTCTAACAAGTTCTCAGGTGATACTGCTGCTGCTGGCCTGGGCACCATGCTTTAAGAACCACGGGTCTGGGGTACAGAAAAGAGAATTGGGATTTTAAAAAGAAACCCAAGTGATTCCAATGTGTGGCCACAGCTGAGATCCACTGTCCACATGATTCTCATTTTCTCTTGTTCAAAGAAAACTACTGGTTACTATCTTCTGAAGAATGAATTTTGTAAATAGAATTGTACTAAAAAAAAATCTCAACTCTTTCTCATTCAATATTTACTCTTTCTTTAGATATTGTTATGTGGTTCTCTCTTTTACAGCAAACCCTCAAACTGGACTTAATTCTGTTAAAAGAACTGACCAGTCTTAGCTGATTGCTCGGTGGTTAGAGTGTTGGCCTGAGGACTGAAGGGTCACGGGTTCAATTCTGGTCAAGGCACATACCTCGGTTGCAGGCTCCATGCCCTGCCTGGTAGGGGTGCATACAGGAGGCAACCAATCAATGTGCCTCTCTCACATCGATATTTATCTCTGTCTCTGCCCCTCCCTTCCACTGTCTCTAAAAAAATTAATGGAAAAAATATCCTCGGGGGAGGATTAACAACAACAACAAAAAAACTTACCAATTTCTACATAGTTTACATCTTGTATGCAGCTTAGTAACATACTTCCTTTAAACAAACCAATAAATAAAGAAGCTTACTCTAATGATAACAATCTAGTCCCTACAATATGAAGTGTGCTTTACTTAGGAACACAGAATTTTAGGAGTGCTGATGGAAATAGTGTCTATGAAAGCAAGCACAATTACATTTTTTACTTGACAAGTAATCTGAAATAATAAATATGAACTCTAAATTTTAAAGTTGGAAGGGACTTTAGAGCTCTAATGTTTCATATTCTGAGAAAAATGAAGCCCAGGAAAAAGTATATTCCTTGTGCACTCTCAGAGCCTTTATCGGCAGGGCCACCCAGGTTCTGAACTTCTAGTCCAATACTCTACATACTACACCTACTCTGCTTAATGCATGAGCCAGTATAGCTGTATGTGGTTCGTGAGCATTTGAAATGTGGCTAGTCCAAATTGAGATGTTACAAGTATAAAATAAACAGACTTAGTCCAAAAAAGATAATATAACTTACTGACGTTTTTTATATTCATTATAGATTGAAATATTTTGGATATGATGGGTTAAGTAAAATCTATTATTGACTATTTCTCCCTGTTTTTAAAAATACAAGTGGGAATGTACCATATACAGTTCTAAACCCTTCCTTTTTTGGTCAACAGTAGAGGAAATTATACCTTACTAGAGGCCTGGTGCACGAAATTCATGCACAGGTAGGGTCCCTAGGCCTGGCTGGCGATCAGGGCCGATCGGGGCCTTCTGGCTGGCGGCCAGGGCCTTCCTTCCCTGGCTGCTGGCCACCTGCTGGGGCCTTCCTTCGTTTCACGCCACCCCCTGGTGGTCAGCATATGTCATAGTGAGCGATCTCCTGGTCTCCCAGTCGAATTCCCAAGGGGACACTTTGCATATTAGCCTTTTATATATATAGATAAGTACACATAAGACCTGCAATGTTCCTTTTAATGGCTGTACAAAATTCTATTTTCTAATGTAATCCTTCAACAAATCCTCTTCTGATCAATAATTAGGTTGTTTTTAGTCTCTTACTATTACTAGTAATGCTGCAAGGAATATCCCTGTACAGTAACTTTGGCAACATCTTCAAGGTACTGTACATCTGGAAGGAGAGATATATAAATTGGAATTGCTGAGTCGTATGTTCACTTTAAAATGTGTCAGGTGTCGCCAAAATTGCAGTACAAAAAGGGAAAAATAATTTTCACATCTGCTAACAGTGTATGCAAATACTCCTTTCCCTACACTACCCATTACCTAACTTTTGGATCTTTGATAGGTGAAAATTGGTATTCATTTGGACTTTGGAATTTAAGAATGAGCTTAAACATCTTTACCTATGTTTATTAGCCATTTTCATTTCCTTCTCCATGAATTACCTGTCCCTGTCCTTTACCCATTTTTCTACTAGATTATTGGTCTTTTTCTCCTTGATTTGCAAGAACACTTCATGTGTGAATGAAATTAGCCCTTTATTTGTTTCATGCGTTGCAAATACATTCCCTAGATCATTTCTCTTTTGATATTATGGTGTCTGTGTGTATGTGTAATTTTTTGAACCTGCAGAAATTTTTACTTTTAAATTTGTAGTCAAATTTATCATTGTTTTCCCTTCTCAAATTCTGAATTGTGTGATGTTTCAAGAAGTCTTCCCAACTCTAACATTATTAAAATATATATTACTTTTATAGTTTCATTTTCTAACTTTAAATTTTTTATTCACCTGGAATTTGTTTTAATGTAGGGAGCAAGGAAAAAATTCAACTGTATTTTTTCTCCCAGATGACTGTTTCCTACTGACATAAGTCACTCCTTTATATAATACTAAATACAACTTTAAGTCTACTTCTGGACTTTCTATATCAGTGATGGGCAACCTTTTGAACTTGGTGTGTCAAACTTCGCCAAAAAACTGAGCATAACTCGGGCAGTGTGTCACTTTGAGGAAAAAACATTATTTCGCAAATGTTTCATCCTCGGCATGTGGCCGCCTCAGTGACCGCGTGTCATCAGAAATGGCTATGCGTGTCAGTGCTGACACGTGTGTCATAGGTTCACCATCACTATTCTATATTGACTCAATTAAAATTAGGAGAGCACCAAAATATTTCAATTACCCTAAACGCCCTAAAATTTTAATAACTGGTAGGCCATCTTCTTTGTGGAAATTTTCCTGTGAATTATTTCTTTTTCTTATCTAATTACAATAGCTAATACTTCCAAAACTGGGTATTTATCAAGATTTTCATTGGGCTGCCTCCAGCATTGGATTTCCCAAGAATCTAGGGCTGTGGATCCAAGCCACCACAGGATCTCTACAACTGGAAACATGTAATTATATTAAAATTACTACAGACCTTTGGTGCAAAATGCCTAAAATCAACTTCAGGGTTGAAGTTAATTTAAGGATACTAAAATGGTTCCCTTTATATTGGGAATTAGTCCTCTTGAAAGCTCCCTTCCCTAACAGTCTTCTTACTCAATCACTTCTCCTGGCTCTGTCTTTAAAAATAAGGGGTCAATGGGGGGGGGGGGTATGTAATACTTTCAACAATAAAGATTTAAAAATAAATAAATAACTAGATAAAACAAAAAAGTAATATATGAAGTTGAAGAGATTTCAATTTTAGGAGCCTCAGTCTCGTCTTTCATAAAAAGGAGTGTTATACCAGGCTAGGTGGTTGTTGTAAGGTCTGTTCTAGCACAAGAATTCCAGGACCTGATTTTTTTAAATGAACATGAGGTTTCCTATAAGCTTTCATGACTTAGCCACAACTGAGGTTAGGAAAATATACAAATGTTCCTATCACTGAAAATTATTTCCTCTTAATGAAATCTCATTACTCTAACATTATTAAGTTAGGATTGGATGTTATTACCATTTTCATTCAACTGCCTCTGGCTGAGTAGTATACCTCAGTGAATGTCTAGAGTAGTAGTTCTCAAATTGTGGTCCCCAGACCAACAGCATCAGCATCATCTGGCACCATGTTAGACATGTGAATTCTCAGGCTCCACTCTAGACCTAGAATTGGATATTTTGGGGTGGCACCTAGCAATCTGTGTTTTAAGCAAGTCTTCCATGGTGTGGCTGTGAAAAATGGGCATGCATTTATATAAATAAGGTGTTTTATGGTTTTGTTAATCCTCATCTGGGGATATTTTCCATTGATTTTTTTTTTTTTTAGAGAGAGAGAGAGAGAGGAAGGGAGGGGGAGAGACACAGAGAGAGAAACATTGATGTGAGAGAGACACATTGATTGGCTGCCTCCTGTACGTGCCCCAACCCGGACCGGGAGTTGAGCCGCCAACCGAGGTACGTGCCCTTGGCTGGAATCAAACACGGGATCCTTCAGTCCGTGGGTGGATGGATGCTCTATTCCAAATAAGGTTTAACAAGTATAAATAATGAGGCTAAATGGTACACGCTATGAAGTTGTAAAACATATAGAAAACAGGCGGAGGTAGAGTGCTATATACATATATACACACACATACGTGTATATATATACATACATATATAAACACATACACATATATATATACATACATACATATATGCATATATATATATAGATACACACACACATATATATAAAATATCAGCTACTGATCCTGACATTTGCCAATTATGCTACCCCTCTCAAAGCCCCAAATGCTCTATGCCCTTCTGAATACTTTTATTACTCAGGATTTGAATATATATATACTAGAGGCCCGGTGCACGAAATTCGTGCACGGAGGAGGGTTGTCCCTCAGCCCAGCCTGTAGCCTCTCCAATATGGGACCCCTTGAGGGCAGTCAGACATCCCTCTCACAATCCAGGACTGCTGGCTCCCAACTGCTTGCCTGCCTGCCTGCCTTCCTGATTGCCCCTAACCGCTTCTGCCTGCCAGCCTGATCACCCCCTAAACCACTCTGCTGCCAGCCTGTTTGCCCCCAACTTCCCTCCTCTGCAGGCCTGGTCACCCCTAACTGCCCTCTCCTGCAGGGTTGATCACCTCCAACTGCCCTCCCTTGCAGGCCGGGTGCCTCCCAACTGCCCTCTCCTGCTGGCCATCTTGTGGTGGCCATCTTGTGTCCACATGGGGGCAGGATCTTTGACCACATGGGGGCAGCTATATTGTGTGTTGCAGTGATGATCAATCTGCATAGTACTCTTTTATTATATAGGATTCCCAGGGCCTACAATTTCTAAATTGGAAGAAGCATAAGGAAAGAAACCCTAAAGAAAATATTATCCACCTTAGATGTTTTTATGTGTTACTGAAACATATTCAAAGAAAAATTCTTTAGCTTCAGCTTCCCAGCTCTCTTGAATTTTCTTTGAATCTTCTAACTAGCCCCTGAATCTGTCTTCATGTCTCGCCCATCTGCAGCAAGGCTGCCGTGCCTCCCATGGATGCTGAGATAATCTGAGGCGTGCCCGTCCATTCGCTAGTCCACTGCCCCATGGATTCCACTCTGGGGCTTATGAGACACAGATGGGAAAAGATTTTCTTTAGCTCCCCACCTGATGTTTTCCATAATAAAACTAAAGAATTTGACTTTGTTGCATTAATATAGTCACTGAGTGTTCCCCCACGAAAGCCTAAAATGGGGCTGGAGTTGGTCATTAATTCACTAAGAACAGAGAAGTCTCTACCTAATCAACTCCCCTTCCCTGAGAACATGCTTGGAAGGCCTCATATATTAGAAGCGAGAGAGAGAGAGAGAGAGAGAGAGAGAGAGAGAGAGAGAGAGAGAGAGAGAGAAGAGATTTCTATGCACTGGACTTCAAACTATCACCGAGGAAGGAAAGTCTCCTGTAACAGAATGGATTTTATGGATTCTGTGGAGATGAGAGAAGGTCTGAGATGCTTGGTGAACTGGCCACAAACCTTACACACAATTATTGTACATACTATAAAAGCCCTTTGCATTAAGGTGGTCAAACACCTGAGGCATTTTCTGTACCAATATGAAAGGAGGAAGACTCTCCACTCTACTGCTACAATTACAGTATCACTAGCACATTAATGATGGTAGAGGTATGTGGTCCAGGTATGTGGAGTGGGAATATAGCTATTCACATGTCTGGCAAATCAATTCCCTAAGCAGAAAGGGTTTGGCCTTCACCTAGTCCAGCTTCTATCCTAGCTGCCTATACTAGTAACATCATTACTGAAATAGCATTTGAAGTGACTTTTAAAATGAAAATCTCCCAAGCGAGTTGTATTTTTCACATATTTATATGAATTAAATGGAATGATCCTATATAATAAAGAAGTAATATGCAAATTGACCCTCACACCCTCACAAAGATGGCTGCCTACGACCAGGCCGGCAGGGGTGTTAGTGAGGGATGACCAAATGACTGAACAGCAGGCTGCGTGGGGCGACCAGGCCAGTGGGGGGGCCATGAGGGGCGACCAGGCCGGGGGGGGCAGTTGGGGCAACCAGGCCAGCAGGGGGGGCAGTTGGGGGTAACCAGGTCGGCATGGGGGCAGTAAGAGGTGACCAGGCCAGCGGGGAGGGGGTCAGTTAGGGGTGACCAGGCTGCCAGGGGGGGGTGCAGTTGGGGGAAACTAGGCCAGCAGGGGGGGCAGTAAGGGGTGACCAGGTAGGCAGGCAGGTGAGCAATTAGGAGCCAGCAGTCCAGGATTGCAAGAAGGATGTCTGACTGCTGGTTTAGGCCCGATCCCCACGATTGGGCCTAAACCGGCAGTCGGACATCCCCCGAGGGGTCCTGGATTGGAGAGGGGCAGGCTGGGCTGAGGGGACCCCCCACCCCCCATGCATGAATTTCATGTACCGGGCCTCTGGTCAAATAATCAAATCAAACATTTACTAAAGGCAAACAACATGCTGGGTCTGTATTTACAAATATATTTTCCATTGTATCTCTTGGGGAATGGACATTTTTATGTGGGAGACCTGGAGTGCAAGAGATTGAGCAAGTGTCGGAGGTCCAAAGGTATTATTATAAAAGACTAAAAAATATTCTGAGGATGGAGGAAAGAAGGGAAGTGGAAGAAGGATGACAGAAAAAGCCAGTCCCTCAAGTCCCCAGGGGCTGGGATCCTATCATTCAGCTTTGAGCTTTATGGTCTAGCACAGTGTCTGATGCAACGCAGGAGCTGAAGAGATGTTCTTTTCAATGTAAACTGATGGGATCAAACTCGAAAATATCAAGATTAATTTGAATGGCTGAACACTCCAGCTCCCCTCAGGCTAGGTTGCCTGTGAGACTCCAAAAGCCCCTCCCTTGCAGAAGGAAGATAAAGCCCTGTGACCAAGTAGAACCAACTCAAAGCTCTCCCCTCACTTCACTTTGCTTCAGGAGCCACATCCCTTGGGCAGACTTCTTCACCTCCTTGGACTATTACAAATAACACCTACCCTCCCTCTTTCATGGGATGATACAATAAGCATCATGTGGTACCAATATCTTAAAACTGTCAAGACTTGTGAACACGTGATAGTCTTAGGTCCTCGTTCCTGACAATATACAGCACAGCATTTGTGGGCCTTCTTCCTGAAGGGATATTTAAATGATTTCATCAAGATACTGTGGAGCCATTGCTCAGTAATGGGTTACTTAGGGATTATGATGTGATTCATTTTACTTGGATCAACGCAACTTCTCTATGTCCCTTCGGAGCAGACAACTCAATGATGATGGTATTAATTAAATATTGAATAGAAAGGCAAAAATACGTTTTGCTGGCTAATGAAAGATAAATCTCAAGTGAAATTACACTTTCAGAAAGATTACACTTGAATTTTAAATAGCATCCGTCATCCATTTTCTTGTGGGTAACCAGGCTTTTCTGCTGGAAATCAGAGTTTTCAGAGAATTCAAATATATTGTTGTTCCTCTCTTGCCACCTTTCAACATATATGCCTTTGGGAAGTAATGCCACATTTCAAGTTATTTTGTGTTTTGTTTTTAAACCCCGGGATGAACTGAGTTCCATCGCACAATGAGCAGTTTATAAACTATTTGCAAAGTATGTAAGCCTTGTCTGAAAACTCCAAAAACAATCCAGAACATCTATGCTGACCAAAGAATGAAAATATAAGAACACAACAACTTCCACTCAAAAACCCATGCGGCTCTGTTTGCCCATGAAGAGAGGTCCAGCATTATTTAACCTTTTCCCTAACATGGACAACATTAAAAACACCTTGCTTATGAATTTAGCAGACTAAAAGTTAAGCTTGAACTGGAAATGCCACAGAGGACCACCATTATGTTCATAATTCAACATTGTGTTATTCAATGCAACCTAAGGGGTAGCTTTTGTAGGCACAAAATATGAACTACACATTTCTGAAAGGTCATGGAAACACTAAGGAGACAGGAATAAAGTGAATTAGTGAGAAATGAATTCAATGCAGATTTTTACATTTAGTTTCTTACTAACAACAAACCATCTCTCAGAAATGGCAAGCTCTAACATTAAAATAACATGCTAAATATTTCATCTAACAGTTTGGATTTTTCCCTCCACAGAGTATATGAAAAGTTCTCCTTTCCCTCTGTGTGTACACTTTGCTGTTCGCTTTAAAAAAGTAATTTCATGAAAATGCATTTTCCTTCTGATTAAAAACGCCAGTGACTCAACAGCTACAGAAAAGTAGAATCTATGAGAGTTGAAAAACAGATTTAGCTTGATATTATATCAACTATATTTTCATTGCCATTAAAATATATATTTTCAAGGTCAGTATAAATGCTAATGTAAATTACTACTTAAAAAAGGGCATGCATGTATTTTTTGGATAAAATAAAATCTCATACTTTGTAAAGGTTTCATATATTTAAAGAATACAGAAAGTCATTTCAAGTAGAAAATTAGCTTACATTCTTTCTGAAGAACAAAAACATTAAATTAAAACTTCAAGGCCAAGGAGATGCAAAGGAAAGAGCAAATCCTTATAATGGTGACAGGGAGCCAGAAAGCACGGTACAAATAAGACTAGACTTTTCCAAATAACTGTAGGTCAAAAATAATACTTCCAAGCTAAAAACTTCATGGAATAAATAAAATCTAGAAGATGGTCTATGCATATTTTTAAAAACTCACTAAATTGAAAAGGAGAAAAATGAGTCATTTTATTGCCCAACCTACTAAAATTTTTGAGAAAATACTGAATACATGATAAGTAATATTTTAAAATGCTAAAATATTAAGTCACCTAATACTAATTTCAAGAAACAAAATAAGCCCGGCCAGCGTGGCTCAGTGGATGAGCATCAACCCATGAACCAGGAGGTCACGGTTTGATGCCCAGCTTGTGGGCTCAATCCCCAGTGTGGGGCATGCAAGAGGCAGCCAATCAATGATTCTCTCATCATTGATGTTTCTATCTCTCTCTCCCTCTCCCTTCCTCTCTGAAATAAATAAAAAATATCTTTAAAAAGAAACAAAACGTTTTATTGATATACTGATATTATATAAACAAGGATGAAAAATGTAAAATTAACTGTTCCAAGTATTTTGTTTACTTTAGCTTCATAGTCAAACAATTAGCTTAAAATCTATGTTAATATTTTAAATCAAATGGAAAAATTATTTTGCCTTTAAAAAGTACATTTGGGCAAGTCTAGTCTATTTTATTAATCTTTTAAGAATAATTTAAAAATAAGACGTATAAAGATAAAAATCTTAATATGCAGTTTGGTAAAGTTCAAGTCAATCTTTGAACAACACATTTATCTACCCAGTAAAGCTTGTGTTAATGCAATGTAAGAGTTTGGCAAATTCAACTTTAATGGAGCATAAAAGTGCTTTTGCTTGAAAGTGAGATCATTTTTAAAAATTCAAAGCATGATCACTTTTTCTTTTTTCATAGGAACAATCTGATACAAGCAGCAAAGCTTAAATAAACTAGAAACATTTCAAATGATCCATAAAGGATTAATAAGCACTGCAGGAAGTCCTATAGGCTCAGCGTATACATTTTCCATCTTTCCCACCTATGATGGGCATGATATGAAATTCTAAACAGAAGTGAAGTTTCAAAGTCCCTGAATGTTAAAGGGCTGCCATGTTCAGGTGAGAGTTTGCAACCCAGGGCTCTCTAATTTGAAATGGATCAAAATGGCGATGGTTATTAGGACAAGAATCATTCAAATTGGGATATTTAATTCTCAATTAAAAAGGTCTTTTTGCTGAGGGTAATACCCAGTGGTCAAAAGCAAAACTAAGGCAAAAGGAGTAGTGGTAAGCTACAGGCCACTAATACAACAAGAACAAAATGACAGCTATTATTTTAGCAGAGATAATCTATGCTGAAACACAAAACACACACGCACACAATTTCTTTCAATACAATTTTCTTGTCTTCCCACTGATTTCTGTGATTACCACAGAAAGCAGGGTTCTAAGCACATTTCTCAACCGAATCCTCAATCAATAATAGTAAAAAATTCAGATGGAAGATATGGGAAAATGCATTATGGCATTAGTAACTGTTTGTAAAATAGGCTGAACTTATCAATATGCACAGAAGTTGAGAAGAAGAAACCTCACATACTTAAAACACCATGTTTTTGTTACCCCAAAGCTCAGTCACATTGCCTGTATTCATCAAATTGAAATTCTGTTCATTTTAGGTTGTACAATCTTACCAATCCTCGTAACTACTAATTCTTCAAGAATATACTTCATAAAAATTCCTTCTTTACATTAAAATGTAAACATCCCCCCAAAGGTATAAAGGTCTATTTTCTATGAAACATAAAATGCCAAGTTTTCCTTATACATATGCAAAAATAATTATAACTTGGCACAGGGTTCTAAATTGAAGTAAGGCTACAGTTTTTTAGTAAGAGCTCAGGTTTACTACTTGAGTAAACACTCAGAGAGAGGCAAAAATATTCCCTAGTTTTTATAAAAACTTTAGGACGTGCATATTTTTCAATCTCCAGTGCTTTAAAAGTTCCTTGACAGCCCTGACCGGTGTGGCTCCGTGGCTAGAGCATCGGCCTATGGACAGAAGGGTCCCAGGTTCGATTCCGGTCAAGGGCATGTACCTTGGTTGCGGGCACATCCCCAGTAGGAGGTGTGCAAGAGGCGGCTGATTGATGTTTCTCTCCCATCGATGTTTCTAACTCTCTCTCCCTTCCTCTCTGTAAAAAATCAATAAAATGTATTTAAAAATAAATAAATAAATAAAAATAAAAATAAAAGTTCCTTGACAGAAGAATCAATTATTCATGCTACTACAATCAGATTTACTTTCTTAAAATGAAATTCAAATACTAATACTAGGGATCAACAACTGCTTAAAAACATATACACAAAAGATAGAATTTGTCTCAAGTAAACAGTGTATCAGCCATGTCCGAGAATACAAAGAGCCCTTACTAAGGCTTTGGCTAAGTTACTGCTAATTCACATTACCATTAGCAGATGGGTAAAAGAAATGAACCTAAAGCAATTAGTTTTCCACAATGATAAATTTAATCATTTATTGAAAACCTATTTAGTTCTTTGGATTTTCTAAAACTTAAGAGGAGGATGCAAATTGTCATTCTTATGTGGAGGAGGCTTCTTTTTTTTTTAAAAAAATATATGTGTGTGTGTGTGTGTGTGTATGTATACAGAGAAAGGGAGAAGGATAGAGAGTTATGAACATTGATGAGAGAGAAACATTGATCAGCTGCCTCTTGCACACACCCTACCAGGGATTGGGGATCGAGCCTGCAACCAACGTACATGCCCTTGACCAGAAATGAAACCAGGACCATTCAGTCTGCAGGCTGATGCTCTATCCACGGAGCCAAACCGGTTAGGGCTGGAGGAGGCTTCTTGAAAAGAGGGTATGGGTTTTTAACTGGGGGTCCAAATTTAAATCTCAGCTCTACAATGGTTTGTTTAACATTGGCTGAGTTGCTTACTATCAGATTCAGCTTCTTGATTTATAAAAAATGAAAATATAACTCTCACCGCACAGGGTTGCTACAAAAATTAAACAATACCATGTAGGTAAAATAAGTGTTAGACAAGATAGCTCAGAAAAGATTAGTCTTTCTTCTCCTGTTCTCCGGAAATCTATAACCTTATAGAGAACAAATTCATTGTTTTCCAAATAAAAGAATATACCTAACGAGATTGTATTAAAGAAATTGTGGGAGAAAGGTTATACATTCAAAGTTCTCTAGGAATCTAGAGGGAGATAAAAACCTTCCACAGCTGTAATGTCAATGAAAGACTTGCTGGAATAGAGACAGGCTTGGGTACTGAAGGCTGAGAACTGAAACAGACTGAGATGGCAACCGGGTGAGGACAATACTGGCAGTTGTAAGAAAACAAGCAGGTCTGTCTGGAGGGTTAATAATTTGGACAGTATCCCTGAATGGGAGAGTCTACGGGGAGGGAAGGTTGGATTATACAATGTCTCAAATGCCAGAATAAAGAGTTTGACTCTAATTATGATTAAATTAAATTAAGCCACAGCAGCACCCATGAGTGTGTATAAATTGTGTCCATTATATTCGAGAGTTAACTATGAAAGAGGACAGAATGCTACCTATGGAGCTAAGGTAAAAAAAACTGTCCAAATCCATTTGGCTTAACTCTAGTATAATCTAACCCACAAAGGGAAACCATGATTTAAAAATAGGCGTTCAGAAAAACAAAAATTAAAGCTGAAAATTTTGAAGACATGAGACTGAGTCATCAATTATAGAGCTCGAAGAAATGAGGGATATTTACAAATATTAAAGAAAAGCATTAAAAAAGTGGTTGTATTCATTTAATGTTCAACACAGGTGCATAGCAGGCAGTAAGGCCTAGAATGGAGAACGTTTAGATGAGCCATGGGGAAAAACTTCTGAACGTGGAGCTTGTAAGAGCTAGAAGACAGCCCAGCAAGAGACTGCAGCAGTACCATTAATGCAAAATATTCTAAAGATTTTCAAAAGCACAGTGGCAGAAAGATAGATTTTTCAAGATTCACTGTTTTCGCCTGGGTGACCCGCAGGCGACATGTTAGTTCTACAATTTATGACTTTTGGATTAAAGCTGGGGGGGAGGGTGTCCTTCCAGACATGGAGAGCCCTTAATGACAGTGCAGCTTCAAAACCGCACAGTGATCAAGAGTTACTGAACTAAGAAAAACCTCAGCAAGTACTCCCTCAATTATTTCGGCCCTTGGGCACTTCGATGGGAAACTATTCATTGATATTATTCTTTTTCCAGCATTCATTTTATAGAATATCAAGACAGAGTCAAATGTTGACTTACTATGGTAAATAGAGGGGAAAAAAGCCTGCTTTGATTTCCTTTCCTTTATTACCACCTTGGTTTTGTGTTTTAGAATGTCGATTATGTTTGAAAAGAGGCTGGAGGACGGGAGGCAGGCTCATCCCTTCAATGAAGACAAAAGATAGAAGCTATTTCATTCTGCTGTGTGAGTGTTACCCCCCACCCTTAATTCTCTCATCATCATATTAAACTGTGATTTTCAACAGCCGCCTGAAAAAGTTATTATATTTTACTTGTTATTCTAAAAGAATTAATAGGCAAATATAGGGACAGGATAAAAATAGGGCAAAAAATGTTTTTGTACTCTTAGACCAGCTAAAATGTTCAGAGTATAAAATAACTAGAAAGGCAAACTGTTAGGTATTCATAAGGAAAATGTGAATGTTTTCCCAAAGGCATTATTAACAATTAATAATCATTACACTGGTGCCTTGTTTACCTGACCTTGTGTAAATTCAGCAGCCTGGTAATTAGACCCATATTTTGCACATTTGTATATTTCCATGCATAGATTTGACTCATTCATTCATCCATTAAAATTTGCTTGACAGACGTAGATGAATAATCAAGCTACAATTTGTATTTACTGGATTATAGAAAATTGCCCAAACTGTTAAGTTCAAGGAAAGCACATTCTTGTCTCTCTCTTGTGACTGATGTAAAAGCAATTACACATCAGAGGATTGCCCCAAAGCTCTCGAAGAAGTGGCACTGCTTTTGCAATCTGGGGTCTTTAACAGCATCCTTTTTCCTGAACATGGAGACTGTTTAAAGATTAACTCTAGCCCTAACCGGTTTGGCTCAGTGGATACGGCATCCGCCTGCAGACTGAAGGGTCCCAGGTTCAATTCCGGTCAAGGGCACATGCCGGCGGTTGCAGCTTGATCCCCAGTGGGGGGCGTGCAAGAGGCAGCTGATCAATGATTCTCTTTCATCACTGATGTTTCTCTCTCTCTCTCCCTCTCCCCTATTCTCTAAAAATATATTTTTAAAAAAAGATTAACTCTAACAGAGGAAAGGAAATATCCATGTGCAAGTAAGTTTATAATTTAATTCATTACATTGTAATTTCACATAAAAATGAAGTTCTGATCAACCTTCTACATCCCAAATAAACAATGCAGCTTTATTCCACAAAGGCAGCATAGGCAGTGGAAGTTTTGAAAAGGAGAAATAAGGAAACTTTTTTGGAATAGATTTATGATACACACTCCGCCCCTTCTTCCCCTAGAAAACAAACATCAAACAAAACCTGAGCAAACCTCTTCCGACCAGCAATCAACAAGAAAACAAAAGCACTGTATGTAAGATTTTATTATTAATGCAGTTTCATGCAAAGAAGCAGAACACATTTTAGTGCTAACTGCTTCCTAAAATGAGATACTCAGTACTCACCAAACATGCTGTCATATGGAAGCGTATTTTACACTATGGTATTTATTTTGCTTTTGCAGGCAGTAACCAAAGCATTGCTATTATACATTTTCTGGTCCACAGTACAGTACTTCTTTTACACAGCTAAAGATTCAACAATTTTGCTGTCTTAAATCCATTTCTTCAAACTGCTTATTTTGATTGTCTACTTTAGAAGAAAAGGAGGGATTCCTGACTTTTAAAAAATGTGTGTGTGCATACAACCAGCATTATCAGAATTTTTAAAACCTCTTATATAGTAAATCAAATTTTATAAAAATAGACATAGCCCTGGCCAGTGTTCTCAGTGGTTAGAGCATCAGCCTGCACCCTGAAGGGTCTTGAGTTCGATTCCCAATCAGGAAACGTGCAGCAGGCAGCCAATTGATATGTCTCTCTCACATAGATGTTTATATATCTCTCTCTTCCCCCTCCCCCCTTCCACTCTCTAAAAATCAATGGAAAAAATATCCTCGGGGTGAGGACTAACAAAAATAAATAAAACAAAAATATACATAAAGATGCAACTATACATTTTATATAAATCTTTACTATGGACATTTAGCTTCATGGCTAATGCATCTGATTTCTTAAACATTACCAAAACCTAACTCATTTCTTCCAACATTTAATCTTTTCTTCTCATAAAACAAACATTAACCACCCTGATGGATGTCAGATATTAACTTCTGTGGTAATGGCCTGTAGTCACCTAAAAGATCACTAAAGAGCCAGGTAAAGCATCAGTTTAGAAAATGAGTTCTTCTAACAGTCCACATGTTTATAAACACAAAAAATGGGAATTCAGATGCTTCCAAGTGTGTGTGACTTTACATGAAACTGAGTGTCTGCTGAATCCATGGCATTGTAATAGGCATTTTAGGGGTCTTGTGTCAAGAAAACACGGTCCTGGCAGTTTAATATGATAAAACAACTTTGATTTTTAAATTAAATCTATTGGGGTTACACTGGTTAATAAAGCCATACAGGTTTCACGTGCACACCTCTATAACACATCATCTGTATACTGCACTGTGCACTCACCACCCAAAGTCAAGTCTCTTTCCGACCCCATTTATCCCCACTTTGCCCTCTTCTATCTTTCCCCAATTCCCTCTCCCTCTGGTAATCAGTATGCTGTTGTCTGTGCCTATTTGTTGTTCGTTGTTTTTTCTCTTTTTTCTTAATCCTTTCACCTTTTTCACCCAGCCCCCAACCCTCCACTCCTCTGACAGCTGTCAGTCTGTTCTATGTGTCTATGAGTCTGTTCCTATTTTGTTTGTTAATTGATTTTGTTCATTAGATCCCACATATAAGTGAAATCAGATGGTTCTTGTCTTTCTCTGACTGGCTTATTTCACTTAGCATAGCGCTTTCTAGGTCCATGCATGCTGTTGCAAAAGGTAAGATTTCCTTCTTTTTTATGGCCGAGTAGTATGCCATGGTTTAAATGTACCACAGCTTTTTTATCTACTCACCTACTAATGGACACTTAGGCTGCTTACAAATCTAGGCTATCCTATCTAATAATAGACAAATATGCAAATTGACCATACCCCCGACACACCCACAAACCACGCCCACCATCCAATCAGAGCGAGTATGCAAATTAACCCAGACCAAGATGGCTACAGCCACAGAGAGCAAGGTTTCCTAGGTAACAGAGGAAGCCAAGCTTTCTGCCAGCCGTTGCAGGCCTAAGCCTCCACTCAAGCTACAAAGTTTCAATTATAGAAGGTAAACAAATTCAAACAAATGGCGGCAGAATGGAGCTTGAGAGAGCAGGCCAGGGTTGCCCCCAGCAACAGGGGAAGCAAAGCTTTCCGCACACCCTGGCCGGGCCCACCCGCTTAAGGCAACAAAGTTTCAATTATAACCCCAACACAAATGGCTGTGGGCCTCGGAGGGAGCCCCAGGCTTGGCTCTGCTCCAGGCTACAAAGTTTCAATTGTAGAAGGAAAATAAATTCCAGATACCAGGGCCTCCCCTTGCGTTGCCAGGGGGCGTGGCCCGCCTGCAAACCACCACAGGCCCCTCGCTCAGGCCGCCCCACGCCCCAAGGGAACCCCACCCTGATCAGGGACACCCTTCAGGGCAAACCAGCTGGCCCCCACCCCTGTACCAGGCCTCTATCCTATCTAATAAAAGAGTACTATGCAGATTGATCATCACTGCAACACACAATATAGCTGCCCCCATGTGGTCAAAGATCCTGCCCCCATGTGGACACAAGATGGCCACCACAAGATGGCCAGCAGGAGAGGGCAGTTGGGAGGCACCCGGCCTGCAAGGGAGGGCAGTTGGAGGTGATCAACCCTGCAGGAGAGGGCAGTTAGGGGTGACCAGGCCGGCAGAGGAGGGGAGTTGGGGCAAACAGGCTGGCAGCAGAGTGGTTAGGGGGTGATCAGGCTGGCAGGCAGAAGCGGTTAGGGGCAATCAGGAAGGCAGGCAGGCGAGCAGTTGGGAGCCAGCAGTCCTGGATTGTGAGAGGGATCCCAGATTGGAGAGGGTACAGGCTGGGCTGAGGGACAACCCCCCTCCGTGCACGAATTTCGTGCACCGGGCCTCTAGTTATAAATAATGCTGCAATGAACTAGGGGTGCATGTATTTTTTTAATTAGTGTGTTTCAGGTTTTTTTGGATGCATTCCCAGAAGTGAAATCTCTGGATCATAAGGCATATGATGACCAATAAATAGAACAACTCTCCAAGAGGAAGGAAAAGCCAACTAGGCTGGCCCATTACTCTTCTGCAAGGGTGCATTTGTGTATATTAGGGCTAGGGAAAGAGCACACAAAATCAGACAAATACACACATATACACATGGTGCTAAGGGCTTGTCAAAACTGTAAGTCTAGGTTATGGTATTTAGGATAAAGATATGACTACCCAGTGTTAAGAGAACCTATGGCAACAGCAGTTTGAAAACCAGCTCTGCTGCTAAGATATCAGTTTCCTGGTCACAGTCTGGGGCAGGAAGAGTGCTATTAGACAAAAGGGAAAAATCAACACTACCCCTTTGGTTCAAGAAGCAGAGACATTTTTTTAAGGAGAAAATATGTACTGAGTGTATCCTATATAATAAAAGGCTAATATGCAAATCAACCAAATGGCAGAATGACTGGTTGCTATGATGCGCACTGACCACCAGGGGGCAGGCACTCAACGCAGGAGCTGCCCCGTGGTGGTCAGTGTGCTCCCACAAGGGGAGCGCGGCTCGCTCAGCCAGAAGCCGGGCTTACAGCTGGCAAGCGCAGCGGCGGTGGTGGGAGCCTCTCCCGCCTCCACAGCAGTGCTGAGGATGTCCGACTGACGGTTTAGGCTTGCTCCTGACTGTGAGAGGGTGCAGGCTAGGCTGAGGGGACACCCACCCCCGAGTGCACGAATTTTGTGCACTGGGCCTCTAGTATGTATATAATGCAAGAGTAAGTTTATCTTCTTGAGATGCATGAGGTGATTAAAATTTAAATAGAGATTAAAGATGATATCCCAGAAAATACTGTCCATTGGTATGGAGTCATTAATAACAAAAACAAGAACTGGCCATTCCATTAACATAAATGCTGCACACACAGCCTCTTGGAAGGTTCCAAAAGCCATTCCCTTGCTCAAATAATCAAGTCCAATGTCAGCGATGTCCCTGGTACTATGCTCTGCTGAGGGGGACATGAAACTAAACACATCACTACACAGCACAGCTTGTGGTCACAAGGAGCTCGCAGTCTGGGGAAGAGAGCCACTTAACTTGGTGATAGGTGTCATCGCAAGTATGTACAGGGTGTTATGGAGCCCACAGGAGAGAGGAAGACCTTCTGCCTGTGGAGAGCTGAGTGAAGAAACTTTTCAGAGACTGTGTGCGTGATGAGAACACCTGAAATCTCTCTCAGGAAATGTCCATCTTCAATACAGTATTATTAACTACAGTGATCATGCCATACATTACATCACATCTCTAGACGCAGCTACAACTTCGTGCCCTTTGACCACTTCTTCCCTACCCCATTTTGACTTTTGGGTCTTGCTCATGTAATGCCAAGCATGGAAAAAACTAGGCAATTCCTACACGTGGGAGGCTGAAATTACTCAGAAGGAGATTATGATGAATCATAGTCTGAGAGGGTGGTGACAGGACTATAGATCTCAGAATCACTTTAAAGTGCTATAATGAAACTTAATTTCTCATCATACGCAGGATCTGATGATGTCATAAAATCATTATATGGGAGATTTCCTAGAAGAGAATCAGAGAAGATGACATTTCTATGCACAAATACTCCTCAGCCTAGGTTTATATAATCATATCCACAACCGAGAAGAGACAAGGTTTGTGCAATGCTAATTATGTGCCATTTGTCAAGTGTCAGCAATATGCCTGAACACTTCACAGTGATGGTAAATTCCCATGAAAAATGTGGAAATACTAAAACCTTTTCTTTTCATACCTTCATTATAACCTATATGAATATATGGAAATTATACACTGAGTGGCCAGATTATTATGATCTCTGAACGCATAATAATTTGGCCACTCAGTGTATATCCTATATAATAAAAGGCTAATATGCAAATTGTCCCCTCGACCAGGAGTTCAACCAGCAAGCAGGCCAGCCAATCACCCATGTCCCCTCCCCTGGCCAGGCTGGCCAGACCCCACCCATGCACGAATTCATGCACCGGGCCTCTAATACACACACACACACACACACACACACACACACACACACTGTGTGGCCAGATTATTATGCATTCAGAGATCATAATAATCGGCACTGAGTGTGTGTATGTATATATATATATATATTTTAAATATATTTTATTGATTTTTTACAGAGAGGAAGAGAGAGGGATAGAGAGTTAGAAACATTGATGAGAGAGAAACATCGATCAGCTGCCTCTTGCACACCTCCTACTGGGGATGTGCCCGCAACCAAGGTACATGCCCTTGACCGGAATCGAACCTGGGACCCTTGAGTCCGCAGGCCGACACTCTATACACTGAGCCAAACCGGTTTCGGCTCAGTGTATATATTAATATATAAAATAATCATATATTTCATATATAGAAATCACATTTTAAGAGCTTAGTAATCCCATGGGGAACTTTTAAAAACACCAATGCCCTGGACCCACCCTCAGATCCTAATATAACTTTTCAGAGTGGGCTGATCCATCAGATACTCTTTAAAAATCCCACTCAGGTGATTCTAATGTGCAGCTAAATTTGAGATCCATTGTCTTAGCCCAGTGGTCGGCAAACTCATTAGTCAACAGAGCCAAATATCAACAGTACAATGATTGAAATTTCTTTTGAGAGCCAAATTTTTTAAACTTAAACTTCTTCTAACGCCACTTCTTCAAAACAGACTCGCCCAGGCCGTGGTATTTTGTGGAAGAGCCACACTCAAGGGGCCAAAGAGCCACATGTGGTTTGCGAGCCACAGTTTGCCAACCACGGTCTTAGCCTGATAGAGACAAGCATGTGACAAAAAATAAATGCTTTGGTGAAGAAAAATTCTAAACCCAGCATTCTCAGAACGTTTCAAGTGTTTTGAAACGTTCCTTTGGTTTGCAATATAAAATTTTAGAATCATAAAATGGCTGGGGCAACATCAAAGTTTCTAGGATGCAAATAATTCTCAGATAGGACTTGAGTCTGTACTACCCTCATTTACTGGCAAGAACCATATTACAAGTCACTATTTTATTTTTCTTTTCTCTTTTAAGCAGCTTCATTGTTCTGATAAAAAGAATACATGCCTATTGTGAAATATTCAAATAGGGAAAGGAAATATAAAAAGATATCTAAACTTTTCACTACTCAAATATGATTTTTGACATATGGTAAACATCCTTCTAGAAATCTAAGCATACACAGGAAGAGACGCGAGTTTTACATAAGTGACACTATAATAAGCTGGTGGATGTATTTTAAACAACTTGGCACTATTATGTGGCCAAATATTTGGTCCAATAAATGTAGACTAATAAAATATATTTGAAGGGTTTCATATTAACTATGAATTTATGTAGGTTATTGTTAATGTCTAGTGAGTCCTCAATACTCTTCTGATTCACTTGTAACTCTGTGAACTAGAGCAATATCAAAACAAAATATTGTATAATTGTATTTTTATACTAGAGGCCCGGTGCACAAAATTCATGCAAGGGGCTTGGCCCTCGCAGCCCCAGCTTCATCCGGAAGGTCATCCAGACCGTCATCCAGAAGATTGTCCAGACAGTCTTTCTGCTATTCAGTCTAATTAGCATATTAGCTCTTTATTATATAGGATATTAGGGAATACAATTAGAGACAAATTGTTTTTAAGTATAAATTTTCCCCAAATGAAGCTTCTTAGATATAAATCTAAAAGGTACAGGACTTGTATGCTGAAAACTAATACTAATGAAAGAAAAAAATATAAACAAATGGAGAGATATACCATGTTCATAGATTGGAAGACAACACAAGATGTCAATTCTCCCCTAAGTGATTATATATTTAACACAACTCCAATAAAAACCCCAGTGGGATTTTTTTGTTGATAAAGACAAAGTGACTAACATTTATATGGGAAGGCAAAAGAACTGAAATAGCTAAAACATCTTGAAAAAATAGTTTGGCAATGTCTTCAAAATGTAAACTTACATCACCACATGAGTTAGCAATTCTACCGCTGGGTAGAATGAAAACTTATACACCTAAGAGAATGAAAAGTTATGCTCACACAAAAACCTATACACAAATGTTTATAGCATCTGAATCATAATTGCCCAAATTGGAAATAACCCAAACACCAATGGGTGAATGGATGAAACTGCTACACCCATACAATGAAATACTCATCAATAAAAGAATGAACTAGGTGAAAGAAAAACAGTTCTAAAGTCTGCATACTGTATAATTCCATTTCTATGACATTCTTGAAAAGACAGACTATAGTAATGAGAACAGATCCATAGTTGCCAAAGTTAGGGGTGGGAAGGAAAGTGAATATAAAGGGATAGCAAGAAGGAGTGTCTGGGGACAATGGAACTATTTTGTATCCCAATTGGAACTATTTTGTATCCCGATTGTGGTGGTGGTTACATGAATCTATACAGGTGCTAGAAGTTGTAAAATCACAAACTCTGCTATAGATGTGGGTAGGGTAAAATGGATACACATATGAATATAGGAAAGTTAAGTTATCCCTTTAAATGGTTAGATATCTAGGTCTTGTTTCTAGAAAGCTGGAGGAGCAATGACTAGTATAATTACTTGAGTGCTAGAATCACTGCTCATGCTATTGGGATTTTCTGACTTCATGACCCATTGAAAGAAAGTAATGAGTTGAGAATATAAATTAGTTTTCTTTCTCAAATCCCCAGAGCTAAAATTTATCCTGTGATAAAGTTCCAATGGAAATGTTAAAATTTTTCTCCATTTCTTATTACTTTGGGAGAATTTGCCTTAGATTTTTTTTTTTTAATCCTCACCTGAGGATATTTTTCCATTGATTTTTCTTTTTTTTTTTTTTAGAGAGAGTGGAAGAGAGAGGGAAAGACAGAAATATCAATGTGAGAGAAAAACATTGCTTGGTTGCCTTCTGCACACCCTGACCAGGGCCCGGGCCAGAGAGGAGCCTGAAACCAAGTTACATGCCCTTGACTGGAATTGAACCCAGGACCCTTCGATCTGCAGGCTGATGCTCTATCCATTGAGCCATACCAGCTAGGGCTAGATTTCATTTTATATTCACAGATCAAGTCCATACATTCCTAGCTAAGCAAATAAACACATACATCACAAGTTTTCTTCTGTACAACTCTGGGAATGGCAGCACATTCAGTATGGTGGGTCCCAGGTGGAAGATAATGTCAGAAAACATGACACTTTATAAGCAAAAGTGATGCGAATCAATGCAGAACAGAAGAAGAGGTTAGCCATCTGAATGAACCTCTTTTAAAACTGTAACTCACATTAGTAGCACAGGGAATTGTGGGAAGGGGGTGGGTGATGGCAGTGTTCTGTATCTTGATGTATTGGTTAACACTCATGGAACTGTACACCAAAGAGTAAATTCTACTCTATGTAAATTTTAAAATAAAATTTCCAAATGCAACCAACACCACTCCCTAAAAAGATAATATATGCTCACTCCCAAAGACTTGGACAACGGAAATATAATGTTATCTACCAAGACCCATTTAAGATCATGGATTTTAATGTACCAGAGTACAAAAAGATTATTGATATGGTTTCAGATACCACATTGGAAATTACCACGTTATAAGGCCTGTCGTGACAAAAAAGAATATTGCTACAAATAAAAAAGATTATGAAAATACTCTTACCTTTTCCCTCCTTGCCGGGTGGCTCAGTTGGTTGGAGTGTCGTCCTATACACAAAAAAGGTTGCGGGTTCGATCCCCAGTCAGGGCCCACATGGGAGGCAACAAATCGATGTTTCTCTCTCACATTGATGTATACATATATCTAAAAGCTATAAAAACATATCCTTTGGTGAGGATAAAAAAAATACTCCTACCTTTTCCAATGACATACGTGTGTGAAATCAAATTTTCTTCATACACTTCCACCAAAACACTATCTCAATAGATTGGGTGTAAAAGAAGATGTGAGAATTCAGCTGACTTCTAAGCCAGACAGTAGAGAGATTTGCAAAAATGTAAAACAATGCTGCAGTTGTTAAATTTTGCTTTGTAATATACAGCTATTTTTCATGAAAACATTTTTGTCATATAATAGGTTTATTGTTAATTATGAGTTAGTGATTTGTAAATGTCTGCTTTAATTTATAATCAAATAAATATGAATTCATATAACCCACATAAACGAAAACTCTTTGATAAGTTCAGTAATTTAAGAGTGTACAGGGTCCCACAGACCAAAAGGTTTGAGAACCACTGTGCTATACCTTTGCATACATTCAGCAGCAGCAGGAAAATCCATTTTGCTGTGAAATTTTAAGCAAGTCTTTCTTTTTTCCCCCCCCAATTTATTTTTTATTGATTTCAGAGAGGAAGGGACAGGGAGAGAGAAACATCAATGATGAGAGAGAATCATTGATCAGTTGCCTCTGGCATGCCCCACACTGGGGACCAGGCCCACAACCTGGGCATGTGCCCTTGACCGGAATCGAACACGGGACCTTTCAGTCCGCAGGCTGATGCTCTATCCACTGAGCCAAACCAGTCAGGGCTAAGCAAGTCTTTCTTGACTTTAGGTTCCCCTTTGATTTTTCTTTGCTGATCAATTCCTGAAAGGAATAGTTCTTGAATATCACTAGATGGGAAGCTCTAGTTGAGGGCAATTATTATCAAAAGAGTACATGTGACTTCACTCATCTGATTTCCAAATCCTTAGTATACATATAGACAGAAATCCTGGGCAGTTTTTGTTATTTTTCCTGCCATGATTCTTGAACATTCTTTGCTGGTGGTTTGGAGACTGAAGGCCAGCTATACTAGGCTTCCAAGACCTAGTTAGGAAATCATCTAGGCTCCCAGCGGAAAAGCTTGTCTTTTTAAATTTACTAATGTGAGAGAGAGAAAAGGCGAAGGGGGGAGAGAGAGGGAGAGGATATGGGAGGGAGGGAGAAAAAGGGGGGAGAGCGAGAGAACACTTCGTTGTTCCACTTGTTAATGCATTCATTGGTTGATTCTTTTTTAAAAAAATTGATTTTAGAGAGAAAGGAAGGGAGAGGGATAGAGAGACAGAAACATCCATGAGAGGGGAACATCAATCGGCTGCCTCCTGCACGTCCCCTACTGGGGATTGAATCCGCAACGTGGCATGTGCCGACTGGGAATCAAACCCGTGACCTCTTGGTTCATGGACTGATGCTCAACCACTGAGCCACACTGGCCAGGCTCATTGGTTGATTCTTGTATGTTCCCTGACCTGGGATTGAATTGATAACCTTGGCGTATGGGGATGATGCTTCAACCAATTGTGCTACCCCGCCAGGGTAAGAACTCCTCAAACAGCCAAGGAGCCCTGAGCACATGTGCAGCCTGAATGAGGACAGGGACCTTTCAGGAAACAAGCTGGACAACATACTTCACAAAATCACCATCCCTACGAGTTACACTCTGCTGGAATATAGTAAAAACAAACCAAAAAAATGTTGAGGGAGTGCCAAGAATCAGATGAGTTTTGAACAAGGACAAAAAATGACACATTGCTTTTCAAAACCAAGCTAAGACCAACACATTACAAGTGCTGGGGTGAGCATATGATAAAGCCACTACTGATTTATGCCAAGCACAAAACAAATGAACAACTATCAGGCAGAAAATACTGCTGCTCTGATTTTTATTAGCAGTATTATTTTTTGGAATCAGGCTTTTGAGCATCTGTCTATGGTGCCTTGGAAAGGCAGCTGAATTAACTCCCTCCTGAACAGGAGTATGGCTGTTCCATTTAATAAAGAGTAAGCTACATAGGGAGATCTGGAAATTCATATCTATCTGCAAAGGGCCGATTGCCACATGTGAACGATAATGCGTACACTTTCTAGGCAAACAAAATATAAGACACAGCCATGTCTGTGGCGCTCTCTCGTTTACATGTGCAGCAGAGAACCGATAGTTCCATTTTGTTCCCTGAAGTCAAGGTCAACGGTGTGAAAATCTCACTTCTGAAAAGTTAAATGAAATATGTTCTGGTTCAATTCCTTACTCTACTACAAGACAGTAGCTCCAGAAGACTGGAGTTAGACCTGAAGTTGAGTTTTTCCTAAATACACAAGGGTAGAGAAATCGAGCCAAAGAAAGGAAGAATTCTACTGTTTTGGCACAAGTGGTTTTCTGTTTTCACCCACTGGTTTGCAGATATTTGACAACTCCCACGGGATTTCCTCAGTATTTCAGAGAACCTCCAATTTTCCCTTCAGAGGAGGCAAACCGTATCAGAAGTTGCTGAAACCTCAGGATTCCCTTCAATGGCTGGACTAGTCCATTGCTGGGTGGCTCTAATCAGCTTTCGGGACTCATGCCCCCGCCAGGCCTAGCTTCTAATGCTAACCCCAGAGGTCTTGTGGCATCCTAAAAAGCTGACCATATTGAAGATGGAGAGCAACTTGTTATTCATAAGCAGCTGTCTCAACATATATGATGCACAGAATTCTGGACTAGGGTCCCCAAGTATGGTTGCAGTCATGATGTCACTATTTGTGACCTGAGAGTCGCTTGATAGCACCAACATCTCAGAAGATCATGAACTCATTCAATAACCACTTCCTGAGCACCTGCAGGTTAGGTACACTACGGGGTGCTGACCTAAAGGAAGTATAGCCCAGTGTCCTTTCCTTGCCTTTAACCACTAGCCCTGGCTGCCCTTAGCAGTGTCCTTTCTAAGGCTGAGTGTGAGAACCTATTCACCAACACTGAAAAGAAACCTCCCACACTGGCAGAGTGCAGGGAGGGCCATGAAGAAGCACAGTATATTATGACATCATTCTGATGGGACAGGAGAGCAGTAAGATAACAAAGGCTTCTAGATGGACCCCTCAGAAAGACTGGGGCAGCAAGGTCCCGGCCCAGATCGGAATCTCTGGGAGTTCTGAGCACACAAAAGAACACAGCCAAGTTATGCTCATCTACCGTATCTCAGATTGGAATAATGGGTGCTTTCTGTGCATTTTAAATGCATCATCCCATATAGTTCTCCTTATGTGCCAGGTATCATTACTATTGTCATTTAATAGGCTATGAAACTGGGGCTTGAAGAAGTTCAACAACTAACGCAAGTTACTGAGCTGGTAAGTGACTAAACGAGAACTCTGACCTTGGTGTTTGGGTACAAAACCTCACAGTCTATCATGAAGCTAGCAGTGGATGGTCTCAAAATTGACATAACTGAGTGCTAAACTTGCAGAATGTAAGGAAAGGACAGGCAAAGGCAGTGGGTATAACTGCCTCCACCTCTGACAAAATCTCAGGAAGGTGAATATGTATATGCGGAAAACAACAAGGCCCAAACTCAGCTCTTAACAGACAACACTGTGTTGTTGTTTTTCCTATGGCCAGGGCACCTCAGAATTTGGTATGGGTCTCCTGTTAGTTCCTCACAATCATGCTCTAGTTCTGAGTCTCCACAACAGGGTTCATGCCATAAGGTTTAAGATTAAATGAAGTCAAAGATAAAGAGGTGTTAAGATAAATATAGAGAGCACAAGTAAATGTTGGTTATTTCATAAAGGATAAAAGTCAGGAGGCATATAAGGCCATAGCTGATCCGATATGCTTATTAGAATTCCTCTATAATAAATAGATAGGATTCACACCATAAGCTGCTTGTGTAGGGGCACTGGATTCTGTTATTCACCTATATTTCGTCAATAATAAATTTATTTACAATGAGATTCTCTTCCAACCATCATCAAATCCCTTGTTTGTTAGTTTTTCTGTGAGAACACACCTCAGCATAGCACCAAATCTTATAACTGCCTCAAAGTCAGCTTACTTGATATCCATTCCAAACAAAAATCAGCCATTCATCACTATAGGCATACCAACTCCCTGTCCATGGGCCCCGGTTTTAGAACACTACATTTCTTTTTTTAAAAATATATTTTTCAGAGAGGAAGGGAGAGGCAGAGAGAGATAGAAACATCAATAATGGGAGAGAATCATTGATTGGCTGCCTCCTGCAAGATCGGGGATCGAGTCAGCAACCTGGGTATGTGCCCTGACCGGGAATCGAACCATGAAGTCGACGCTGAACCACTGAGCCACCATGGCTGGGCTAGAATACTACATTTAAAAAATGCATTTGGTGTCCATGGTGTTCATTTGTGCTTAGCTTAACTGGTGTGAAGCAAAAAATAAATACCAATTCTCAATATATTATTTTGTTTGAATCGGATTCAGGATGAGTTCTATGGATTCCTAAAGAAATGATCCTTCTTTAAGCACTGCTGGGCAGCATGGGTTGCACTGCCTGTGATGCTGAATGGGTGGGATGGATATCTATTGCTTCTGTGCATGCCTTCTGTACCACTTATAATTATGCTGTTAAGAGTCTTTACAAAAAAGAAACCCAATTTATTCTTTTTAAATGTTCTAAATATAAACGCAGAGGCAAGGAAATAAACAATAATTCCAATGGTGCTTAGAGTTTAAACTATTTTGAATTAATGTACCTGTGAGACTACTGCATATTGCAACCTATCACCTAAAAACTATCAGCCCACATCACCACAGGTAAGAAATGAGAAATTTTGTGGGTTATTGAACACCAAATATTTGCAGCAGAACAGGAGACGGTTGCAGAACATCATTGCGTGGCTCTAAACCCCACAGATCCATCTGCACAATATAGCTCTGTCATGTGCACTGCTATACTGGAAAGTGAAGGACAATGGCAATGAGAGTGGCCTTGTTAGGGCTTACATGGATGAGGGTGGATGGGGAGTGATGGGGTAGGAGGCTACTTCACCTCTCATTTGCCAGATTTAATTATTAATTGAGCTCTGTGAATTCCTAAAGAAATAATCCTTCATCAGGCACTGTTGGGCACCCTGAATTGTGTTGCCTGTGATGCTGAATGGGTTTGCATTTTGGTGGAGGAAATGTTTTCTGCAATACTTCACCCTGCCCTCTTTGCACTGTTAATAAAAGGTAGCTCCTGCCTGGCTGGTGTGGCTCAGTGGTTGAGCATTGACCTCTGAACCAGGAGGTTATGGTTTGATTCCCAGTCAGGGCACATGTCCGGATTGCGGGGCTCGATCCCCATTAGGGGGTGTGCACAAGGCAGCCAATCAATGATTCTCTCTCATCACTGATGTTCCTGTCTCTTTTTCCCTCTCCCTTCCTCTCTGAAATCAATAAAGATATTTAAAAAAATAAAATAGAAGGCAGCTCCAATTTATGGCTTAACAATCTTATGTTTGGAGGTTATTAACTTTGCCTTTGAGGAAGGCAGATCCATTCCAAAATTAACAAGCATTTTTGGGGGCAAAGATGAAAGCATAAGCTGAACATGCATTCCTCTACAAAGCACCCCACTCCACCTCCTAGATGTGTGCGGTCTTCCAGAGGAAGCCACAGCCAGCAGCACACTGAGGGGTGGCATTGTTGGTCAAATGCTCCCTTATTCACATGTGAGCATAAGAAAGTCTCTGCATCATGAGACAACAGACACTGCTCATCATTTTTGGAATTCCTCATAAAAGTGGGTCCAAAAGAGATTTAAAAACAAAATGTGGCTTATGCCACTATTAATATACCAATAAATAACAGAGAAAAATACAGGGAGCGGACAGGAGTGAGAGAGGAATAACAGCTAGGCATCCACTTTCTATGCCACCTTATGGAGTTAGAGATGGACTTTTGTATCAGGACAATGAGAGGATGTCCATGCAGGATGGGATTTTGTATTATGATAAAAATATTTCTGGTCAATGCCTCTTTGCCTGATACTTGGTTGGGGTAGAAAACAACTTAAAGTTATGAAGTTAGAGAAAGGCATATTTTGAAATCAACAGTTATCCCACCTAATAAAAGAGTAATATGCAAATTAACCATAACTCCACTATATGCACAAGCCACGCCCACCAGCCACTCAGAGCGAGTATGCAAATAAACCCAAACAAGATGGCTACAGCCACAGAGAGCAGGAGGGAGGCTTGGGTTTCCCAGGCAACGGATGAAGCCATGCTTTCCGCCTGCCCTTCCCAGCCTAAGCCTCCACACAAGGCTACAAAGTTTCAATTATAGAAGGTAAACAAATCCAAACTGAAATGGCGGCAGCCACAGAGCTGGAAGGAGCAGGAGGCTAGGGTTGCCCCCCGCTTTCCGCACACCCTGGCCGGCCCAGGCCTCCGCTTAAGGCCACAAAGTTTCAATTATAGAAGATATACACAAACCCCAACAGAAACGGCTGCCGGCCAAGGAGCGAGCAGGAGGCTTGGCTCCACTCCAGGCTACAAAGTTTCAATTGTAGAAGGTAAATAAATTCCAGATACCAAGGCCTCTGCTTGGGTTGCCAGGGGCGTGGTTGGCCTGCAAACCACCACAGGCCCCTTGCTCAGGCCGCCCCACGCCCCAAGGGAACCCCCACCCTGATCCGAGACACCCTTCAGGGCAAACGAGCTGGCCCCCACCTGTGCACCAGGCCTCTATCCTATCTAATAAAAGAGTAATATGCAGATTGACCATCACTGCAACACACAATATGGATGCCCCCATGTGTTCAAAGATCCTGCCCCCAGGTGGACACAAGATGGCCACCACAAGATGGCCAGCAGGGGAGGTCAGTTGGGAAGCACTAGGCCTGCAAGGGAGGGCAGTTGTAGGCAATCAGGCCAGCAGGGGAGGGCAGTTAGGGGTGACCAGGCCGGCAGAGGAGGGAATTTGGGGGCAAACAGGCTGGCAGGGGAGCAATTAGACATCGATCAGGCTGGCATTGGAGTGGTTAGGGGGTGATCAGGCTGGCAGGCAGAAGCGGTTAGGGGAAATCAGGAAGGCAGGCAGGCAAGCAGTTGGGAGCCAGAAGTTCTGGATTGTGGGATCGCGCCTAAACAGGCAGTCGGACATCCCTTAAGGGGTCCCAGCTTGGAGAGGGTGTAGGCTGGGCTGAGGGACACCCCCCCCCCCACCCACACACACCCGTGCATGAATTTCGTGCACCGGGCCTCTAGTCAGTGATATAAAATATAAAAGACAGAGTGACAAAGGACTTAAAACTCTGTGGAATTTTGTGTTAACCTGAAAATCTTGTATACCATTAATAAACTTTCTTCCAGCACTGCCCAAGTAGCTCAGTTGGTTAGAGTGTCATTCCTATACGCTAAGGTTGTGGGTTTGATCCCTGGTCAGGGCATATACAGGGTTCAACCAATTAATCCATAAAAAGTGGAACAACAAATAGAGTCAGTCTCTCTCTCTCTCTCTCTCTCTCTCTCCCCCTAAAATCAAGAAATTAAAATAAAAAAGTAAACCTTCCCATGTGACAGTAGTGTAAAAAGAGAAAAAAGTATAACGTTTATTAGTTGGTTCCTTTGGTTACTAAACATTAAAATGGACACACTATTGAGAGCAAGGACTGTGGCACAGATCACAGATGAGACACAGAAGAAAGAACTTTCCAGGTCCTCAGAAAGCTTACTTCAGAAAAATTTTGAGACTGTAAAACCAATAGTAAATTTCTAAGCAATTCAACCACCAATTTCTGGTCCTAGCTATTAATTAGTGATTATCATAGGCATGGCACTGTCTAGTTGTTCACTGTCAATTTTTCTTTGTTTTCTTATATATATTTTTATTGATTTCTTAGAGGGAGAGGGAGAGAGAGATAGAAACATCAATGATGAGAGAGAATCATTGATCGGCTGCCTCCTGCACGCCCCCTACTGGGGATTGAGCCCGCAACCCAGGCATGTGCCCTTGACCGGAATTGAACTTGGGACCCTTCAGTCCACAGGCCGATGCTCTATCCACTGAACCAAACCGGCTAGGGCCACTGTCAATTTTTCTAGATGGAAGGCCAGAATATCTCTATGTTTAAAAATCACAGTGAAGTGATCTAAGTAATACTCCTTTATAAGTGGCTACAAACTGCAAGGCTGGTGAGGAATCCATTTTGCCCCATTGGTTGGAAGACTCTAAAACCTGTATTAGCCATCAATGGGAGTTTAGGAGCATATTTTAGTTGACTACCCACCTTTAAAAACAGATGGCTCTTTAAGTATTAAAATGAGGGCTTACTGTACATTATAAGTAATAGTACTTGAGATGAAAGTAGATGACCCACTACCCCCCTCCCAGGTACCAAATAGGGGTCAGATTTCCCATTTATATGAACAAGTCTTCAGAGGAGGCAGCACCCCAATCTCAGACTCTCTTCTGCGGCTGCTTCATGGATGGCTGAGGGGAACACTTCAAAAATGAACCAGCTAAACAAACTTCCTAGCAGCACTTGACAGAGCTACACCTATTCTTCCCATTTCCAAAGCAGTGGAGAATTAATTACCAGTTCTATGGATCTATTGTAAGTATAATAGACTAAAGAGCTATCACAGACACATTTATTGTAAAAGCACAATCCCAAGAGTGTCTAGTGGAGGGCCAAAACGATTAACACAAATGCTTTGTCAGATCAAAGATAAAACCTGCACCGCCCAATTGAGGAATGAATTAGAACAGTGGGTTATCTTTCAAATTAACCAGGGCAGTTAGTGAGGAAAATTTCATGAAAGTGTAATTCTTAGCCTTTGTGAATCCACACAGCAGGCATTCTGCCAGCTGACAAGATGATGAAATTTTCATGCTTAAAAAAAGCCCTCTTCATTTCCCAATTTAGATTAGCTAGTGTTTCTCTCCCTTTTTGTGTGTGTATTTGCTCTGCTGAAGCAGAATTTAAGAGGAGGGGGAACACACATCAGTTTTTTACTTCTAAAATAGAATCTTTCAAAAACATCCCTAAAAGCTTAGAGATACAGTCTTTAAACTGGTTTTCTGTGATTTTCAAAAAAAATACCAGTTCAATTTTAACTTGGTACAGAGGGACCAACAAGGACCAGGGCAGAAAATCAACTTTGAATTAGAGGTTTCTGTGCTACCTCAAAGTCTTTCAATGCTTCATCAAATCTCGGGATAAAGCACTAGAGTTTTTTTCCTCCGAAAGAAATTAATATTTACTTAAAATATCCTGCTTGGTACTTTTGGTATTTCTATGTGTATTGAAATTTAAATGTTCTAGGAAATGAGAATTCGAGAGAGATAATCATTGCTATATGGGGAGAGAGAAATAAGCATTTCCTCTCCTATTAAAAGAGTCAGTATTAAAACATTACGATATGAGCCCAGCCGGCGTGGCTCAGTGGTTGAGTGTCATCCTATGAACCAGGAGGTCATGGTTTGATTTCTGGTCAGGGCACATGCCCGGGTTGCAGGCTCTATCCCCAGTGCGGGGCGTGCAGGAGGCAGCTGATCAATGATTCTCTCTCATCGTAGTTGTTCCTATCCCTCTCTCTCCCTTCCTCTCTGAAATCCATAAAAATATATTAAAAAAAACACATGTTACGATATGATATAGACTGAGTCTCAGATACTTACATTTTTAATACTTATTATATCACATTTATTTACTCAGTACTGTTTATTCATGACAGAAAATAACAGAATACGTGATGCATTTTTGAAAATAAAAGAGATTTAGAAGGATATTTTGTTACTCTAAACTTCTGTCCCTTTGTTCCTGACAATTCAATTTATTGGTAACCTAGAACTGTTTCTTTGCAGGTTACAGAGTTTGGTCAATTACCTACTCCTGCACTGTCTTCCTAAAGTTCCTTCTTTAAAAAAATATTTTTTTATTAATTTCAGAGAGGGAGGGAGAGGGAGAGAGAGAGAGAGAGAGAAACATCAATGATGAGAGAGAAACAATGATCTGCTGCCTCCTGCATGCCCCCCACTGGGGATTGAGCCTACAACCCGGACAGGTGCCTGGAATTGAACTGTAACCTCCTGGTTGATAGGTCAATACTCAACCACTGAGCCACGCCGACCAGGCTTAAAGTTCCTTCTTTACGGAGATGCCTTCCTTTCTCAGTGTAGGTTGTACTTTCCCTGCAGTGATTCTAAGACTAAAATGAAAAAAATATTGAGACTTGCTCTTAATTTACTAATAACTTTTATGTCCAGTGGGTAGTATTTTTGAACTTGTAAAATAGGAGGAAACCTCTTTGGTCATTAGCTTCAGAGAACAGTCACTTAATCTCAGTATAGGCATACCTCAGAGATATTGTGGGTTCGAGACAGTATTGGGCTTTCGGCTTTCGGTTCGGAGGAGGCTCAGGTGCAACTTCCTTAGGTCATCCAGAATCTGGGTTCATCCAACACCAGCCGCCTCCACCATGCCACCGAAGTTCGACTCCAATGAAATCAAAATCATATACCTGAGGTGAACTGGTGGGGAAGTAGGTGCCACATCTGCCCTGGCCCCAAGATTGGCCCCCTGGGCCTGTCTCCAAAAACTGTTGGTGATGACATTGCCAAAGCAACCGGTGATTGGAAGGGTCTGAGGACTACAGTGAAAATGACAATTCAAAACAGGCCCAGACTGAAGTAGTCCCTTCTGCTTCTGCCCTGATCATCAAAGCCCTCAAAGAACCGCCAAAAGACAGAAAGAAGCAAAAAACAAAACAAAACAAACGAACAACAACAAAAAAAACCATCCAAAAACACATTAAGCACAGTGGAAATATCACTTTTAATGAGATTGTCAGCATTGCCTGACAGATGCAGCACTGATCTTTAGCTAGAGAACTCTCTGGAACCATTCAAGAGAACCTGGGGACTGCCCAGTCTGTGGGCTACAATGTTGATGGCTGACACACTTATAACATCATAGATGATATCAACAGTGGTGCAGTGGAATGTCCGGCTAGTTAAGAACTACAAAGGAAAATGTTTCAATTAAAGATTATTTGACAACCCCCCCCCCAAAAAAGAGAGTATTGGAATGAGTGTAATCTTTCTGCTGATAGAGGGTCTTGGCTTCAATATGTAAAAAACAGACAACATTGGTGGAGTACAATAAAGCAAGTGCAATAAAACAAGGTATGCCTGTACTTACTATCAATATCCTTGTCTCCAGTACACTTGATGTATTAATCTCCAGCTGGACTACCACCACTATGGTATATCACCCTGAACTAACTGTAATCACTATCACTTGAGGCACAATACAAAAGAAACGCAATGCCATGTCCCTCTACGTGCAGAAGTTCTTTTAAGTCTGGGGTGAGGAGGAAAGAGAATAGTCTACCAATGAAGTAGAAGTTAGAGGTGCATGAGCTCTCTGTATAAAAGCTCTGATCTTGACAATATTTGAAACATTTATTTACCATGGGGCCATGAAAAGAACAATGGATTTCTTCCTCTCACATCTAATCATATATGACTAAGATCAGACAGTAGAGGTACAGGTCCCTAATTTTGAGGATAGTCATATCAATCTTCAACTTAAAGAGTGACATTTGGATATTTTCCTAGAAATCCCTTAGGAAAATTAACCAAGTGGGCAGTAACTACAGGAAAACTGTTACTTGCTGGTAGTGAGATGGCTGGCAGAGAAGACAATGGAAGCAAAAGCTATAGAAACCCTGGGTTGCATGTCTAGATTCATAAAACTAGGTAATTTAGCTTAAAAAATATAACTACTACCACCAACACCACCACGACACACAAACAATTGGGTTAGAAATCCATCTTTCAGTTAGGGCATATTTCTAACTACAAAGAAGATCATTTTTCTGCCCATTCCCAACTTAGTCAAAACAGATCATCCCTTCTTATAGAAGGAAAAAGATGAGTTTCTTCTAGTATTAACATTTCCATGGTGAAGATTTTGATAGACTAAACACAGAGAGAAAACTTGGAATTCTTCACAAGAGTCAAGAATCATGCTCTACTCCGTGAGGTCTGTAAATGAGGAGCTGGATAGTTTTGATTGGGGCTTTTCATGCTAAATAAAGGCCTAACATTTCACGTGCGGAACACTTCATCTACTGTGGAATGTGAACTTAGGGATACCCTTTATTCCCATCCAACTGTTCATTAAGCACAGCACAACATTATTCACTAAAATGTTTCAGATTTCCCAAAATGTAGTCATAATTATTATTTAAAAAATATCTTTAGACAAACCTTTTTTTTTTGACAAATACAAGTTATTCAACTCCAAAGTCAAAATACTGGAACTCTATATTTTCATTCTTCATCCTAATGATCTAATACTCAGTTTTCATTTAATGAGATCCATTTTAAATAAGAAAATGCTATGTTAATTAGCATAAAAGTAGACATTATAGAAAGATATTGAACAAAGTCATGGACCTTACCTAATAGAATCTGGGCATTTTTGGAATGCCTTGCCAATGTAGCTTCTTTAAATAAGTTACAGTGAACTTTCAAGTAATAGCAATTTTGCTTAGGTGACAAATGATATAATGAAACACTAAGAAAAATCAAATGGTCAATGTGGAGTTTTTAATTTTAATTTTTGAAGAGAAAAGAACTCATTCATATGTAATTGTTAAAAACAAAACAAAAACTTTGAAAAAAGTCTTTCTAACACAGACAGATCACTTACTGTTCTGGTATTTTAACTATACTACGTATTTTAAAAATCAGACATTCTCTTTAAAAAGCCAGACAAATTGCATTTAAATTTAAAAGATATTTAGTTTTATTTCCTGGGACAACTAGGCTATTAAATGGTTTCGATTACCACATAAACACAAAGTTTTAACTTATTAAAAACATCACATATGATGTTTATGGCTCTACTTCACAAAGATAACCAATATTGATTTTCCCTCCTTTGTCCAAAGATGTGAGTGACCATTTAATGTGGTCTTATTTAGTTAACAATAAATTTTAAAAAGTCCTGGTTATATTCTCATTTTTCCTTAAAAGCAAAAATTTCACTATTTAAAATATTCCTCATTAATGAAAGAGATGTAATACCCAATAGAAAATCAAACCATTTTCCTTTCAAGTCTTTAAAAAGTTTTAGTTTCATAAAAAAACAGCAATACAAAGCTACATTGTTTTATTTTATAACAAGTTCCAAACTTAAATAAGCTGTGTATGTAAGAAAGTTATTATGGATACTAACCTCATAGTATTTCCTAATGCAACGTCTAATATCCAAGATCAATTTGTTGCTCAGCTGTACAATAAAGTTCAGAGGTGAAGCTTTACAATTGATGTTACTGCAACGATACAAGCTGGGCTCCGTATCAGTTCCCTATAGAATTCAAGTCAGACAAGTACACAAAAGATTATAAAAAGATTTCTTATGCTTAAAAGCTTATATGCTGTCCTGGTGCACAATATTCTTCATTTAACTCTATTTCCTCAACTGCTTTCCTCCCAAAGATCTCCTTAGTCACATATAACTTCCACTCTTTTGCCACCATCATAATGGAGCATGAAGTCAAAGGGAAAACCCTAATATCACTTTTTTTAAAAACACTCAATAAATGACAGACTCTCTGGATAAATGAGTTTTCCCTGTGAAGATACCAGTGAAGTGACATTATTGGAAATAAACATCCTTTTTAGACATATCAAAATTTTAAATTTGCCCTTATTCACTACAAACTTGAGGATAAAGCAAGTGCGCTAATGACATTAGTTTCCTTTCATATTGTCAACTTAATTTTAAGAATAAAGCCTAAAATTTAAGTGTTACACCACAAAGTAATCAGGCTTTGTCAGCTTAGAAAAACTACAATTCCTAAACCCCCTTAAAATGTATTTGGGGGAGGGGAAGCAGGAGAAGTAGAAATTTTCAAGAATTAACCATTAGTATTTGGAGAAAGCGTCTTGTTTTGTTTTGTTTTAAGCAGAGACAAAGAAAACATACAGGGAAACTGTTGGGGTTTCTGGACCATGTGTTTTCCTTCTTGATACTTAAACATCTTGGTTTCCTGCTCCAATCTGGTACATAACCCTACCCACCACGCTAAGCAATTCCAGGTGGAAGAGATTTCAGAGCTTGACATCGGCTCTTCCACAGTTAGCCCATCTGCAAGTTGTCAAGCCTCCATGCAATTAACTATCTTATTTACAGCTGTAATGAAGCAAAACTCAAGGATTTAGCATGTATTGCTGATCTGCGTCTGCCTCTTCCTTGCACTTGCTTCCAAAGACCGCTTTGTTTTGATTCAAAAAAATTCAAAACATCTGCTGTTTGTCCAAATTAACTTAAAATAATTACTTTTAATTTAGATAAAGGATGCATTTTCTTTCAGTTTCAAGGTTTTCCATAGTTCTGCTGCCTACTCATTTGCCAATGGCTAGTACATAGAACACTGCAGTGGAATCAAGTAAATTGGCCACATTTCAAGTTCTGATCCAAGGTCAATGATACATTTTTTGGCAGTACTTCTTGAAAGGAATGTCTCCCTGTGACTTTTTAAATGTCTGACATGCAAAGACAGCAGAAACGATAATCAGAGTACCTTTGTCAAAAAGGAGGCAAGTGGGATGTGTAAAGATAAACAAAAACTTTCCAAAAACACTTAGTTCCCATTAACTTGATTTAAGATACAGAAAAATATTGCTCTAAGTCTTAATAAATTGGGTTGGGAGTGGGGAAATACAGGTTATTAATTAAGGAATTACAATAAAAATACTTTAAGATAATTAGATCTTTTAAGAGATTCCATTTAGAAACCAAGGCCAAACACTCTAGGAAGCCAAAAACAATATTAAACACATAAAAGCAATGTGTTTCTTCTTTTTTAGACAAATAGTGGGGAGAAAAGGCCTTTATATTAATTTGCTCACAAAATGAAAAAAGAAACAACTAACCGAACCCTCGAAGACACTATCGTAAATATTCTCAGTCCCACATGCAGGGCATGGGCATTTGAATCTCTCACAGTCCCTGTATTTCTCTTCATCGGTGAGCTGTGCTGGGCCACCAAGTAGAACATCCTTCTCTTCATCTTTATGATAATGATGAACTCTAAACTGGGTGGGATCAAGTCCTATTAATGCAAAAGAAAAAATCAAATTTAGAAAGGCACAATTCTTTGAATTCCCTTACCCAAAAAATAAGCCCAAGGGAAAAAAAAAACTCACAAAAGCATAATTTTAAATTCACACACACAATCATTTGAACTCAAGAGAGAGTCTCATATCACATGTACAAAGGGCTCTTTTTGTAAGAGATTATAAATATAACAAGTAAACAGTATTAAAGCAATGCAGATGTATGCTAGTGGACATTTGGGTTTGGAAGCAACTAATTGCTTCTACAGGATGGTTTTAGTATTTCCTTAAAGTTATAAAGAAAATCTCAAATAAATGTACACTGTTGTAAAGAAAATCTCTTAAAATCAAAGAATCATCATTAAAACTGAAAATAGAGAATAAAAATCCCATTAAAGAAAACAAGTTCACTGCTATTACAACTCCTTCAAGTGCAGACACAATTGCTAATCCTGATTTCAATGCAGTGGTCGATTCCATCTTGGCTCAGTAGTTAACAGCATGTAGGTTGCAATCTAATTCAGTGGTTAAAATTCAGTAGCAGCATATAAGACAAAACGTGACATGGTTTTTTTGGTATTCTGAATTCAGAAGTATAAAATATGTGCAAAAAAAATGATTCTACAGATTCTATAGGCCAAAATGTCCCTAACAATCCTGGAACCAAATATACCTTCCACATTTCAATCAAAATGACACAATAAATCAATTGATATATAGTTTATGCTATCTTGTTTGCCCAAACTATCTGAGAAAATAAACATTTTAATGTCAACCAATTTAATTTACTCTTGGTCAAAGCATATCTCTCAAAATTCACTATTTGAATTGAAACTTCAAAATAATTATTCTATACTATATCTTATAATATTTTCTTTAAAGTACCCCTTAGCAATACCTAAGAATTCTAGACTGTTTAGAAATCTAAGGAAAACAAGCATACCTATTTTAGTATAAAGGTAAATAAGTAACATAAAACATCACTAAGCAAAAAGTTCAAATTCCAAAAATACCTAAACATTGTTTTGACTCTATCAACAGCTGCATTGGTAGATAATCTAACAGATGTTTTCAGAATTCAGTGACAAGATGCTAAATCTTATTTGGTCAATTGTCAAGTGACATCTAGTAACTACATGAGGTTAACTCTGACACAGTGGAAGGTGCTGAACAAAGAATAAGTTTGGAGTCTCAGCTTGCTCACCTGCAAAATGGATGTAGTACCACCAATCATGCACTTTTGCCGTTTAAATAAGACATTAGAGGACAAACTGTTTTAAATGGGGCCTATATAAATAAATACTCAATAAATGTCATACAGATAAAAAAGTAAAGAATGGATGAACATCATTTAGTTTGGACTATGTTCACTCAAAATGAAACACATGTTCATGCTGCACAGCCAGCTAATAGCTGCTCTTTGTAGGAATTCATCAAAGTGAATATTTTCTAACATGACAGTGCATAATAAGAACAAAAAATACACATTCAAAAACAACTTGAAAAAATTGTTCTTGGTGCGTGACATAAATTACTGCAACATAAGTCACTTGGCCCCAAGACTCACTGTACATTTTTATTTTACTAGTTAGCGATCCCCTAAGAGAAATAGAAAATTAGTGAAGGTGTGAGGGAGGGGTAGAGGAGTTGAGTGAGAGAGACCATGCCTGTTGAATGATGCCATTTTGTCTCTGCAGTAAAGGGTAACTTGCAAATTTCTTAAACTCTAGTTATGAATCCAACTGTATTCACATAATGTCTTGCTTTATGAAGATGCAGCTTCATCTTTTCTCTGATGACATCATTATTCATCAATTTCCCAGACTATTACTCAGAAAGTAAGGGAAAAGAAAAATAATAAGCAAGGATTTTCTAAAAGGCAAGATACTTTTACAACCTGAAAATCAAGGAACGGAATAACCCTAGCTTTGCACATGTACAGAACTGGCCAGGATGTGACAGGGGAGCAACGAAAGCTTTCTCCAGGACCAGCCAGGTTCACTTAGTGCATGTGAGGCACGGGCCAGGCTGCCTGCTGAGTAAGCCAAAGCTGGACATAGGCTACCTTGCTTGTTACAGTGAAAAGCCCAACAAGGGGACAAAGTTATTTTAAAAGTCAGGCCTTATGAAATGTCTACTTTAAACATCCATTTCCACAAACAACACTTATCTGCCCCTGGAAACAACAAAGCCAACTGGCCTAGCTAATTACTTTAAATTTATTCCCAAGCTGATTTTTTCAAGATAAGGAACTTTTTCATCTCAGCACTCATGGTCATAAGTCAATGTTAACCTTTTAATATATAAAGGGAAAAGACACCAATTACCTTAAAATATTAGGTATATAATGATACTTGTACAAGTTACTTGAATACAAAAATGTCATAAAAATTATTTTATTGGGAGGACAATTATAAGTTCACCAGGCAAATCACAGAGGGCTAAATGAAATCTTTTTAAGAAAACATATAATGTCATGTTAAAAAGTAAAGATCACTGCTGTCAGAATATTTTTTAAGGTCAAAATCCAGGCTTAAACAAGCCCCCAACTTATTCAACATAATTTTTCTAAGTCCTCACAAAATTGGCAATAAGCAGCTTATTTTGAAGTTTTGGGAGACTTGAAAGTTTCCCCGCTTATACATAACTCATTAAGGCTATAGTGAGACAACAGGAAAAAGTATCTGGTGCTGCCACCTAAAGGTAGATTCTGAATTTTTAAATGTGCAAAATAGAGCTGTTGCAAAGAACTCTATTTGTAATTACTGTCTCTCCAAAATTAGACACTTTTGTCAGAAATTAAAGCAAAAATCTTTATGATTGCAGTTGGCATATACTTACATGTGCATTGTATAATCAATATTAAAATGCTCATCATACAGCAAGTAATCCTGTTAGCCTTTGAGCAAGAGATGCAAAACTGAATTCCAAATTCCTTCTCTCTCCTGAGAGCTTTTTCTAAATAACTGGCTTAAAAAAATAAACTTTATGCCCCATTTGAGAAAAAGAACTTCCACTTTTGACTAGCCTCACTTTTGACAGGTGAGTTCGATCATTTGGTCTGGCACAGAATAAAAGAAGGCAGCCTGCTTGGACTTGGCACCAGTTCTCCGGGGGAAGAGCAACAGTAGTTTTCCCCACAATAAGGAGAAATGGTATGTGCTGTAATTCAATACTGTGACTTCTAGTGATCTAGTCACACCATTTTTTTCTTGGGGGTGGGACAGAAGGTGCAGTAGAATAAAATTAAACTACTGTCATTTATAATTAGAAAATTTATAGGATCTCACATTATTTTGGCAACAGGATCAAAGCTCTTATGTTTCAAAAAGTATTTATAGAAAGTAACATCATAGGCATTCGGGTGGAGGAGTTCGGCAATGCTGTTTTTTACTTAACATCACCATATTCTTATCACACATACCTCCAATGTGATACTTCGCACAAAATTATTTTTCTTATCACTGTACTTTCTAACCCTTGTAAGTTTCCTGTTTTTAGAATGTTCACATGCCCCCAATAAAGGAGTATTTACACTGTTCAAAACTCAAGTTCCTAAACATGGCTGAGAGAGAGGGTAATACATTTGACCAAGTAATTTTCTTCCTCCAAAAGACAAGATCCCTATTAGTATAACTGTAAATAACTACAGTAAAGCCATTTATATATGCTCACACAAGTGAGGAAGAAGGAATAATCCATATGAATGAAACTCCAAATGAGTGGAGTAACTGATATTCCCAAGTAGGTTGTCTGTAATATGACTCAAACTACTAGGAAAGCTAATTAATGAAATCCTACAGTAAATTTCTTCTAAAATTTTATTTTAGGAAATAAATCATTTATCTTTTGCACAAATTCAGGCTTTCATATATTTGGACTTCCTAGAGAACAATACACAAACCAAAAATTTAGTGTGATTAAACAAAAATAGTTAATGATTTTTTAAAAGGTAAATGCTACATTCATAAAAAACCTTGTACAAGAATGTTCTAGCAGCTTTATTAATAATAACCAGAAATTGGTAACAATTCTGTTCAGTTGCCCATCAACATGAGAGTCTATAATAATAAAAGTGTACTATGCCAATTAGGCCAGATGTCCTTCTGGACGAAGCCGGGGCTGTGAGGGAAGCCCGGTCCCGGGTGCCAGAGGGAAGCCGGTGCCAGCAGCCAGGGGAAGAAAGGCCTACTCTTGCACGAATTTCATGCACCAGGCTTCTAGTGAATAAATAAAATACTACTCAGCAATGAAAAAGAATGAGTACTGATAGATGCAAAAAGATGGATGAATCTGAAAAACAAAGCTGAACACAAAAAAAGATATACCATAGGAAATAATATATATAGAATCCTAGAGTAGGCAAAACTAACCCATGGTCATAGAAATCAAATGAGTGGTTGCTTGTGCGGGTGGGGGGGGTATACTGACCGGGAAGGGGTACAAGGGAACTCTCTAGGTCAGTGGTCGGCAAACTCATTAGTCAACAGAGCAGCAAACCGAGGCTCGTGAGCCACATGCGGCTCTTTGGCCCCTTGAGTGGGGGCTCTTCCACAAAATACCACGTGCGGGCGCGCACGTACAGTGCGATTGAAGGAGTACCCTAATTAAGTTAATAACAATGTACCTACCTATATAGTTTAAGTTTAAAAAATTTGGCTCTCAAAAGAAATTTCAATCGTTGTACTGTTGATATTTGGCTCTGTTGACTAATGAGTTTGCCAACCACTGTTCTAGGTGATGGAAATGTTCGGTGTCTTGATAAACTGTATGATATTCTGAATATTGTAGCATTTCATGGTATGTAAATTGCACTTGAAAAAAAAGCATGCCAAATAGAAGGTATCTATGATATATTATTTCCAAAAGACTCATTTAAAATAGATAAGAAATGACTGCAAGTCAGTAAAAAAAGACAACCCAACAGAAGAGTAGAAAAAGATGAACAGGCACCTCACAAAAGGAGATATCCAAATGGCAATTAAGCATGTGAACAGGTACCGGACATTATTAATCATCAAAGAAATGAAAATTAAAACCACAACACTATGCCAACACATAAGATGAAAAAGAGAAAACACCAAGTGCTGGTTAAGAATGTGGAGCACTCACATACTGCTGGCAGGGTGTACATTAGAACCACTTAGGTAAATTGGTTGTATCTACTAAAGCTGAACATAGACGTCCCCTGTGACCTAGGAAATCTTCTCCTAAGTATATACCAAACAGAAAATACATGCAATTATTCCACAGAAGTCGTGTGCACGAATGCTCACAGCAGAACTATTCATAATTGTCCAAATGTGGGAAAAACCCACAGGTTTTACATTCAGTCACACAGTGTGGCATATTCAAACAATAAAATACTGCACAGAAATGAAGTATAACCACATGGACCCATCTCACAAACATATTGAATGAAAGCAGCCAGACACAAAAAATACAGATACAACTTGTGTAACATCCAAAAATAAGAAAACCTCATCTATGATGTCATAAGTAATGATGTCATTTTCTGGTCGGGGGTGGATAGTATCTAGGAGACAGGGGACTCCTGAGGGTGCTTCTTGAGTTGACTACAAAGGTATGTGTTTGTGAAAACTCATTAAACTGTTCAGTTAGGTTTTGCGTACTTTTCTGTATGCACGTTATATAAGAACATTAACATTGGAAAAGGTGAGAAAAGTGAACATTGAGTATTTCTTATGATATACCTATGAGGTTGTTATAAAATGTGTTAGATTCCAACTAGATATTATGTACCTCTTCACAGATGTACACACCATTACCTAGAAGTAGTATTCACAAAAACGAAAATTGAACCGAAGTATGGGCAAGACTTCAGAGCTAACTACCACTTTACAGGAAACACAGGGGAGAGGATACCATCGGCAAACTCCAGAATATGGGAAATTCTATACAGCAGAATACCCAGTTTCTTTAACAAATAAATCAGAAGGATGAAAAAAGAGAAGATGCCGAAACCGGTTTGGCTCAGTGGATGGAGCGTCGGCCTGCGGACTGAAGGGTCCCAGGTTCGATTCCGGTCAGGGGCATGTACCTTGGTTGCGGGCACATCCCCGGTGGGGGGTGTGCAGGAGGCAGCTGATCGATGTTTCTCTCTCATCGATGTTTCTAACTCTCTATCCCTCTCTCTTCCTCTCTGTAAAAAATCAATAAAATATTAAAAAAAAAAGAAAAAAGAGATTAACTATCATATGGACCCTGACTAAGTCGATTCCAATTCAAACAAAGAGCTTTTTATAAAAAGTGTATTCATAGTATGATCAGGAAAATATAAATACTTATTGGATATTTGATGAAGATTTTTTTTCCTAGTAACAGCATTGTAGCTATGTTGCAAAGGGGAATCCTTGTCTTTTAGAAATGCAAAATAAAATATCTATATATATAAAAGCCTAAGCGACCATCTGACTGGTAGCTATGACGTGCACTGACCACCAGGGGGCAGATGCTCAATGCAGGAGCTGCCGAGCTGCAGTGACTTGGCAGTTGCGGTTCTCGGGTGATGCACCTGGAACCAGAGAGAAGGGAGCCTGATTCTGGGGTGCGTCATCTGAGAACCTCCCTCTTGCAATCCGGGCCCCCTCACCAGGCCGAGGGACCTCACCTGTGCACGAATCCGTGCACTGGGCCTCTAGTTTACAGATAAAATGACATTTTCTCTAGGATTCACTTCAAAATAATCAGAAGAGGTGGAGAAGCAAAATAAGATCAACCACAGTTGCAGACTGCTGCTGAAGCTGGGTGTTGAGCACATGGGGGCTTGTGATTAAATTCTCTCCTATTGTATATGTTTAGAATTTTCCATAATAAAACTTTTAAAAATACTGGACCTCTGACCTAAACAACTGACTATACAAGTGACAGACAATTGAAACTGCCTCCATAAGACAAATGGAAAATTTTTATTGTCCTGTACAAAATAACTCCCAAAATCTTGGCAGAAAAAAAATACTAAATGGTGGTGGAAGGAGACTTGACTTGGGGTGAACACACAATACAATATACAAATGATGTATTATAGAGCTATACCCCTAAAACCTATAATTTTGTTAACCAATGTCACCCCAATATTCAATTAAAAAACAAAACAAAAAGAAAAGAAACCCTAATGGGCAGCACTTTTATGACCTCGCTTGATAATTTTTAATGCCCTTGATGACAGCTCTGAATGTGAATTTTAACTTGGTAAGACGTGTACCTCTGGGCAGGAAAAAACTTTAGAAGTGTCTTCTATTTTTAAATCTGAGAAAAGATAGTAACTTTATGTTGAAAAAATATTTGGAAAATAATAAACAAAAAGTCACTTCTCTTATAACAAAGCCCTCTGCTCTCCAGCGATGCAGGCAGACATGGTGGGGAAACAGTCAGGCAGGAGATCCCTAACACCCACCTTTTAGGAGTCAGTAAGTGTTAAACTGTTTTTCTTCTTCAGCGATTGTAAAAAACTATCTTATTTTTATTAATAAAATAATAGTGACTTGTTTTCAACAAGGAACCTATAATTCATGTGTTATTTATATGTATATATTTAATATTATTTAAGTATCTGTGTACAATCCTGTATTAAACCATTTACATTTATTCTATCTTACCCATTTTTCATTGGCTACATAATCCTGGTGTCATTTTGATGTACTTAACTAAAATAATGAATCTTTTAAAAAATGGTCTATAATTAATAATATGGCAGTGTATACTTAATGCTGAGATTAGATGTTAAGCATTCTCACCACAAAAAAAGAGTTAAGTATGTGAGCTGATGGATGTGTAATTGATCTTGATAATCATTATACAATGTATATCAAATCATCATGTTGTACACTTTAAGTTTATACAATTATATTTGTCAATTATTCTTCAATAAAGTTAAAATTTTTAAAAAATTGATCTAACTTAAATAAGTCCAAAAATTCTTATTTTCCTTTGAAAACTCCAAGTACTACAAAGCCAGAGCTAGGAATTACTAGTCCAAATGATTATTCCAAACATGCTCTAGTTTGGTTCCAAGTTCTCAGAGGTCTCTGCTTGAGTTAGGTGAGAAGTGTCACTGCAGGCCCTCAGAATTATAGGCTACTGAGACAGAAACAACTCCATGGGTTTGCTTTGTAGGGACTGAGGTGCAAAGTTTTGCGGCTGATACTCTTTAAGAGGTTCTCTATGAATTCCCTAATGTGTCACGGGGAGTGGCTGAGATTGCATGGGCTACCCTATGAATGAGGTCGGGACCCCTGACACTACATCAATGGGCTGGGAAAATTGGTGCGAGGTGGGGTAGACAACCATTCCCAACTCCACACTGGCCCCTCCACAGTGCATTCCCACAATGCCTCAAATGCTTCCACTTCTATACACTCTTCCCAGTGGAGCTAGAAGTGGTCTTTGCTTCCCTTGCACATCAAAAATCCTTTATTTTACCTCTTTTGAGGCATGTACTGTGTTCCCAACTAGATTTCCCCAAAATAGTGAATCCACAGGGCTGAAATTTGAGTAAAGGAATCGTGGCTGACTCAACTTTGTATCCCCCACAAGACGCATTAATTGAGCACAGCAAGTATTCAACATCAATCCATTCACTGAATGAAAAAGTAGGCCTAGAACATGAGCCATTTGATAATACACTTGGAATGGTGCTCCATCTTGAAAGAGGCGGTTCTTATTAGCTGACAAGACTTACTATCCTACTTTGCTTTTGGTATGAATGATCTTACTTTTAAAATTTTACCATTATTTTACAGAAAATATTTGATGTTTGGAAACGACGGCCAAGTATGGGTATTCTTCTAAGAGCTTAATCATGAAAAAAGACAAAAGTCTTGATAGATACAGTAATACCTGAGACACCTACTGGTGTCATCATCCTATGCCCAACCACCTATACTTCATCCCACTTCCTATCTTTTGTAGATGTATCTCTCCAAGCCTGACAAAGGTACCCAAACACCACCTGGCCCACTGTTGCACTTATTTCTTAGAAGATGTTACTGGATCCCATCTACTGAGATAATAAACTACCTTCTACACTGTGAGTGATATGGCCATTTTTTTTAACAAGGGAATTTTTACTTTCTAATTTAAGCCAGGAACACATTGGGTTAAGTGTGCACCATCTTGTTTTAAGCACTACTTTCAGAGACTAAATTAAATTTTAATTTCTCACATTCTTCAAACATCTATAATCTCTCAGGACCAATGAGAAAACTGCCCAGATAGATAAATGCCTTATCTCTCAGGACCAATGAGAAAACTGCCCAGATAGATAAATGCCTTAAACTTTATCACTGACCATGAAGAAATGTACTTGACAGCTATTGTACAAGTCATCGCTCATTGGAGGAAAGACATTATCCTATATAATAAAAGCCTAATATGCTAAGTGTCCGACCATTTGGCCAGTGGCTATGATGCATACTGACCATCAGGGGGCAGACGCTCGGACCAGTAGGTTAGCTTGCTCCTGGGGTTCAGCCGACTGGGAATGGACGAGACTGGCCAGACATGTCCTGGAGCCCTCCCGAGGTCCCTCCCTGGCCCCAATCGTGCATCAGTGGGGTCCCTTGGCTTGGCCTGCGGCCTCACAATCCAGGACCCCTTGGGGGATGTCAGAGAGCTGGTTTCGACCCGATCCCTGCAGGCCAGGCTAAGGGACCCCACTGGTGCACGAATCTGTGCACCAGGCCTCTAGTATAATTCGAAGTGCCGTTATAGATGAAATACAGTGGAACCTTGGTTCTCAAACTTAATTCGTTCCAGAAGGCTGTTTGAGAAGCAATTTGTTTGAAAACCAAATCATTTTTCCCCTTAGAAATAATATAAACTGAATTAATTCCTTTCAGACCCACAAATGATTTCGTTTTCATTTTTCTTATATATAGTACATGCCTAATGTACTGTTTACTCTAGAAACACTTCTTTTCTTAAATTTATCAAACTAGCATCTTTCAGTTCAACATGCAGCATCTTTGCTTGTTCATGTATCACTACCTCTGAAATGCTGCCACTGGCTAACTAATCAACATAGTTTTTCTACCTCTTCAATTGCCTGGGATCCTTGTTTCTTTCACACCCTCAGCAACATTAGCACTCTTGATGACTTCTTTATGTTTTAAAATTGTGCTAATCCTTGATTTTGCCAGCAACAAAAGCATTCGCTCCATTGTTTGTTGCGTGAGAGGAGCTGAGGTATCAGCATGAAAGGGTTGTCAGGTCGAAAACCACAATTTTGGTTTAACAACTGAGACATTTTTTCTGTGAACAACTTGGTTGAGAAACAAATTGTTCGAGATGGGAGATATTTGAGAACTGAGATTTGACTGTAAAAATTTATTAAAAGGTGAAATTCAAGAATGAACTTTTAAAATCTATCTATCTATCTATCTATATAAAAGGCTAAGTGACCAAACGTATGTACGTCCGGCCAGCCAGTACATATGAAAGGCACTGGCAACTTAAAAATAAACATTGACTCACACATGCGTGATATTTGGCACATCTGACACTGGCCTCCCATTTAAATTAATTTGAAGACAGTTTCCCACGATGACTATTAATAAATCACAAGGACAAACTCTAGACAGAGCAGGAATATTCCTACCTGAACCCGTTTTCAGACATGGTGAGTTATATACTGCTTTCTCTTGAGTTCGAAGATTGTGTGACATTAAAGTTAAAGTTGTAAATACTTCATCACAAGGGAAATTAGTCAAGCACTCTGAAAGTGTTTTTACTCTTAATTTGGTATACAGGGAGATATTAGAATAAGTTTAATCAATTTATCAGTCATTTTTTTAATCAATGTTGTTTTCATATCATGTTTCTGTTGTTTTTATTTCATGTCTTTGTTGTTATTATTTATTAATCAATTTATATTATATATTACTAGAGGCCCCGTGCACGAAATTCGTGCATGGGGGGGGTGTCCCTCAGCCCAGCCTGCACCCTCTCCAATCTGGGACCCCTCAAGGGATGTCCCGGAATCGGGTCTAAACGGGCAGTTGGACATCCCTCTCACAATCCAGGACTGCTGGCTCCCAACTGCTCGCCTGCCTGCCTTCCTGATTGCCCCTAACCGCTTCTGCCTGCCAGCCTGATCACCCCCTAACCACTCCAATGCCAGCCTGATTGATGCCTAACTGCTCCCCTGCCAGCCTGTTTGCCCCAACTTCCCTCCTCTGCCGGCCTGGTCACCCCTAACTGTCCTCCCCTGCAGGGTTGATCGCCTCCAACTGCCCTCCCTTGCAGGCCTGGTGCCTCCCAACTGCCCTCCCCTGCTGGCCATCTTGTGGTGGCCATCTTGTGTCCACCCGGGGGCAGGATCTTTGACCACATAGGGGCAGCCATATTGTATGTTGGAGTGATGGTCAATCTGCATATTACTCTTTTATTAGATAGGATAGAGGCGTGGTGCACGGTCGGGGGCCAGGTGGTTTGCCCTGAAGGGTGTCCTGGATCAGGGTGGGGGTTCCCTTGGGGCATGGGGCGGCCTAAGTGAGGGGCCTGTGGTGGTTTGCAGGCCAACCACGCCCCCTGGCGACGCAAGAGGAGGCCCTGGTATCTGGAATTTATTTACCTTCTACAATTGAAATTTTGTAGCCTGGAGTGGAGCCAACCTTCTGCTCACTCCGTGGATGCAGCCATTTCTGTTGGGACTTATGTATCTAATATAATTGAAACTTTGTAGCCTTAAGCGGAGGCCTGGGCTGGCCAGGGCTGCAGAAGCTTAGCTTCTTCCATTGCCGGGGGCAACCCTTGGCTCCCGCTCTTTCCAGCTCAGTGGCTGCTACCATTTCAGTTTGGATTTGTTTACCTTCTATAATTGAAACTTTGTAGCCGCAAGGGTAGGCGGAAAGCTTGTCTTCCTCTGTTGCCGGGGAAACCCAAGCCTCCCTCCTGCTCTCTGTGGCTGCATCTCTTGGTTGGGGTTATTTGCATATTTGCTCCTGATTGGCTGGTGGGTGTGGCTTTTGGGTGTAGCGAAGGTACGGTCAATTTGCATATTGCTCTTTTATTAGGTAGTATTTTCATATACATTTTACTGATTTTCTTTCATCTCTGACACTTCTATTATAGAGAAAGGGTGAATAGTTATATTAAAATATTTCTTCTAATTAATTTCCTTTCAGTGTGCACAAATCCGTGCACCCAGCTACTAGTATATATATATTTACTAGAGGCCCGATGCATGAAGATTTGTTCAAGAACAGGCCTTCCTTACCCTGGCTGCCAGCACCGCCTTTGCTCAGGCCGGAGCCAACTTTTCGCTCAGGCCTGGAGCCGCCTTTCTGCCTTCCCACGCTGCCCAGAGGCCTGGAGCGGCTGGGGCAATGCAGAACACCTACGTTGTCGCCATGGTGATGACACAAGGGTCCCACCCCGCCCCCGGCCGCTCAGCGCCTGTGTATGCAAATTAAGCCACCATCTTTGTTGGGTTAATTTGCATACTCCTGATTGGCTGGTGGGCGTCGCGAAGGTACAGTCAATTGCATCTTACTCTTTTATTAGTGTAGATAGATTTCAGAAAAGAAGGAAGAGGCAGAGAGACAGAAACATCAAAGGCCCAGCTGGTTTGGCTCAGTGGTTGAGCATCAACCTATGAACCAGGAGGTCATGGTTTGATTCCTGGTCAAGGTGCATGCCCAGGTTGGGGGCTCCATCCCCAGTGTGGGGCATGCAGGAGGCAGCCGATCAATGATTCTCTCTCATCGCTGATGTTTCTATCTCTCTTTCCCTCTCTGAAATAAAAAAATATATATTTTTAAAAAAGAAACATCAATGATGAGAATCACTGATTGGCTGCCTCCTGCACATCTGTTACTGGGGATCAAACCTGCAACCTGGGCGTGTGCCCTGACTGGTAATGAAACCGTGATCTCCTGGCTCACAGGTTTACACTCAACCACTGAGTGACACCAGCTGGGCAAGAATGAACTCTAAGACTATTCTCATCACTGGCTTATTTTGCCAGGTACAGAAGACTATATGGATGTTGGCGCACACTGTGAATATTTCATCCACAGAATATAAAGAGCTTTCATTAGAACAAGAGAGAGAAAAACCTATAGTCTGGAGAACAAAAGCTAAGAGTTCCAAGTTTTAGTGGCCATGTTTCCCAAAGGGCTATTGTATAAAAGCGTAATACTATATTTTTTTCTATTCACAGATGGAAAAGAGTAAAATTTTGCTTTATTTAAGCCCAACAGCAATAATCTTGCATGGATTTCAGAAAAATGATACACATTTTACTGTGGGATAATAAGGACCATTAGTTATTAGAGAGAATAAATCATTCTCTTTCAATTCAACAGACTTATTCATTCACTCATTTAATAGACTACCCTCTCTCCTTTTCACTAAAATGTCCTTCCCATACAGAACACCTGGCCACGCAACATGCCACCAGACAGACTTCAGGAGGTATCTTGATGGGGAGAAATAGAGAATTTCCAAAGGGAATCCACGGGATAAAACCAACACTTGAAGCTTGCCTTTCATTTCAAGGAAAGCAGTATAAAAGCAATAGAAAAAGGAAAAGGTAGTTGAAAAATATAGTTGCTCTCCACAAAAGAATCTTAAAAATAAAAAATCATGAACTTAATAATTTTCCTAAATGAAATTATGCCATTATTCTTGATTTCTTTGTACCAACTAAAAGGACAAAGTATCAAACTTCAGTAAAGTTTCAACACTATAATACATTTCATTAATCAAAGATAAAAACTACATTAAAAGCAAGAGAATTATTTTATGTCTGTGATTAGGCAGTTGGAGGGCTTGCATTCTATGTATACATTTTTACACTTCAACTTATTTAACAGTGTCAGTTCACTAACTGCAGTTTTTTTACATAAAGAAAACAGATTTAGAATTTTAAAAACAAATTATAGTAATTTTATGCCTACAGCTTGCACCTCTTAGAAACTACGCACCCCCTAACACTCCCCTTACTTTACCACCACTTCCCCATCTCCACCCTCCTCCTCTCTAAAACCACAGGCTAAGTGAGAACTGATAACAGGGGCCTCAAATTCCCTAATGAAGGACAGCCACCCTAATTTTTCACTTGGGGTAGAGGAATAAAGGATGCAGATCAAAGTACAGCTCCTGAATAGGGGCAGGGCGCAAATGCATGCAATATATGCCTGGCGAGCTCCAGTGTTTTCTACAGATCTTCATGGTGCCTGGTACATACTGTCCTGAACTCCATTTATGTGGAACCTCCTATGAGGAGACAGGGAGAGATAAAGGACCATGAGATTTAATACTACAGTAGATAGAGATGTGGATACCGCTGGTGATGGCGGTGGGAGGATGAGCAGGGGAGGAAGGGGACTGCAAAATAATGACAACCTCATTCGCCCGCAGTATAAAAACTGCTATCAAATGGCAGAAGATAAAAATGAGAAAAAGAAGATAAAGGGGGGGGCATCAATTCCTTAGGGCCGAGGACACAGGCCCTTCTGGCACCTCTAATTGGCAACCTGGCACCAAGAAGGAGCTGACCAGAATAGTGTCCATACAGTCAGGGCTGGACTGAGAACTTGCAGGTGATGAGGTAGGAGAGATTGGGACATGGCAGGACCATGGACTATGCACAAGCACAGAGGGTTCCCTCTGTAGACTGAGATCTGTCAGCAATAACATGAAACCTCTGAAGATGGGACCTACCAGGGCCATCGGAATCATTTGTGAAAACGGGATTCATAAGGCAGCCTATGACCAGTAATTAGGATAAAGTCTGGCTTTAAGCAAGTCAAACGCTACCCACTGCTTAATTTATATAAAATCCATCTTTAGCCCTGGCAGGCATGGCTCAATGGTCAGAGCTTCGGACCATGCACCAAAGAGTCCCGGGTTGATTCCCGGTCAAGGGCACGTACCTGGGTTGCAGGTTTGATACCTGGCCCCAGTTGGGGCACATGCAGGAGGCAACCAAAGGATGTGTCGCTCTCACACAGATGTTTCTCTCTCTCTTTCCCCTCTCCCCCCTCCCTTCCACTCTCCCTAAAAAATCAATGGAAAAAATATAGTCGGGTGAGAATTAACAAAACAAACAAACAAAAGATCTTAAATATGACCCCAGAACCAACAAAATCAGTCTGGTCCCCACTTGCTCTTAAGCTGAGCTGGCATCAGGCTATCCTCTGGGCAGGCCCCACCACTCTTTATTCTACAGCTCTTTTGCTTAAATACAAGGCTCCACATTTATCTGGTAAATGTCACTATGGGGCGGGGCTTATTCCTTTTACCCCACCTCAGCACTGGAAAATCCAATACCAAAAAAGGAAAGGGTAATGGTTAGCATTTAGATCAGGATCTTGACCATACAAATGGAAAAACTGGGCGATCTACTCTAAACAAAATAATGGTTTTGCTCAGGGGTTTTCAGTGGGGAGGGGTGGGGCTTACAGTGGGGAGAGGAGGGAGAAGATAAAAGCTCCTGAGGCTTCACATCCACGTCATCCCACTCCTGGTTGAAACACCTATCATCACCTCTCAGAGCTAAGAGGGGGCAATACAGTTTAGCGCAGTGGTTAAGAGTCCAAGTTTTGGAGTCACACAGAGCTGGGTCCCAATTCAGTCACTGCCAGCTGTGTGACAAGACCAAGTTAGTTACTCCTCTAAGCTTCGGCTTCCTTCTCTGTAAAATGGAACAAATACAATGTAGGCGCACGAGGTTGTTGCAAAAATTAAATGAGAAATATATGCAAAATACTTATTGCAGCATCCGGTAGAGTAAGCACAAAACACAGAGGCGAGAGGAAAAAAAAAAAAGGAAGCTAAAAAATATTGTGCACTCATGCTCCCACCTCCCAGCTGAGGATTTATAAATATCATCAAATACAACTCAACTTTGAGAATACATTATATGATGATTCGGGTAGCAGAATTTTTATCTTCCTAATTATGTTTTGCTTGGGCAAATGTCAAAAATGAGCTTCCACTTCCAGAGCAGATACTGATGGGATAGTGGAAACGGGACTTGCGGGAAGAGCTCAGACACATACTCAGCAGGAGCAGGATGGAGAATATGTGACTTGATAATTCATCTGTCTGATCTCAGTCTACAATGCACACTGAGCACTAACTATGTGCAAATCTCAAGGACTGGAGGAGTTTGATATATTTATGCAGGAGCCTGGCAGGAGGGTGGGATGTGGCTGCTAACAGCACTCACTAAGCACTCCCTCTGCTACTGGGCTATGTGCAGCATCTCCCATGCATCATCTTTTTAAAAAAAATAAAAAATAAAAAAATAAATATATATATATATATATATGAAATTGATTTCAGAAAGGAAGGGAGAAGGAGAGAGAGAGAGAGAAACATCAATGGTGAGAGAGAATAACTGATTGGCTGCTTCCTGCATGCTCCACAACCCGGGCATGTGCTCTGACCGGGAATCGCACCATGACCTCCTGGTTCATAGGTTGATGCGCAATCACTGAGCCATGTCGGCTGGGCTCACAAGCCACATCTCACTGCTCCCTCAGAGCAACTGTAATTTAGGACTTCAGAAACCAAGGTTTAGACAAAGATTTGGAGGCTTGCAAAAGCCACAGAACCACAATCAGCATTGGAACTCAAGTCCCTATGATGCAAAAACCCATGTCTTAAGCTAGACATTTTGATGAGAAGAGGGGGAGATTTTCCATGAAGCAGGGTCAGAATGAGCAATGCCATATTTAAGAGACCCTGAGTATACTGTTTAAGAAATAAGGCTACAAATACAGGTTGGAGCTAGTGGGCTAAGAGTCTATAACTGCCCAAAATGTCAGTGGCTGGCTCTAAACTTTACCTGTAGATAGTGAGGAACTATCTAAGGACTTTATTATGCATTACTGTAATCTGTGCATAAAATGGAAGGAACAGAACCGAGACCTTAAAGCAATGTAACTCGTACATTTCTAAGCAAGAGATGACCATCTGGTGACAACAACAAAATCAAAACATTGAGGTTTCAGGGTTGGCTGGCACCTCCTGGGATGATGAAAAATAAGGAATCAGCCAAGTCCTAGAAGTTAAAAATGAGTACGATTTTAGAAGAATTTAAATGAACGTGAGAATAGGGTACTCACAGGGAACTGAATACTACAACAAACTTTTTTAATGTTAAAAAAGCTGTTTTCTCACTTTATGTGAAAATACCTTTAGAGACAGTCAATCAAGATACCATCAATGTCCTTAGTAATATAAGTTCACTAATAAAAACTACAACAATATGAACTCATAGACTTACAATGGTGCCCACAATCTTCTCCATCCTTTCTATTGCCTTCTCTCTCCCATCAGCATTTACTGACTGAGCGCCAACTATGGAGCAGGCATGTGGTTAAAGAGGTGGCAAGTATGTGGAGTTTGTAGTCTATGAGCGGAGACAGACATTAACCAAACCACTACAAGAATAAATGCCCAATTTTAAACAAAGGCGTTGCTTGACTCAGCACTGTGCCTATAAAAAGGCCCACAACAGTTGAAGGAGGGAGGACGGAGAGTGTTGCTATTGCTGGGTGAGGGGCTATGTGAACTCGGGGCACTTACCTAGCCATGTTGCTATGAGGACAGCATCAATTCCGTCTATCGGCTCACAGATCCGAGCCACAACTGGGTGGATCTGCTGGGCCAGGTAGTATTGGGTGTCAATGGTTAAATTGTCTTGTTTCTGCAGCTGCTCAGGTGCATAGGCCCTCTGACTCGCACTGAGATTTGACCCATCCTGTAAGAGGACACAGTACAAGGAAAGTTATAAGAAATTCAACCCTCCACACACTTGCTTGGTCAAAAGAGGAACAAGAATTCAAATTTTGTGTATTTAATTTCAAACACCAAGAAGTCCTTTTTTTAAAAAAATATCTCATTATTGATTTTCAGAAAGAGAAGCAGGTAGAGGGAGAGAGAGAAAAAAACATCAATGAGAGAAACATTGATTGGTTGCCTACTGAACGCCCCCGCCCCCGCCCCCCCCACCAGGGATGGAGCCTGAAACTCAGGCATGCGCCCTGACAGGGAATGGAATTGGCAACCCCTTGGTGCATGGGACAACGCGCAACCCACTGAATCACACCACCCAGGGCATCAAGAAGTTCTTCTAACCTACTGGTGAACATTTCATAAGCATCTAAGAGTAGGAAGATGAAGGAGAACATCTCGCCCACTGCCGAAGAATGTAAATCCAGCATGTGTTGTGTTCTATTTTTTGTTGAAACATGAAACCAACAAAATGGCATGCCTAGATTACGTAATTCCACCTGCCACATCACAGAAACACATTTTTTAAAATATATTTTATTGATTTTTTTACAGAGAGGAAGAGAGAGGGATAGAGAGTTAGAAATATCGATGAGAGAGAAACATCGATAAGCTGCCTCCTGCACACCCCCCACTGGGGATGTGCCCGCAACCAAGGTACATGCCCTTGACCAGAATCGAACCTGGGACCCTTGAGTCTGCAGGCCGATGCTCTATCCACTGAGCCAAACCGGTTTCAGCCAGAAACATATTGAGAAGACTTGCTAACAATTAGTCTAGTCAGAGGGCCTTTTAGGAGTGATGACAAAAAACATGTGTGGTCCTTTTATTATGTTAATGCAACACCTTCATGCAGGCATTCTAGTCATGGTATCATCTTAAAGGCCCCGGGAGTAATATTGTCCACAAGAACTGCATATATCATTGAGAAGCAAATGAGCCAGGGGAAAAGCTGGGAATGAAACCCACAGGGTAGTTAGTCACTTATGTACAAGATATAACAGGTAAGAGTAAAATTAATGAGGTATCTGGTGGAGTTGGCCTAAAGCAAAAGATTTGGCCACTGGAATGAAGGGCATGCCATTTTGCAGTTTATATGGTTCTTCCTCAAGGCAAGGAGGATGGTCAGAGAGCCTTTTAAGGAGTTTCTCTTTACTCTATAAAAAGAAAAGTTGTGAAATTCTATATAATTGGCCCATATACAGTCCTGTGGGTGATGTCACCATCATCTGTGAATCAAAAAGTTCATCACTTTACTGGACCAACATCCAACAACTCACTCCACTCTTCCTCTTGTCTGCAACAACAGAATTTAATATTCAGACTAGTAAATTATAACTATTCACAGTGCTCAGCTGCTCTGCAAAACTGATTATAATGTGAATCCTATTCTTTCATTCCTGCTACAATCAGTCCCTTCTCAGCTCAGAGCCCAGCCCAAAGCAAAAGCAACATTCCATGCCGCTGTCTTTACCAGAGACTGGAAGTGGGGGTCTCTTTCTCTGGCGGGGCTCCTGATGGAAACAAACTGGGATATTCATCAACTAGGTTCTACCTATTCTAAGATATCCTATCTAATAAAAGAGTACTATGCAGATTGATCATCACTGCAACACACAATATAGCTGCCTCCATGTGGTAAAAGATCCTGCCCTCATGTGGACACAAGATGGCCAGCAGGAGAGGGCAGTTAGGAGGCACCCGGCCTGCAAGGGAGGGCAGTTGGAGGTGATCAACCCTGCAGGGGAGGGCAGTTAGGGGTGACCAGGCCAGCAGAGGAGAGAAGCTGGGGGCAAACAGGCTGGCAGGGGAGCAGTTAAGCATCAACCAGGCTGGCAGCGGAGTGGTTAGGGGGTGATCAGGCTGGCAGGCAGAAGCGGTTAGGCGCAATCAGGAAGGCAGGCTGGCAAGCAGTTGGGAGCCAGCAGTCCTGGATTGTGAGAGGGATGTCCGACTGCCCGTTTAGGCCCGATCCTGTTGGGATCGGGCCTAAACGGGCAGTCGAACGGGATCGGGCCTAAACGGGCAGTCGGACATCCCTCCAGGAGTCCCAGATTGGAGAGGGTACAGGCTGGGCTGAGGGACAACCCCCCGCCGTGCACGAATTTCGTGCACCAGGCTTCTAGTAATGAAATATCTGGAAAGGGAGCAAACCTCAGATTAAAAGACTTGCTTATAATTATTTTTTAGGAGTTTATAACACAGTAAAAAAATTAGACAAAATTAATCAACTTTAATTGTTTAGAAGTTTGAATTGTTAGATGAGTAACATCATTAGATGAGTAAAATGACAATGACAAAATTAGTATGCATATAAACCAGGAGGTCAGGGGTTGCAGGTTCGATCCCTAATGGGGGTGTGCAGGAGGCAGCCGATCAACGATTCTCTCTCATTATTGATGTTTCTATCTCTCTCTTCCTTTCCCTTCCTCTCAGAAATAAAAATATGTATTTTTTTAAATGGTACTTGAGCCCTAGTTGGGTGCTCAATGGTTAGAGCATTAGATCATAGACTGAAAAGTCCCAAATTCAATTCCGGTCAAGGGTACGTACATCAGTTGCAGTCTCCATCACTGGCCCTGGTCTGGGCGCATGTAGGAGGCAACCAATAAATGTTTTTCTCTCTGTCTCTCCCTCTCCTTTCCACTCTCTCTAAAAAAATCAATGAAAAAATATCTTTGGGTGAGTATTAAAAAAAAAATGGCGCTTGAGTTACTTTCTAATATACCATTAGAAGATGTTCTCATCAGCAGTTGAAAATGTCTAAGCATATTCTCAGTTGAAAAAGTTTTTATTTTAAATATTCACATAAAAATTAGTTTTAACAGTGACCCAAACACATTTCTTATTGTATTTTAAAAATCTGAGCTTAAACATAACTGAATGCAAAAGAATGGCTAAGATGACAGGTTTTGCCATGTTGTATTAGAAAAATATTTAGGCTGTGACATAAGACCTAATTCACAAACCTAGCAAGACCCCCATGGTATATGCAATAACATGCAGCATATACCTTTAAAATCAGATTAAGGAATAATGTTGCTTTTGCTTAAAGTGCCCATGTAGTAATTTGTGAACTTCACAAAGTACATGCTTCACAGAAACAACCGGGTACAGTCAATTCATTCAAAACTATGTAGTCATCTTTAGTAAAAAAGTAATGGGAAAAAATTTTAAACAGATGACAAGTGGTCCCCTGAAAGTGTTAAAGTCATGCCTTACGGAAATGATGTCCACTGAAAGTTAAATAATTAAGCATTTAAAACTTAAGCAATAAGTGAAAGCTGATTTAAGATATCAGCAAATAATTCATGTAGGTTTTACAAGACCACATACTACAATACAAATTAGATACCAAAAACATTACCCTGAACTCATCTAAAATGATAGTCTGAGTAAGTTATCAGTAGAACACTGTATTCTAAATGTAAATTTTAAACAAAAGAAAACCTGTTTAAGAGATAGGCTATACTTGGAGGGCACTTCTGCTTAGAGCAATAAACAATTCTCTTAAAATGTATGATCATACATTTTCAAAAACATAGTCTAAAAATATGGTTGTGTTGTGAAGCACAGAAAGAATAATATGAGTGCTTAAAAGCAAAAGAGGTAGGCAGCTTTGGTGAAAATGGGCATGTCCCAGTGCTAGGGGATAAAGGCAAAATAAAGGCCTAGAGCATTTCTTGGGATACAGTGAGAAGAATAAGTTAATAAAAAGAAAAATAAACTGTAGTTTTAACAAGCAAGTTAAGGTCCAGTACCAGTGGATAAGGGAAATGTTGAAAAGACAGCAAATTGTATTTATTGTAGTATATCAGCATCAGCATTTGAGCTTTTCTGTAACAATAAGCCCTGAGAAGAAGAAATCATAAGACCTAAGAGTTAAATGTTTTTTTACTGATTTTTAGAGAGAGGAAGGAAGAGGGATAGTGAGATAGAAACATCGATGAGAGAGAAACATCATCTACTGGCTGCCTCCTACACGCCCCCTACTGGGGATCGAACCTGGGCATGTGCCCTGACTGGGAATGGAACCACTGACTTCTTGGTTCATAGGTCGGTGCTCAACCACTGAGCCATATTGGCCGAGCGAGACCTACTATTTAGATATCAAAAAATATAACTTTGACTTTTAAATACATTGGTCATACTACCATACGTCTCCATTCTACTTTTAGCCAAAACATAACTGCGGCTGGATTTCATTATTAGATGCTATTTAAAGTTATATGCTGCCATATTGCTCCTCTCATTAATAATCCAAGAGCTTTTCCATGTATGTGAAGACAATAATTTAAAAAAACTGGCCTATTTACCAAAATCTTTACTTGCATAATATGAAAATTGTTGTGTTTGTTGTTTTTTTTTTGAGATGAGATTTGTCAGAGGCAATATGCAAAGCACATTAAGGGCTTGAGCGAGTCAGACATTTATGGAAATATTTTCCTGCAGGAATTGGTTTTCTGTAACAGTTCTTAATCAAGGGTAACCCTAGGAGGGAGACAGAGTCAAGTGCCGATTCCTGTCCATGTAGTTAAATCATGTGTTATGTACATCGTCTACAGTACTGAGCAGATATTAGCAAATGACTTTTAAATTTTGAAAAGACTCTATGATTTAAAAACACATTGAGTATAGTTCGACAAAGATCAATGCTATTGCAATGAAGTTTAAGGCTTATCTAAAACTTCTTACTATAACAACACAAAGCAATAATTAATTTAACAGCAGCAGCCTTATTCAAATGAATTATGCCTTTTGGTAGATAGGCCAGATCATAATCCCTTTAAAGAATCTGGATAGAGGCTATGACTGACTGACTTTTTTTTTTTTTTTTTTTGCAGAGAGAAGGAATGAGACTTCTCCTTTGTTCCAACTGAAGTGTTTTCAAAGAAAAGAACTGCTCTTCTGTCCTACCCTCTCTCCCCATCCCTAATTGCTAGCGGCATGCTACTCTCAAAAGAAACCAGTTAGTGGTGTCAAGCTGTGCTCTATAAGGCCTAGAGGTTCCTCAGAGTTGCCTTGTGGAACAGGGAGAAGGAAAGAAAATGGGTTCTAGGCCCCCTCCACTCAAAAAAAGGAAAAAAAAAAAGGGAACTGTTTAATTTGTGTTTTCTCGATAAGGTGTATTTTTAGGATATCTCATCTTTCTCCATATAATCATGCATTTCATATTTCTTTCAAGTAATTACTTGAACAAAGGCTATGGAAAACGCATTTACTCTCTTATTCTACCAATATTCATAATGGAAACTGTGGCAAAAGGAATGATAAATGACTGCTGCTGGACATATGACCAAACCTATATACATTTTCACTGAAGTTAACTGTAGTTACTGTCATACACCTGTCTCACCAAATTAATTTCAGTGACCCAAAATACAAGTCTTTGTTTTACAAAAATTTTAATAAAATATGCCATATCCTGACTAATGTTTTTAAATGCTATAAAACCAATCAGACCAAACCATCTCTTGACAGCATCAATTATCTTAAAAGACTATTAAATAAGACACTGTGGCCATCTGGATTTTACTTTGTGTCATAAGTGGTATGAGTCTTAATTATGATATTTTTACCTGACAGATGACATACGACACAGTATCTCCAGCCTTCACCTTTCTGCCTCCTTGAGAATTTATCCAGAGGGCGACATGGACGTGAGGTAGGCTTTTTTTATCAGGGTAATCCTGAGGATCCTTTGTCAATGCCTAAAGGAGAAAAAGAGGAAACAAAATGCCCCAAACTTTAAAATAAAACCCTTCTCACACAGCCATACACTAATACATCTTTGCTAGAATCATACTAGCCACATAAACATAAAAATGACATTAAGATATATGTAGAAAACACTGTCACAGAATCTTTAGACATTCCATCCTCCTGCATTAAGTAACTAATGTAACCAGATGCAACCTTGACAAAAAAAAAGAAATACAAGTTTATGGGCTATGACACATAATACTTACACATAAAAAATTAAGACTATAAATTCAATCTTAGAGAGTTTCTCCTAATGTTTGCAATTCTCTCACTGAATTAACTGATCAGTTAGGACTGATGGATGATGGATAACAGCTACTCTGACTTACGGATGTGTTTCTCAAAAGCTTTTCTAGCCTAAATACATCCCAAGGTACCATAAATCACTGGATTTACTCCCACTGTCAACTTAAGCTCTACAAAGGCAAAATGATGAGTCTCTAACAGAAAGTAAGCGCCAGGAGAGCAGGAACACGTCAGCCTTACTCAGAGTTGCATTCCCAGTGCTCAGAATGATACCTGACGTATGGTAGCAACCAAATGTTTGCAGGATAAATGATGTCACTTACTCTAAATTAATTCACTAAGTTCAAGCATAATGTCATGCACGGGTAAAACAGCCAAAGTATAACACTGACCAAATAGAGTTTAATGTAAGAGAGTATGCAAAGTTCATTGACATGGTTTCAGATTCCACATTATAAATAACCTTTAAAAAAATACTACTTAGAGAGTCTTGGTGTAGAAAAAAAAAAGAATATGCACAATTATCTGAAAAAGTTACTAAAATACACTGAGTGGCCAGATTATTATGATCTCTGAACGCATAATAATCTGGCCACTCTGTGTGTGTGTGTGTGTATTAGAGGCCCGGTGCATGAATTTGTGCATGGGTGGTGTCCGGCCAGCCTGGCCAGGGGAAGGGGACATGGGCAGTTGGCCGGCCTGCCTGCTGGTCAAACTCCTGGTCGAGGGGGCAATTTGCATATTAGCCTTTTATTATATAGGATATACACTGAGTGGCCAGATTATTATGCATTCAGAGATCATAATAATCTGGCCACTCAGTGTACATCTCCTTTTTCCAACTACATATTTGTGGAAACTGGATTTTCTTCCTATACTCAACACATCACAACAAATTGGATGTGCAAGCACATGAGAATCCAGTTGTATTCTCCTAAACTGGACATTAAAAAGATCTGCAAAACTGTAAAATGATGCCACTCCTCTGGCTAATTTGTTTTTGTTTTAAAATAGTTATTTTATAATGTTATTTTTGTAATCCCATGACAGGCTTATTGCTGTTAAACAAATTAATAAATGCTCTTAAAATTTCTCAGTTTTAATTTCTAGCACAGTAAATATCAACACAAACCACATAAACCAAAGCTCTTAGAGGTCTCAATTATTTTCAGAGTGTGAAGGTGTCCTGAGGCTAGGAAATCTGAGAACTGTTACAGTAGAATAAAGCAGGTGCTCAAACACGGCTGCACATACCCACATTATATACACTTTCTAAATCAGACGCTCAGTGTAGGAGAGTGCCTAGGAAACTCTCCAAGTATTTGAATCTCCTCAAACTTGAATTATGCGAAGTCTTGATTGACTCAGTTGGGTAATAGTGCATAGAAATCTTAATCAATATAACTCTACTTGAGAAAACCATTATCTTCTCCAATTGACTATACTTCAGTGCAATGTTAAGAAATTCTGAATTTCATCTGACATACTTTCCAATTATTAAATTGGGACTATTGGGGGGTTTTACAAGCTAGTTTTAGGTGCCTTGATTTTGGGGGGCAAATGCTTTCTGGTGGTTTAGGCTCAAATTAGCCAGGACTATAAAAATCAGCTGTCATATTTTGTGTTACTTTATGAAATATATTTAAGCTAAGATTGCAGTAGTTCAGAAAATCAGTTGTTTGTGGCAACATGGGCTAAAATTTCTACAGTGGTAAATATCACCACTTCATCCCTCCACCCTAGGCTAACCTCCCATTTTCAACTCCTACCAGCATCATCTATAGCTACTAAAATTTTATTATCTATATCTACATCTACATCTTATCTATCCATCCTGTAGTAAGACCATCCACAACCAGTCACATAAATAGACTCTTCCATTCCACTGCCTTTTCAAAGAGATAAAATGTAAAAGCTGAAATGCTCACAAGTTTTAAATAGTATAAATATTCAGACAAATGTTATTCAGGACAAATCACCTCTAACATATAAACAGCTTACCGTAAACAGACATAGGAATAATTATGAAATAGAGAGACATTTCATTAGAATTTATTGTACTTATATCTGCAGAAATTACTTTTATTGAATTTATTGGGGTGACATTGGTTAATGAAAGTATATAGGTTTCAGATATACAATTCTACAATATATCATCTGTATATTGTACTGTGTTATGAAAAATAAGTATAAAAAACAGAGGACAGTAAATATCTGCAAGAGACCATTAACATCTTGAAAATATAGACCATGCTTTGCTCATTCACTTTTATAACCCAGAATCTAGTACTGTGCACATAAGAAGTACTCCATGTTTGATGAATAGATGATTAAATAAGCAAATGAGTTCTTTCATAGCTCACTTCAAGTGAAATGGAGGATATATAGACAGTAAGTCACAGTTTCAGTTCTGCCATAGGAAAAAAAGTATGCACAGCCCCATCACACTAAGTACTGACTGTTATCCTATATAATAAAAGCCCAATATGCTAAGTGTCTGGTTGTCCATTCAACCAATCAAAGTGTAATATGCTAACGATATGCTAAGGCTGCTCAACAGCTTGCTATGACGTGCACTGACCACCAGGGGGCAGACGCTCCAACCTACAGGTTAGCTTGCTGCTGGGGTCTGGCCGATCAGGACTGGGTGAGACGGGCGGGACACAAACCTGGAACCCTCCCACGGTCCCTCTCCAGCTGGCACCAATTGGGACTGGGCGAGACAAGCCAGACACACCCCAGGGCCCTACTACAGTCCCTCCCTAGCTGGCCAACCTCCTGCATCCCTCCCTGGCCCCAATTGTGCACCAGTGGGGTCCCTCAGCCTGGCCTGAGCCCTCTCGCAATCTGGGACCCCTCAGGGGATGTCAGAGAGCCGGTTTTGGCCCAATCTCACAGGCCAGGCCGAGGGACCCCACTAGTGCACGAATTTGTGCACCGGGTATGTAGTTAATAATAATGTATCACTTGTAAGTTGATAATTATCAAAGCTGAATGATGGGTACATGGGGGTTCATGATACTACTCTACTTCTGTATAGGTTTAAAATTTTCAATAATAAAAACTTTAAAATAACAAAACTGTAGATTGTTCATGAGAACACGGAGATTGCCAGTATGTTCATGACTCTAGGTTTCTTTGCACACTAGTAATACTGTCTCATCATTCATATGAGATGACGGTGTGGGCCCACTACCCTAGAGGACATGTGCTCAGTGTTATTTTGCCAATGATGTATTCATGTTTAGACTGAGCCTTCCAAACTCGTGGAATCACACACTTCTAAGAAGGTAGACAGTGTCAAGGATACAGTCTGTAGAATAGATGCTAAAATTGACCAGAGGCAGATTGAAGTAATAACTCTTACTCAATTCAAATTTTTGAGAGAGAGAGAGAGAGAGACAAAACAAAATCTAAAAAGAAACCATTTCTAGATGTCACAAGTGATTCCATGCCATTGCATCACTTAAAGTGAAGAGCTAGTGCCAAGGCACAATAATTCAATATTTTTATGTATAAATAAATGTCTTCTTTTGTGACTAAAGATATCACGGGTCAAAGTATAATGAACAAGTGACTTACCTAAGACTAAATACAAATCATAAGGACATACATAGAAAATATTCATTCTCTCTAGAAATCAAAGAAATGCAAATAAAATCCAAGAGTGAAATTTTGTTTCATATCCAATGTTTTATTTAAATATCACCAATGATTGCATCGCCAATGAAATAATATCACCAATATAAGCAAATCTGTGGTGAAATTGGCACATATTTTCTTATTATCAATTGGTATCACCTTTTTGCAAAGCAATTTGACAAGAGCCATACAGATCTTGATATCTTTTGACTCAAATATTCCACTTCAAGGACCCTAAACTAAGAAAGTAATTGAAAGTAATTGATCCGAAAGCAAAAAGGTAAATGAACAAAGATGTTTAATATAGTTATTTACAATAGCAAAAATAAATAATTTAAATAATCAAACAAAAAATTTAAATAAATATGTATCAGTGAAATATAAGATTAACACACTGATATACAAGATGGCTTTTAAAGTAATATAAAAAGGTGAAAAAATTGCTTATGTTAAGTGAAAATAGATTTCAGTATATTAATATTGTAATTGCTTCAATGTAAAAATGTTTTCAAGAGTAAAATGCAAAAATGCCAAGCATTACTTTTTTTCTTTTGATAGTATTTCTTTTTTAAAATACATTTTTTTATTTTTAAATTAGTTTATATCCTATATTATTTTGTATTAGTTACATGTGTACAACATAGTGGTTAGACAATCATACACTTTACAAAGCCAGGTGGGTACTGAAAATATTGGGGCAAGCATTACTTTTAACATAAGGGAATTATGATTGAGTTTTAATTCTAAAATTTTCATTTAATATAATGATTATATTCTTTTTTATTAAAATTACATTTTATGAGCTTTGACAGCAAAATCTATTTATCACAAAACTGGTAAAATGGTATTTGCAAAATTAGCTTCTAAGTATGTAAGGGTACTTACTCTTTCTGAATGGAAAAAATCTGTAACCTAACATCTTGTAAATGAGGATTTTATTTTTTCAAACTAGGTAAGAAAAAAGTATTCCCTATTTTCAACAACTAAGACTGCCCATAAAATGTAACTTATATCTGAGAAAAACACCTACTTACAGTACCTCTAAGGATCACCTTCTGTGAAGTTACACGCAAGCACGCACACACATGCGCTCTCCCCCCCCCCTCTCTCTCTCAGCTGACAGGCCTGACCCCAAACAACTATAACTTAGGAGGACTATGAAGAAGGCAGTACTCTCTTGTCCCTGAAACATCAACTATATCACTCCACAGAACCTCTAGGAAGAAGGCTTCCATGAATTAAAGTAAGAATGAAGAGAGAAGGCCCTCCAACAGACATGGAGGTACCAGTGGCTGGAACAGGAAGTGTTATGCTAATGCTCATTCTGTGAGATAGTTATTAAGCAGCTTTCATCACCAGCTAGAATTTATTTCAATTGCAAGGATGAGGTGGTTCTTCAACTATCTGAAGGAGGAGAAAAACACGTGGCAACAGCTGGGCTCAGCAATAAATGCTACATTTACCTTGTTAATTTCAAACTGGCTCACTGGGACACTGCCATTTAGCACATCTTCTCCAATTTCTATTAACCTCTTCTGAATATTTTCCACTATAGTGTCCCGGCTTTGATCAGAAAGAATCTGGCCAATGACAAAGCTGCAAAAAAAAAGAGAAGGACTGATTTTTTAAGTATCATACTTCATTAATAAAGGAGAAAAAAAAGGAAGATAAATGCCAATAGATTAACATGTGGACAAGAACTGTAATAAAAGCTAACATGAGGGTTAAAGTCTAAAAGGCCATTACTATTTGTTTTTTAACATTAACTCTGCCAAAGGTTTACCAACCTTGGAATGTCAAATTTGCCTTTAGACATACAGATAATTTTTTATGCAGCATCTAATGCATCATACAAAATACAGACAGAAAAGGTATGTATTCAATTGTATTTTTAAGCAATTACAAAGTTCAAAAGCAGTTATACTCTACTCATAAGTTAAAATGTCAGACAATAAGTATTTCACTTTCCTCATAAAGCACCAAGATGTTATCTCTGATATCAAGATATCATCTCTGCCTAAGATGATCATTAGCTAAGTAGAAATATACAGCTCTCTATGTAAATATAAAAAACACACAAATATTTCAAACTTTTCTTTCTTCAGCTTCATTACATTGCTCAGTGTTCTTCTCTAACTTTATACTATCCCTTAAAAACGTCATGTTATTCCACCAGACTCCCACAAAAAAGGATAAAAAAAAAACAAAAACGAAAAGGAGTAAGAAAGCCAATATTTTATCCATTTCTGAGAAAAATGCAGAGCGAGGGTTTGACAGCTGCATTATAATTTGTCAGAAAAAGAACCCTGACAAAAACATTTGTATAGCTTTAATTACTAATACATTTCTAACTCAGAGAAATTTACTTCTATTATGATGCATCTTTTCTTGGAAAACACAAAGCTGAAGAGAACACTCTAATCGACAGTCTATACAAAGTACTTTCATCTTTGGTACATTTGGGGGCAATGAAGCATTTCAAACTACATTTCATAAAAGGCTAACAGTGACCTATACTTGGATGATCAACTTTGCCTAATCAAGAGTAGTTTGCAGAAGCAACAATTGCTCACAATCTCCTGACTTGAAAACAAGAGGAAGAATGGAAAACAAGTAAAATATGCTGATATTCAGCAATGTTAAAATTAATTTAAAATTTCGTTTTCAAGAAAAAAATTTCTTCTATTTTCAGAATTGCTCAGGATCAAACCATAAAGTACCTAACAATTCATTTTCCAAATGGGTGTTTTATAAATTAATATGATCCTAAAAAAATAGAACAGGTCTTAATACAATCTTTAGTCTCAGGTGCAAAGCTAGGGGGTCACGCACGAGGTACCTATTATTTCTGAGGTACATAAGGTATTTGAGAACTAGCTCTTTAAATTAACCTGAGGATAGTAAGAATATTTGCACACAAATTATATTGGTGGGAACAAAGTCTCACTCCATGGTCCACTCTGAATTCCAGAACATTTTAAGCCATAAAACGGGGATGCCTTAACAATTACGTTCCTAAAAGGTTCTAGGACCGTGGTCGGCAAACTGCGGCTCGCAAGCCACATGCGGCTCTTTGGCCCCTTGAGTGTGGCTCTTCCACAAAATACCACGGCCTGAGTGAGTCTATTTTGAAGAAGTGGCATTAGAAGTTTAAGTTTAAAAAATTTGGCTCTCAAAAGAAATTTCAATCGTTGTACTGTTGATATTTGGCTCTGTTGACTAATGAGTTTGCCGACCACTGTTCTAGGATAATACAGGAACCAATACATGGCACTCTCTAATAGGAATATTAAAGCAAAACAATACAACAACATTAAACAAAACCAATTCTGTAAGGATCAAAACGTGAAAGTTTACCCACACCATGAGTAAAAACTCATGAGATGAATTCTACAGCAAGCATCTCTTACTGAGCCAGTGTGGCTTTTTAAAAATGTATCAAACTCCACTCCAAATAAGTAAGAGTTGTTAATATGCAATAGTAACAATAAGAAAAAAGCTGTATGCTCGTGCTTGGCAGAATCACAAGCAGTTGTCCATGTCATTCATACCTGAATTTTTAAAAGACAAACAACAAAATAAAAACCAAAGCAAAACTCACTTTCCAGTGTCTTTAGCAAGATCACACCAATCTCTTCTAACTATATCTAATCCTTTCAGCTCCTGTTTGGTGACATAATTCCCATCCGACGTTGGTTCTACAACCAGAGCAGCATATTTCTTTTTCTTTAACAGTAGCAGAGACTTGAAAATTCCATCAATGTCGATTTCAAGCAGTTTGTACAATTTATTCACTTCACTTTTTACCTGTGAAAATTTCAATCATTAATATTATATTCTCAAACGTCTAGTAGGAAGAACATGAACATGCTATAAATTCCCAGGAGTTCATCTAAACAGAACTTGAAGTCACACGATACTAGAATGCATTTACTCAGCATATATGGAACATGATATTTTGTTGGATTCAAGGCAGAACACTTGAAAAAAAGCACAGGGTCAGAATTGGCAAGGTCAGCCTCAAAATTATAAAAATTATGACATAGTCTTTTTAAAATCTAAAATCTAAATGCATATGTACTTACCTTCAAACTACTGAATTAGTTAGAGATTACACAGTCCAGAAATAAGTAAAACTTGAACTATTAAAATAATGTCTATAATCTTGCTGTACCTTAAATATAAGCAAATAAATATATGCTGAACAAATAAATGAACAGTCACCTGCTCTTTATTGATAGGGACATGGCACAGACCATCACCTCTAGGGAAAATACATAGTTTTTCAAGGTCCAATATGAGTTCAATATGCTGGCTTACTCTCAAGCGAAGACTATAGCTCAAATTTCATACATTTCAGAGAAGACAGGTAGGAAGGTGTCAGTTTGTAAGATGATACCTTATTATGTGTGTATATGTATGTAGGTAGGTAGGTACTTATTCATATCAAAGTGTATGAAAGGCATCTGAACACTACTAGAGACATTTCTCCTTATTAATGACACTGTGATTAGTACTAACTTGATGACATCTTAAAGTTATCACACTAAGACTGTTCTCAAAGGCAAACCATATCTACCATTTAAGGAAAAAACAATTTTCTTTTAATTTTATCCTCAAAATAAACAATTGGATAAGAGGCTAAGAAAAATAAAAGAGGATGAAGAACTGAAGGCACTAAGTTTATTGTTTCCAGAAGCACACAATGTACATATACATGAATTTATGAAGTTCCAAGTTAAAAACAATTCACAGAAGTAGATAAAACAGGTAATTTTATCAAATTATCTCACCTTGTTTCCCAATTTAAATACTTCTTCCAGATTGGTGCTATTGGTGTTTATCATTATTGAATCTGTATCTCCATAAATAACTTCAAGATTCATCTAATGAAAAGCAAGAATTATAAAAATTAACAACTAAAACATGGTGACCATTATGCATAATGAAACTAGAGATTTTCCATATTACAGAAATCACACATTCCAAGGATTTTTCCAAAGGTTATATTTACTCTTACCCATATTGTGAGGAGTATACAAATGAAGATTTAGCCCCAATATATCAGAAAGGTGAACACTGCCACATTAAAACATCTCCTTAATTTTCTTAAAACAGATATTACAATGGCAGGGGAAGTGTCTAGTTTCAATGGAAACAAAATGTGTAACTGAATAATACAAAGGAGGATAAGAGACTAGAAAAGGGGGAGTATATTTACTCACTGTACCACAAGCTTAGTGGTCATGGCAATTTATGGAACAGAAACATAATAGGATTTTAAAATTCAGAGGCACAAATCCATATTAAATTCTTAACAGTTTCAAACAGTATTTAGTAGAACATGAAGAGTGCCAAAAAAATCAATCATCGCAAACAACACTAGAGCACATACAGTACAAAGGCCAGGAAGTAAACTCTAATTAGCACTGTTACTAATTTGCTTGAAACACTCACATATAGGCTTCAAGCAGCGGCTAGATCATATCAGTGTTAGTAAAAGAAAAAAGCTATAATCCATTAGGAGGGATTATAAATGTAAACCAGACATCCTAAGAAGCCATTTCCAGTCTGTTTGGGTTGCAATTTTCCTTGAATAAAAAAATGTCACTAAGTATGATGTTTAAGAGTTGTTATATGATGAAAATGCTCAGCATTACCTTCTGTACCATCTCTTTCGTATGCATCAAAATCTAAATGAAACAGAAAGTCAAGATTAATGCATTACATAATTGCAAAAACAAAATATAAACACATAGATAAGTAGCCCGATGATGTTATTTCCATAAATTTTTAAAGCTCTTGGTCATTTTCTAACTATAATTCTCAAAATAATATCAACATAATCTAAAAATAAATTTGCCTCTATGTTGATTCTTAGAGATATGTAAAAAGATCTGTTGTAAAGATCAACGTAAACTCTATGAAAGCAGATCTATGTAACGATCTCTCTTTAATAAACATGCATAATAAAAATACAGCAAGTCCTCACTTAACATCATGGATAGGTTCCTGGGAACTGCGACTTTGGGTGAAATGACATACAGTAGGTCCTCGGGTTATGTTGGAGATCCGTTCCTACGGCGTGACACGCCGTAAGTCGGAATCCACCTGCATAAGCACCTACATCACTCACATGGAGCACATACACAGCAGTAATGAAGTCAAACAGTTAAAAAAATTTAAAAGAAAGATAACAATTCCTGACCTTTACTTGTGATAAATAATAAAAAACACAAAGCACGTATGTACATACGTCGAAACGACAGAACTTTTTTTTTATAAATAAATAGGAGATGGCGACGTAACCACGAAACGACTTACGTCAACGTAACCCGAGGACTGCCTGTATAAGGAAACCAATTTTACCATAGGCTAATTAACATAAACAAGAGTTAAGTTCCTATGGTCACAAAAACATCACCAAACTTTTAAATAAACACCCAAACACTTCTAATGGTAAATATTGAAATAAAGATGAGCTACACATACATTTAAGGAAGATGAATAAAAACAAAAAAATTCTTTTCCATCGGCCTATTCCAGCTTAGGGTCACCAGTGGCCAGAGCCTATCCTGATAGCGCAGGGCACAAGGTGGGTACCCACCCTGGACAGGACGTCTTTCCATTGCAGGGTGCGCCCACACTCACTCAGACTGGGACAATGTAGAGACGCCAATTCACCAAACATGCACATCTTTGGGATGTAGGAGGAAACTGGACAAAACCCACGCAGACATGGGGAGAACATGCAAATGCCACACAGACAGTGGCCCCAACTGGGAAGACTTTTTTCTCATCAATGTTATAATGAAACGACAAAATGATATTATTCAAGAACTGACTGTATCCCTTTATAATATGGCAAAAAGGCAAACTATTCTCATTACTAATATTTAAATAGAACTGCGTGGCTGAAAAAAAATTGTGACAGAGGATTTCAAATCTGCCAATTCTTACTCATAGTATTCAGGATCTTAAAAATTAAAAGCAAAATATATATAAAATACATAATAGATTTGAATTTCTTCTCTATTCTAAATTTCTTGAAGGCAGAAAGCAGACCTTCTCTATAGGCCCGGAAGCTAGCATAGTGCCTAGTACAGAAGTGGAGCTCAATAAACATTCAGTGAATGAAGACAATCAGATAGATAATATCTGTAGAAAGGTCTGTCCCAAAGGCCTGTATAGCTATAAGATTAGACACATATAAGTTATAATGTGGATATATACCAAAACAGATATAAATTATCAGGGACCAGATCAGAAGTAATACAAATTTAATAAATTTTGCTTGGGGTGATGGGTGCATGATGCAGTGTGCAGATGATGTTTTATTGAGTTGTACACTTGAAATTTGTCTAGTTTTTGTGAATCAATGTCACCCCAATAAATTAAAAAATAAAATAAAATAAAGAAAATATATCATACCATGTGAAAAAAAAGTAATATAACATAATGAGCACTCAGAATGTGTGTGTGTCGGGGGGCAGATACTGTACTACAAGCATCTCATGTATTTTCTCATGTTATTCTACAAAGTCCCCAAGAAGTAACCACCATTAATATCCCCATTTGTTAGATGAAAAAAAAAAAAAAAAAAAAGAGGAAATAATTTGTTCCAGCAAGTAACAGAGCAAGGATAAGAACCCAGGTACCCTGACTCCAGAATATGGGGCCTTAGTCATTCCAGGCTATTTTCTCTTCACTACCACCCATTTTTTCAAAGCATCGGTTTAAACCAGAAGTCACTTTTCCAATGGGCCAGATAGACTTACTTCACTTATATTTATTTTTCTATCTATCCACAATAGTCCTCACTGTCAACTAAGCTCAAACCTCATATACTTTCTATCTTTCTTGTCCTTCACATTACAGAGCCCTATAAATCCTGACCTTAGAATATCTTTTATATATCTAACCATTACTTTCCATTTCAATTGCACGCCCCCCCTCCATTATTGTCTCCCAATTATGTTCATTCATTGTCCTACTAGTGGCCCGGTGCACAAAATTCGTGCACGGGGTGGGGAGGTATCCCTCAGCCCGGCCTGCACCCTCTCCAATCTAGGACCCCTCGGGGGATGTCCGACTGCCGGTTTAGGCCCAACCCCACAGGGACCGCTGGTTCCTAACTGCTCACCTTCCTGCCTGCCTGATCGCCCATAACACTCTACCTGCCGGCCTGCTTACCCCCATCTGCCCCCTCTGCCAGCCTTCTCACCCCAACTGCCCCCCCTTGCCAGCCTGCTCGCCCCCAACTACCTCCCCCCCCCCGCTGGCCTGCTCGCCCCCAACTGCCCCCCCTGCCAGCCTACTCACCCCCAACTGCCCCCCCACCGGCCTGCTCACCCCCAGCTGGCCCCCCCCCTGCCGGCCTGCTTGCCCCCAACTTCCCCCCCACCAGCCTGATCACCCCCAACTGCCCACCCCTCCTGACCTGATTGCCCCTAACTGCCTCTGCCTCGGCCCCGCCACCATGGCTTTGTCCAAAAGGATGTCCAGAAGGTCTCCCTGTCTAATTAGCATATTACCCTTTTATTAGTATAGATGTTCTTAAGGAAGGAAGCCCTTCTCCTGCCCTGGGGGTAGTGGTAATACTGATTAGGCTAACCAGTGGTTTTAATAATGTTTGTAGAGTGGAATCATCTGGGAATCTTTTTAAAAATATACCAATAACTGGTGCCAACAATGTTTCTAAACAGCTCTCAAGATCATTCTTATGTTGCAAGTGGGGTTAAAGACCACTGGCCCAAGATAATCATGGTAATGCCATTCTGGAAACAGTTTTTAGTCCACTCCCCAACTAGACCACAAGCTCCTAGTGGTCAGAGGACATGTTTGTGCCTAACACTAGACTTCACATGTAATAGGCATGTAAGAATGTTTGCTAGCTGGGCCAGTGTGACTCAGTGGTTGAGTGTCAACCTATGAACCAGAAGGTCACAGTTCAATAGAGCCCAGGTTGCAGGCTTGATCCCCACTAGGGGGCGTGCAGGAGGCAGCCAACCAATGATTCTCATCATTGTTTCTATTCCTCTCTCCCTATCTCTTCTTCTCTCTGAAATCAATAAAAACATTTTTTTTAAAAAAAGATAGTTTGCTAGTTGATTGGTAGGTCTCACAGTAATCCCAATTACTTTTCTACTAGACATTAAAATTCACTTAACTCAGAAAAAAACATTCACTCTCCTCCACTTCATCTTCATTTTTTAACATTTAAATTACAGGGAAAGCATTGGGGGAAAAGGGCAATAATGAGATCCACCTGAGTTAAGTTGATCACAGTGAGGACAGAACAACTTATCATGAGTTCTCTTCATCCTCTGCTCCTTCCACCCTGCTAGGCTTAGCTTTCCTCATCACTAGGGACAATTCCACAAAGTAACTGTTATGTACCAAGTAAAATACCTCAGGAATAATCCGCCAACCTTTCACTGCAATTCTGCATATGCAGTAACCAATTGCTTCTACTCTTCCTTGATGCCATGAACCAAACCATCACCCACCACACTCTGTCCCGCCAACAACTCACAACCATTTTCACGCACAATCTGAGGGCTGCTACCAAAATGGATTTCTCTGTACTGGCAGAAACCTCTTGGTGGATGTTTTTCACAGAAATGGTAGAAAACTAACCATTGCTTTTCTTTTTTCATCTAACACTTTACCTTAGAGCTTATTCCATACTCACACATAAAGAGCTGCCTTATTCCTTTTTAATGACTACATAGTATTCCATTGTACGAACCAATCATGATTTAATTTGTGCTCTATTACTGAACATGTATGTTATTTCTAATCTTTACCTTTATAACCACACTTCAACAAGTAATCCTCACACGTGTAGAACCAGCCAATATGCCAGTAACAAGATAAACTCCTACAAGAAGACTTATTGGGTTAACGGTTATATATTTAAAATTTTTTGATAAATATAGTCAAATAGCTCTCCACAGAGGTTGTACTAATTCCTGGGGATAGTTTTAATCACCATCTTTCCAGTGAACCTCAACAGCAGCTAAAGACAATGCTGTCTCAAGCTCAAGGTCCTCTCTACAGCTTGTCAATTCTTCAGTCCATCCTAGGCCAGACAACCCACAACCAGGCTGACTGCTGCTTCTCGTGTTTCTTCACTAAGCAGCTCTAGATGGTGGCTACCACAGTGCCCTATCCAGTCCAAATGCTAATGAGCAGGATCACCACAAAGCTGCGCTCAATTCAAACTGCTCACTGGGGAAGGCCCAGCTGTTGGGTAGCCAGTGGACTACCAACATCTCAAGATCTAGCAGAGGGCCTAATACACGGTAGCTATTAATGAATATTTGTAGAATGCCAAATATATAATTCTATGGGGTAGGCGGTATTATAAGCCCCATTTTACAGAGGAGGAAAATTAGGCTCTGCAATTTTGCCCAAAGTAATAGAGCAAGTCAAGAACTTGATCTCCTAGCTGGATCTCATGTTTCTTTTTCTTTTCACTGTGTCTCACTGCCTTGTTAAAAAGCCTACACCACATAAATTTTCTGGAAGGCAACAATCAAAAACATGCATTACAGATATTTTCCCCATTAAGGAAATGCATTTCACAAAAAAGCCACAGGTATTCAGAAAGGTCTACTAGACACAAGATAGGGTGACTGCAAGATGACCGCTCATAAGTTCACTTTAAAGTGACAAGCCTAATATTAAAGCTACCCATTCTGACAGAAAATCATTTTGTAAGTGCTAACAGCTAGAAAACAGGGCTACAAAGGCTTGCTAAATTCATTAATAAGGCAGTCTGCAGTTATCTGATTTCACAGCAACACCTGCATATTTATCTACTCATTACCAATTGGATGATGGAATTTTTCAAGCACATTTCAAAAATCTGCCAACTTCAAGTGTAAAAAAATAAACTTTGTGGTTAATTTTTCCCTTAACAAAGTACAGCTGTTGAGAATAATTGTTCAAGATCTTACCCTGTAATGTCAACTGCAGCAGAACAAAGAGTATTTAATTAGCAAATCTATCCAGTAATTCAACACCTATTATATAAAATGCCTTCGTGATTTTATTCAGGATAATTTGCTAAGAGGGTTATTACTGACATTCAGATGGAATTTAAAATTCCTACGCAAGTCGAGTCATAATAGCAGTAATGATCTCCCCAATCAGGAGATTCGGTGTCACACAAGGCTCTCTTGCAATGCAGCAGCCGATTTCCTGACTTCTTAATTCTTGGGCTCAGCTCAGTGAGAGCCCTTCATGCCGATATTTCAGTCAGCAATACATCTTTAATGGGACTCTATTAAAATAACTAGAACAAAAATGACTTTTTTTTTGGTTAAAAAGAATGACAGCACTGCCATCATATCAATCATTGCAGGCTTTGCAGAACAGCGCCGTTAGGGGAAAAGAGGAGGGGGAAACAGGAAAGGAGTGGGGCTGGGAAAGCAATAATTAAAATAATACGAAAAGGTGTTTTAACCCCAACTTGAGGCTCTGAAGGCTGGTGAAGGGTGATGGGGACTAAAAAGGAAATGGAAATATATTTCAAAAAAAGGTATCCTCAAGGAAATAATTTTTTTAGGAATACACCCACAATGTGGTTTACTAAGCAGAAGGAGCATGTTTTGCTCCTGGATTAACTGCAGTGACCTAAGAACAACTACCACAGAGGTGTATATTTACAGGCTACCCTAACGAGACCAGGAGAAAGCTGAGGTTTCATTTTTTGTTAGGACAGAAAGTGGTGTCTTGTAATGCATTCAAAGGTTATAAAATGTTTCTAGGTGCTATTACAGACGAAAACAGTATTTATTAATACTAACTGAGAGAGAGAAAACACTAACTTGCCACAGTTAAAAAAAGTTTCAAGCTCCTATTCCAAAAGCACATGTCTATTATAGTGATATCTACCATTAAGAAACCCACTTCGGTATATGATGCAGCTAAACACAACAGAAATCCTACTGGCTAAGCATGATGGGTAAGGTCAAATCTGCACAAATAATGTATGAATAGAATGACAACTGAAATCTCTATGGCTTTAGAGTTCTGTTACTGATGACAAAATTAGAAACAAACTGGAAAGTTTTTTTTATAATACATTAGCATAATAGGGGTAGCAAATGAATGGTTTTGAAGGATAGGGAAGAGAGACGTATTAGAAATATAAATATTATGATTTTTGGTAATCCAACCATTATCTAAGCTTTCCTTTCTCCCAATTTCAGCAGTTTCCAAGCAGGACTCAGTGTTACTCACTTCTCCCACCTGGCGAACATTTATTTCATCCTCATTATATTAGACTAGTGGCCCGGTGCATGAAATTTGTACGGAGGGGAGGGTATCCCTCAGCCCGGCCTGCACCCACTCCAATCTGGGACCCCTCGGGGGATGTCTGACTGCCGGTTGTGGGATTGGGCCTAAACCAGCAGTCGGATATCCCTCTTGCAATCCGGGACCGCTGGCTCCTAACTGCTCACCTGCCTGCCTGCCTGCCTGATTGTCCCTAACCACTCTGCCTGTTTGCCTGCTCGCCCCCAACTGCCCCCCCCCCGCCAGCCTGCTTGCCCCCAACAGCCCCCCCCACCGGCCTGATCACCCCAACTGCCCTCCCCTCCTGGCCTGATAGCCCCTAACCGCCTCTGACTCAGCCCACCACCATGGCTGTCTGGAAGGACGTCCGGAAGGTCTCCCGGAAGGGCTTCTGGTCTAATTAGCATATTACCCTTTTATTAGCATAGATTACCTTTTCCCTATTTTCCTGAAGTGTGTGTCTTCTGTATGAGATGCTCAAGGAGCAGGGCAATGGATTTAATAAGCACTCTACTTTCTGTCTCCACCCCTTTAAGATTCCCATGACACAGGGTACCTTACTGCCCTTAAATCTTACTTTTCCCTTCTTTAAATTTGGGATTTTATACTGCCTACCACCTAGTTCCCCGAGCTAGGTGGGAATACAAAAAACTTTACACTGAAAACATGCTTTGCAAAGATAAAACACTATACAAATGTAAGTTTAAAAATAAGTCAGGGGTCTGAAAGCTAAGTACTGCCAATTACTAGCTAAGTGATTTGCGAACAAGCTGGCTTCCCTCTCTAGGTCTTAGCATCCTCATTTATAAAATGAAGAGGTTGAGATTCCTCCCAGATCCAAAAATCTAAGAACCCAAGTTGAACTTGTAGAAATATCTCTTCTTTATATCTGGTTGTTTTGCATTTCAACCACATTCATTTCTTTAATATTAGGCAAAGGGGCACTAATGTGTCCAACACAGATAATTAGCACTACAAGAACATATTTCCATATTCTAGATAGCTTTTGAGGACTATGTGGTTGCAAAGTAACTAGAAAAATGTAAGCACTCACAAGTTTTCTGCATACATCTTTATGCACTTAGTATAAAGTGGGTAAGTGTATTTACAGTACATAAAAACATCCAACACCTTCTGTTGATTTCTTCTCCCGGCCCCCTCCCAGGAAAATATATACACATCTGCATATACAGGGTGTCCCCAAAAATGCATACACACTTTAACAGCTAATAGCTCAATTTTGAAAATGAAATGTTTTTTATGTATGTATGTATGTATGTATGTATGTATGTATGTATTTTTGTTAATCCTCACCCGAGGATATTCCCCTCCCTTTTTTTAGAGAGAGTGGAAGGGAAGGGGGAGAGACAGAGAAAGAACATCTATGTGAGAGAGACACATCGACTGTTTGCCTCCTGCATGTGCCCCGACCAGGTCTGGGGCTCGAGCCTGCAACCGAGGTATGTGCCCTTGACCAGAATCAAACTCAAAACCCATCAGTCTGCAGGCCGATGCTCTATCCATTGAGCCAAACCAGCTAGGGCTGAAAATGAAATGTATTTTTAAAAGCACTGCCTTTATACTTCTTCAAAGTGTGTGTATACATTTTTGGAGGGACACCCTATATATATCAGGGTTTCTCAACATCAACACTATTAACGTTTTAGGTCAGATAATTCTTTGTCATGAGAGGCTGTTCCTGGCCTCTACCTGCTAGATGCCAGTAGCATGCATGTGGGTACAGACGTGCACAGATATACACACTCTCCAGTTGTGACAACCAAAATTGTCTTCAGATATTGCCAAATGTTTCGTGGAGGGGAAACTGCCCCTGGTTGAGAATCAGAGATATTACACTGATGACTCAACATTTTCTCTCTCCAGGCCCATACTTAGTTGTCTGTCCCATAAGCATTCATTCTAAACCCCACCTATCACCTCCAAAACTGCAACCAGCTCCAAACATGACAAATGGCCTCACCAAAAGCCTTCAACTAAAACAAAGGGCTGACTTTCAGTCTGATCCAATGAGCTAACAAGTCTCACTGTAGCTTTCCAGTGTGGCGCCCCCCGCCCCCTACACACACACACACACACACACACACACACACACTACCAATATGCTATCCCTCTTCCGGGCCCTCACCGCTCTTTAGCCTACCACCTGTCTCCAGCATTACTACCTCCCAAGCCATTCTTCACTCTTTCCCAGTGTTCTTTCTAAAATGTACTCTTTGAAATGAAATTCAACCCCCTTAGTTTGACCCAAGATCTGGTTGAGGTCCACCTCATCTTCTAATGCTTCCCACATTCATTCTTCAATCCAGCCTTTCTCAAAGACTTTGATTTCATTGAACAAGCCATCCTCTATTATTGCTTCTGTACTTCTGTACTTTTCACATGCTGCTTCCCGCTAGGGGCTAAAAGTGTGGGTTCAGAAGTTAGGCTGTGTGATTGTTAATTTTATCTACCAGGTTGGCTAGGCCATGATACGCTGAAATGTGGTCAAACACCAGTCTACATGTTACTGTGAAGCTATTTTTTTTTAAAAATATAAGATTGGTATTTAAATCAGTAGACTTTGAGCAGAAAAGATTATCCTCCATAATGTGGGTAGGCCTCATCCAATGAGTTGAAGGCCTTGAGAGAAAAAGACTGAGATTGCAGAGTGACTTCGGGTTCAAGCTGGGACGTCAACTCATATCCCATATGTTTGGGTCACCAGGCTGCCAACCTGCCCAGCAGATTTCAGACTTTCCAGTACCCACAATCACATGAGCCAATTCCTTAAAATTTCTCTCTCCCTCCCTTCACACACACACACACACACACACACACACACACACACACACACACACGGTTCTGTTTCTATGGAGAACCCCAACTACGACAGGCTGCCTGAGTTCAAAGCCTAAAAGTATTGCTCGTCCACTACGTGACACCGGGCATGCAATACAACCACTAGCCTCCAATTCCTTGACTATAAAATGGAAATAATAGCTGCAGCTTCCTTACAATAGGGCTACTGTGAGCACTAAATGCAAGCACATATGTAAATACTTCTACTACATAAGAGTTCAGTAAATGGTAGGTATTATTATTACCTAACATCTACTTATTTCACAAGGAACTTCATACCATCAAAAAAGCCTCTCTGGCCTCCTTGACCCAATGATATTACTAAAAGTATGTTAGTCCAATGTATGTTAGTCCAATGCCCCAAAGGATTCTGTGTATACTGCAGCACACCAGTCTATTATAAAAGGTAAGATTGAGAGACTACAAGCAAATGATAAGCGAAGATCGCGTCTTAGCCATTAAGCCTAATACAATGTCTGACACATAGTAGTAATTCAATAAGTATTTATTAGGCTCTAGTAAAAGTAGGCAAACCCCAAGTGGTCCAGTTTGAGAAGAGCAAAGCCATGCATTGATAAGTGCACCCCCAGAACAACAAGACCCTAAAGCTGGTTACAGAATGAGGCAATTAAACCCACACACTGTACGCATTTAAATGCTATCTCTTTCCATGCAAGAAATGGAGTGAATCAGTTTTATTCCCACTTTCGAACATAACGTGTGCTAAATAAACAAATGTTCACTCAAGAGAAATGAATTTCTACCCCAATGATAAAGACCCGTTAATTATAAACTTGACTAAAAGTGTACCTCTCCCATACAACTCTTGTTTCCAGATAAACTGATTTTGTTTTAAATCCTTTATTTACAACCCAGACCTTCTGGTAGCTCATGTGTAAAGAATATAAAACACGTTGAATAAACAAAGCTTTCTGAAAGGTTTCTCCTCCCCAACAGACACATTTAATGAAATTTATGAGTCTCTTTCAATTACTGCCCCACAATTTGACAGGGCTCTAATTTTCATCTAAAAACTTAAAATACCATAAACTATGGCTTTGAACATGTGAAAGGAAAAGTGAACTTCTTTGTCTTCTAATTTCTTGCCCTGAAATATTTATTCATCTTGTGGATTTTTTAAAACCCACTTTACATTTTTACTTTGAAAAAAACCTGTTTTCATCTTTAAAGAAATCTTCCTTGCACGACATTCTTATTCTCTATGCCTCCTCTTCTCCCACCTCCAATTTAGAAACTCGCATCTCACACGTTTCACTTGAACTTACATGCGTTATTGCCACACTTGGGATTATGTCTGACACAGGACCTGGAGAGCTTGTAGAGCTGGCTTTAAAACGCACTTGAGCCAAATATACTCCCCTGACACAAAAGTTCAAGTAGGAGCCTACACTCTTAAATATTAAATTCCCAGAAAGAAGAAAAAAAAATCCCTGACACCAAGATGAAAACTAGAGCAGAAGATATTAGATTCACATATTTCACCAAATTTAAAATTTTTATGTGTTAAAATGTAAGTACCAGTGCAGATGCTCCAATTAGCCATAAAAATAGTGCTTTAGGAATTCTTAGAATTCTCGTAACATCCATGAGACTAGAGGTCTTTGCCTCTTGCTTTGGCGTTCGGTGTCTGGCCCCTACTGTGTATTTTCCCTCTTGGAAAAGCATGTACGTGTCAAAAGGCTCAGAGATTTGGTTCCGACTCCTAGAATAACTCTTCTGGGGGGCTAATTAAGACATGGCGAAAGTATGTCCGTGCTGTAGTGAACATCAGAGCTCAGGCAAGTTTCACCCAACCTGATTAAAATTGATTCAAAGTGTCTTACTTCAGTAATCACTTAGACAGAATGAATTTTACATTAGTGGGATCAAGCATGCACCAGGCCTCAGTGGAAATGAAAAGGGCTTATAGTAATAGGATTTATAAATCCACCCATTAGGTTAATGGCTAAATGATTTACATGTAACATTCTCCCCCACTCCACCTTCCTTCACCCTTTAACTCAGTAAAAACTATGCTTGGCATTTTCCACTGCAGTGCCTTACTCAAAGGAAATAGCCTTTCTATTTTGGGACATTCTAATTTCTAATAATGGCTTGGGTAGCTACCATTAACTCTTTCAAAGCACAAATAATTGACTAATAAATTGAAGTAGTCTATACGGCCTAAAAGTGCTTAGTTGATCATAATGGTCTATTCGAGAAGAAGGCGTCAGGCTGGCTATGCTCAGATAATGAAGTTGAGCAATTCCGAAGCACTGCAATCAAGATAATACAACTAAAAAGAGCATTAGCATTTTCTAGAATCGGCAACATTTTCTTTGTAACTGAGGTCATGGGAAAATCTAACTAGAAAAGTTGGAGTTCTTGGTCCCCACAAGTGGCAGGTTTAACAGGTCACTGCTTGTCATTACTAAGCACCTGGCCTGAAGCTCAACCCTAGAAGACAACTCACTGGTGGTCTGAAGGACAGCCTGGAGTTGGAGAGTGACCAAAGTGTTGCTGTCACCATTCTGATGGAAGCATTTGTGATTTTTGGAAAGCTCCGTTTTAGGACTGGTGATAAGATAGTCAGAGTGATGTTCATCATTACCCTCAGCTCTGAGGGAGGTCCAAAGAGGGAGAACTTTTAAAAATATATATATATTTTATTGATTTTTTACAGAGAGGAAGAGAGAGGGATAGAGAGCTAGAGAGAAACATCAATCAGCTACCTCCTGCACACCCCCTACTGGGGATGTGCCCGCAACCAAGGTACATGCCCTTGACCGGAATCAAACCTGGGACCCTTGAGTCCGCAGGCCGACGCTCTATCTATCCACTGAGCCAAACCGGTTTCGGCAAGAGGGAGAACTTTTTAAGCCCAACACCTCAGGGGCAACTTCCTTGCTAAGTAACAGAGCTAAATACTAAAGTCTGTTCTATAATGACCATACTGTCTTCATGTCCTCCTACAGCAACTTTATTTCTTATAAAACAGTGTTCTGGCCCAGCCGGCATGGCTCAGTGGTTGAACGTCGACCTATGAGCCAGGAGGTCACAGTTCGATTCCCAGTTGGGGCACATGCCCAGATGATCCCCAGTGTGGGGCGTGCAGGAGACAGCTAATCAACGATTCTCTCTCATCACTGATGTTTATATCTCTCCCTCTCCTTTCCTCTCTGAAATCAATAAAAATATATTAAAAAAATAAAATGGTATCCCTTGACACCCTTTTTATTAGAAGTTCAGAAAACAGATTCTGTAAGCTAGCTAGGTATGATTAAAATATAGAGGGTTGCCGATTTTTAAAAAATCTTCAGAAAGATGGTCTTGTTTTAGGGAAATGTAATTGTGTTCACCTGTCCAAATACATGTGTTGTAGACACGTTTTCAGGCATGCCTCTAGAATGCCTCTCCATGTTTAAGGATCAATCAAATAATGTATTCCCTTTTATCAATCACTTCTTCTCCTGTCTCATCATCTTCTGGGAAGAATCCAGAGAAATTTCAAAAGAAACAGATAAATGCCAAGTTGAGGAAAGTCATTTAGTATGTAGGTGCAGAACATGGAGAAGACAAACAAAATAGAGGCCCCTGAGGTGGAAGTTAAAGTTCATTGAAGCAAACTGTACATGGGGGGAAGTGAGCTACAGGAAATAACAGAAAAAGGTGGGTAGGGGAAGAGTGTGAAGATCCAAAGGACAGAGGGAAACTCTCAATGGCAATTAAAGAAAATTAAGTTTTCCAAAAAAAAAAAAAGTTTTGCAATGAGAATAAAAAGTATGGCTGAGATGAGAATGCCCAGGAAAGCAGGGAGAATGCAGGAGAGGCCCTATAAACCACAGGAAGGACTTTAAACTGGGGAGTGACAATCAGACTGACAGTTTAAAGAGGTTTCTCTGGTTATAAAACATGTAGAGAATACCTGTGGCAGGAGCAGCATCCAGGGGGAAGCGATAAGGCTTGACTAGTGTAGTAGTCATTGCACTGGAGACAGAGAATCACAGGTATTTAGGAAGTGCAATCTGCCTGGATTTGGGGCATGAGGAAGAGATAGGTGTCAAAGATGAGACCCATGGCCCTGGCCGGTATACTCAGCGGTTAGAGTGTAGGCCTGTGCACCAAAGGGTCATGGGTTTGATTCTCAGTCAAGGGCTCATGCCTAAGTTGCAGGTTTGATCCCCGGACCGACCCTCATCAGGGCGCATGCAGGAGACAACCAATCAATGTGTCTCTCTCACATCAATGTTTCTCTCACCTCCTCTCCCTCCCTCCGGTTCACTCTCTCTCTCTAAAAAGCAATGGAAAAAATATCCTTGGTGAGGATTAAAAAAAAAAAAAATCCTGGCTTAACAACTGGATAGGTAGACAGTGCTGTCACTCATTGAGACAGGGAATCCAGGAAGGGGAACAGGTTGGGGAGCAGAACCAGCTGGGCAGTTTTGGAGTTGACGAATATGTTATGTCTATGGACACCTAAATGAAGACCACAGGGAGGCAGGCGGAAGCGGAGGTGCTCAATGGATGGGACGTGGGGCTTTCAGGGATACAGGAATTCCAATGGTCAACAGAGATGCAATATATGACTAAATCAAAGCAACGTCAGCATGCAGACAATAACAGATCCCATTGAAACAGATGGCAAAGCTCATGATAGGGGCAGCAGGAGAAAGGGAGATGAGGCAAACTGGCACCCGCACCACGGTAATGGTGCTCCCTGGGTCTCCTGATAGCTCATTCCTCCTCCAGCACCTCCCTTTCCCTTTCAGCTATCAGATCTCCATTCTTTCTGTCACAATTTGCAGGTGTCATACAAACCAGTGACCATGGGCAAATCTGATTGCAGGCTGCCACAGTCAGACAGCCAGGCACCACACACTGACCTTTAAGGAGAAAGATCCCAACAGGTGGCTAGCGCCTAATACAAATAATTGTATTAAGCCTCCCAACAAGGTCAAAAAGGGGAGCACCTTGCCTTTTCATGAGCAACAAAAACAGCCACAGGCCGTGGCTCAACAAACAGCAAGCAGAACCTCTGCAGTGGCTCCCCTCCTCGAGGCAGTGATGGGCTCAACAGGAAGACTAAACATCAATCAAGTCACTTCACAAGTAAAGAGCCTCCTATAGCTCCAACCTAACCATCATTTTCCTGCCTCTCTTCTGCATTTGGGAGGGGGGAGGATGTTCTTTTTTATGTCAAGATTGGTGTCATTTATTAGCAGTCCCAATTTATACTTATCCGATAAACCAAAAGTTAACAATGGGGGAAGAGTTCCTCTTGGTTTCCAAAGAATATTCTTCACATCCTTCAAAAGAAACTACCTAAATTACAGGTGATTAAATCAATTGCCTTTGCCACTAATTCACTTTGATACCATCAAATGTCACAGTTCTCATGGACCTTTGACCTCAGAGCAGGCCACTGTTTTGACAGAATAGGCAGCTGTAGCTCGGGGGGTGGGGGGGTGGGGGGGTGGGGGGGTGGGAGGAGCCTGCGCAACCTCCTGAAAGACAAAGGCCTCATCCTGACCCAGAAATTCCACTGGGTGGTAAGAAGCCAGAAGTCCTGCAACCTGTGGTAGGACCCCATGTGCTGATCTACAGCCTTTCTCCCTGCTCTTTATATACAAAAAAATGATCTTCCTTCCCCCTGCACACAACCTCCTCTGCTCCCACCATCTTAAACTTTGTGACTGCAAATGGCGTGGCTGGGAGGAGCCACACACCACTGGCACGTCGGTACCCAGAGAAAGAATCCAAGCAGTAGATCGGATTCCTGTCAGCTGCAAAAGAGCCAGCACTTCAGCTGCTTCTCATTCTTCATTTTTAAATGGCAGGATAGGCTCAAGGGCATAGTGGCCTGCCCCACGAGACTAAAGATTAAAAAAGATAAAACCGAAACCCTTCAGGATAAGCAGACTCACACAAGATTTTGAACCGAACAAACGCTTTAGAAAAGATGTATAGTATTTTACAAATCAGTTGAGAGTGTTTCTTTTAGTGACGTGCTGGGGGGGGGGGGGACTGATTATGAGACAATAACAAATCAAACTAACTACAGATCAGTTCTTAGTCAATGGGGACTAACACATAATTCTCCTACTATTAATCTGGAAAAAAACTTATTTTCAGAACTCTGAACCCAGAGCATGAAAATATTGGGATGTGCTACCAATGACAAAGTTACTATTCGATCAGTCCCCCAAAACAAAAGAGCATATACAATTAAATATAACTCACTAAAATGTAGAGCATGGCTAGAAAGAACTTACCTACGCAGAATACAAAATGTGTTTTCTTTTTTCCCCTCTACCACCACCAGATCATTCTCGACTAATTCTTAGAAGATGAAGACCAACTTGGATTTTGATGTATAAACTGCTTTTGACGATATTTCATTTTAAACAGATAAACACTTTTAAAAAAATGCAAGCTGAAGACACCCTTTTGAGAAACTAAGAAAACAGATGTGGAAGCCATTTGTTTAGATGAAGAGGAATTTTCGCTTTTATAGGAATACAATGATTCATGAAGAGGAAAAAAGTCTGTCATCAAGTTTACTTCAATAGATACTCTTGGGTCTGAGGCAGCTTTCTAAATATGGCCACTGCTTTTCTTCACATCTCATCTCTCCTGAAATATCTCAAACTACCACTAAACAAACATTACTTTTATTGTATTTGTTCTTTTACATTTTCTGCTTAGTTAATATATTGTGCCGGAAAAAAACTCACAACTCTGGTACTACAGCATTACATACTTGGCTTTTATTTTTTAGGAGGCTGGACGAAATACCTTTCTGCTTTAGTGATTTATCAAAAACAAGCCATCTTGAGAGTATTAAAACATTAACAATACAAGAAACTCTGACAATAAGTTCAGGAATAACAGCTCTCCTTAACCCCAAAGGGGGTGAAATAAACGAATAGTGAAATTTTCCCAAGAACTTCTAGCAAAGAGGAAAATCTCCCTTTTTGGTTTGTCTTTTTAATAGAGATACCAAGAAGAACTAAAATGGGAAAAGAAAAGGGGTGGGGCACTGGATTCAACCTAGGGAAATGGCTTAAGAAATTCTCCGCTTCCCTCCTGTGCCCCAGGACCATCTTCTTCCATCCTCTCTTCCTCGCCCATATCCTGCTCCCCACTCAGTGGATCAGTCTACAGGCCATTCTCTGGGTTAAGAGGCGCAAGGCCTGCAGGAATATACCTTCCATGCTCCTCCACCTCCTCAACAAAAGGACAAGGCAAAATGGCCAATGTTCCTCAAATTTTTTTGTTTGATAAACCAACAAACAAACAAAGCCCTCTCACAATTCCCTATCCCTTAAGAGTCTGCTATGATCCCTATTAAGCATCAGAAAAAAAGAAATTATCTCTTTTCTGCAATCTCCCCATCTGCCAATATTTTGCAACTTTACTTGCTATAGTTTATATTTCAAAAATAGATGCTTTAATCTATCCCAAATATAACAACATAATTTTGAAGATGCATTTTTCTGCTATGAGCTATGGCTCAGTCTCTGAATCCCCTTATTGGTCTACAAAATTCTGTGTTCATGTATGTAGACATTTTTCTGGGTAAAGAATCCACAGCTTTGCCGAAACCGGTTTGGCTCAGTGGATAGAGCGTCGGCCTGCGGACTGAAGGGTCCCGGGTTCGATTCCGGTCAAGGGCATGTACCTTGGTTGCGGGCACATCCCCAGTGGGAGGTGTGCAGGAGGCAGCTGATCGATGTTTCTCTCTCATCGATGTTTCTAACTCTCTATCCCTCTCCCTTCCTCTCTGTGAAAAATCAATAAAATATATTTAAAAAAAAAAGAATCCACAGCTTTCACCCAATTCTCAAAAGGGTCATGACCCCCCAAAAAAGATTAGCCTTCCCCCAAAATATATAGTGATTTCTTACTTGTGTCGAGCCAGTCCTGAAAAGTATAGGGAGTTGCCTGGTGTATTTCATAGCTACGGCTCCTCTTGATTTATCCAAGAGATTGCCAAAGAGAAGCGACTGGTCTTGCTGGCTCCAATGCCACATATAAACCTTTTGCTAACCATCCTAACAATGGGTGTCAGCCATCAGTCACAGATGAGAAGAGAAAAAAAGATGAGCCTTAATAAATCTGACCACTATTATTATCATTACAGAGACAATGTGTTATTTGAATCAGGAAAGTCTAAAGGTTGGTTGGTTTGCTATCTGTAAAGACATCATAATAACCTTACAGTGGTTTATTCAATACAAATTGAGCTTCTACTACATGAGAAGTATTCCACAGCTGCTGGGGTGAGTCAAGGGAATGACATGATCTGATTTTTTTTTTCAAATCTGCAGGCAGGAGCATAAAGAGTAGACTGTGAGAAGTGAGGAGCAGAAGCAGTGGTCCAGAGGAGAGATGCCATGGGCATGGGATAAGATGGCAGCAGCAGAGATGAATAAGAAATAGAATCAGGACATGCTAAAGTTTGAGATGCAGGAAATGAGATAAAAAACAAAACTAGCCTGGCCGGCATGGCTCAGTGGTTGAGCAGCATCAACCTATGAACCAGGAGGTCGTGGTTCGATTCCCAGTCAGGGCACATGCCCGGGGTTGCCGGCTCGATCCCAAGTGTGGGGCGTGCAGGAGGCAGCCGATCAATGATTCTATATCACTGATGTTTCCATCTCTCTCCCTCCCTCTCTGAACTAAATAAAATATATTTTAAAAAACATAGCTAAATACTTGACTTTTGGCTTGAGTAATGTATAGATGGTGATGGATCTTTATTAGTAAATTCAAGATGAGATAGCAAAAACATGTTTATGAAATTAATAGCAACAAAGCTGATTTTTAAAAGTCTACAAAATTAACTATAAAGTTGGACTGCAGGCATTCTTGTACCAATGAGGATGAGTCTTAATGGTAGATATTTCAGATTTATCTGATCCTTCCTAATATTGGACCCCATACTTTATCAACTACATGACCCTTACTCCAGCAGAGAAAGAGTTCTCCTGTCTCCCATTACCTTCAGTTCCCATACCAATATTTTAAAGCCCTCTTCTCGCCTTTATTTCCTAGTTCTACACCCAATCCTCTCGTATACAACCAGCAATTTAATGTCATGTGTCACTCAGAAGACAGAACACTTCGTGGTCACGGTTTCCTAAATATATCCTTTCCTATCTCACTCTACCACTTCTCTTTGCAATCTTAGAGTAATCCTCCATGAATCCCCTAATTCAACAAGCATTTACAATAGGCGAGGCACTGAAAGAAGTACAAAAGGAGTTTTACTGTCCTTAAGGAACTTAAAAGACAAATGCGATCACGTCCACCTAAGCAGTTTTCATAGTCTGACAATGAAAGGAACAGGGCTCAAGAGTTGCCCTACAGGAATATAAAAACAGAGTGACTGAGTCATCCACACCGCACCCCATACCAACGGCCTGATCTACGGAAACCTGCTATTTGAAGGCATGCCCAAGTCTTCAGATGAGTCCAAAAAGAGAAGGAGTATGGCTCTGGGTCCATGCAGGGAATTGTCCCATTCATATTAAAGGGGAGGAAAGGCAATGCTAATAAAAGAGGGAAAATGTCCCTGTTCTTACCTATTGCATTAAGAAAAAGAAGCCATAAGGTATAAGAGTCCAGGTCAGGGACAAACATAAAGACTGGAAATCTGGGATCCAATGAGCCAGTATGTCCTTGAAGGCCTAGCTTTCTCATTTTTTTGTACTGCAAATTGTCTTTCCTTTTATATAAGAATCTCACCTCTTCCCTTCTCAGCATCTTTCATCTTTCCCTTCCCACTGGTGCCTTCTTTCTGGTTCTACAGTAGCCATTTCTCCTAAATTAAGAGTTACTCATTCACTTGACAAATACACTGAGTGGCCAGATTATTATTATCTCTGAACACATAATGATCTGGCCACTAGTTTGTGTGTGTATATATATATACTAGAAGCCCGGTGCACGAAATTCGTGCACGGCGGGGGTTGTCCCTCAGCCCAGCCTGTACCCTCTCCAATCTGGGACTCCTGGAGGGATGTCCGACTGCCCGTTTAGGCCCGATCCTGGTGGGATCGGGCCTAAACGGGCAGTCGGACATCCCTCTCACAATCCAGGACTGCTGGCTCCCAACTGCTCGCCTGCCTGCCTTCCTGATTGCCCCTAACCACTTCTGCCTGCCAGCCTGATCACCCCCTAACCACTCCGCTGCCAGCCTGGTTGATGCTTAACTGCTCCCCTGCCAGCCTGTTTGCCCCCAACTTCCCTCCTCTGCCAGCCTGGTCACCCCTAACTGCCCTCTCCTGCAGGGTTGATCACCTCCAACTGCCCTCCCTTGCAGGCCGGGTGCCTCCCAACTGCCCTCTCCTGCTGGCCATCTTGTGGTGGCCATCTTGTGTCCACATGGGGGCAGGATCTTTGACCACATGGGGGCAGCTATATTGTGTGTTGCAGTGATGATCAATCTGTATATTACTCTTTTATTAGATAGGATAGAGGCCTGGTGCATGGGTGGGGTCCAGCTGGTTTGCCCTGAAGGGTGTCACAGATAAGGGTGGGGGTTCCCTTGGGGCGTGGGGCGGCCTGAGCGAGGGGCCTGTGGTGGTTTGCAGGCCGGCCACGCCCCCTGGCAACCCAAGGGGAGGCCCTGGTATCTGGAATTTATTTTCCTTCTACAATTGAAACTTTGTAGCCTTAAGCGGGTGAGCCCGGCCAGGGTGTGCGAGAAGCTTTGCTTCCCCTGTTGCCGCCAGCAACCCTGGCCTGCTGTCTCAAGCTCCATTCTGCTGCCATTTGTTTGAATTTGTTTACCTTCTATAATTGAAACTTTGTAGCTTGAGTGGAGGCTTAGGCCTGCAACGGCTATGGAAAGCTTCGCTTCCTCTGTTACCTGGGAAACCTTGCTCTCTGTGGCTGTAGCCATCTTGGATTGGGGTTAATTTGCATACTCGCCCTGATTGGCTGGTGGGCGTGGCTTGGCTGGTGGGCGTGGCTTATGTAGCGGAGTGATGGTTAATTTGCATATTACCATTTTATTAGAGAGGATTAGAGGCCCGGTGCATGAATTCGTGCATGGGTGGGGTCCGGCCAGCCTGGCCAGGGGGAGGGGACATGGGCGGTTGGCCGGCCTGCCTGCTGGTCGAACTCCTGGTTGAGGGGACAATTTGCATATTAGCCTTTTATTATATAGGATATAAACTGGCCAGATTATTATGCATTCAGAGACATAATAATCTGGCCACTCAGTGTATGTACTGACAGTCTGCACTGCTCCAGATGTGGTGCCTAACTCTTAGAAGATGAACAAAATGTAGTCCGTGCCCTTGAGAAGATTGTAATCTACACCCCAACTATTCACAATGGTCTCCTTTTCTTCATTATCTTTTAGGGCTTGATTCCCCCACCTCATACTCAATGCACAAAACCTATGCTGCCTTTTAGCTTTACTCTCAGATCTTAACTCAAATTGTTCTTTCAAAGGTCAGTAGCTTCTTCTTGCCAAAAGTAATGGTTGTTGCTTAGATTAAATTCTTCAACAATCATCTGAGCACTACCCTAATGAAATGAAAATGAATTGTCTTCCTTTCATTATCATTACCCTCCACAAGTTCCTAATGATAAAGCCAACACGTGAACATGACTCCAGACGTTGTCAAATTTCCCATGGGGGGCAAAACTGCCCCCAGTTGAGAATTATTAACCTACATCAATGACACCCTGTATACATGCTGAGAAGTGAGAAGTGACTGATTTGTCATAAAGCATACTGATTCCAGCCCGGCCTATGTGGCTCAGTGGATTGAGCATTGCCCTATGCACCAAGAGGTCTCTGGTTTGATTCCTGGTCAGGGCACATGCCCAGGTTGCAGGCTCGATCCCCAGTAGGGGGCATGCAGGAGGCAGCTGATCGATGTTTCTATCTCATTGATATTTCTATATCTCTCTCTGCCTTCCTCTCTCTCGAAAATCAATAAAAACATATTTTTTTAAAAATAAAGCATACTGATTCGACATATGTCTATTATCATCAAGATTAATGAGAGCAGAGGATGTTATCCAAAATGTATTTCTCATGCTCAGGCAAATTTTCAAAGTCTCCAAATGTACCAGGTATCTTTCCTTTGCCCATCCAATTCCACTCTCCACCCTGCTCTGTGGGATGAAAGATTGATTTAATAAATTACATCAAAAAGCTGCCTTGTTCCCTAATTTACAGATGAGTTTAGATAATCAGGAACACTGGATAGATCAGGATGAAAGTGAGATCAGGTTATTTATGACGACCCCAGCTTTCTCCCTGACTGGTCACATAGAGGCTGGCTGGATCCATCCACCTGTGATCAGAAGACCTTTTTCATCTAACTCCCTCTTTTTAAATTAGGTATCTGCTCCTCCTCTCACTCCTTTTCTCCTGAGAGTGTAACATCCCTGCTATTACTAGCCTCAGAGTTCACACAATTGCCCTGCAATTTTAATATACCATGCCCACATTTTGGTAAATAATCCCTCTATCAAATCCTCCTATTGATCTCAGTGTCATCTCTTTCCTGCTGAGGCCCTGACTGATATAGCAACTACACTTGAAAATTTATCATAAATTTTAAAAACAAGCCGTTTTAAAATGCTCCACTTGAAGCTCCATCCTCCTAAAAATAGACACACAAGAACCATCGCATCTTGAAAATCTGGGCTTTTAAAATTTGTGAAGAAGACATGCCATGAACTTTCTTTAAAGAGCAAACCTGTGATATATATCTCTCTTTTATTGTGACATAGTAACTAAAAATGCTCAAATTTATGTTTTCTTTAGTCTTGCCTTATCCCAAAGAGAAATAAAAATAGAACACTATCTCAATCTCATGTAGTATCAACAATTTTGGCAATCATTTTATAATTATTACATATTAAGTTATATCATTAGTTTTCCGTATACATATTTTAGGTCTCTAATTACACTGTACATAAACGCTGAGGACCAGGACTATATCTTACATTTGTTTTCCTCACACTTATTCATGCCTTGCAGGAGTCTTCTCTCTTAACAGCTGTTTAAGAGAGAATGTACTCAATAAATATTTGTTGGCAATTAAAAATAGAATCAACAGAAACAGAACGTAAGGAAGCAGGAAAGCTAGCCCCAAGAGAGATGTTCACTAACTTTAGTATTTTCTTATTTGCCTTGCTTCATCAAGAGATTCTGCCACCAGAAGAAAAAGAAAAGCTTCCCTGTAAGGTGAATGTAAAATTTTAGGCAAACAGCTGTATACCCATCAAGATTATTTTCCACAAGTGGCCAACATGAAACAGAATTTACAACAGAGACAGGAAGAAGAGTAGGTGGAGTTAGAATAGAAGGAAATGAGGAGGCGCAACAAGAATTAATTACTGGTAATTACACATGCTACAGCCTCTCTTCTTTCTCTACCCTCTATCTAATCAACAGTGGGAACAGATGTGGTCTGTGGTATTGGGGAGGGGGAATGCTTAACAGCTGTTTGGAGAACATGCCATTAAAAAGCAGCCTTGTCCACAGAAACCCAAGAATCTTGCTGTTTTGAAAGAAAAGAGGTAATGAATAATGACCACAGTCTTACTTTGAACTTCAGATCATTCAGGCCAACGATAACTCTCTTTCTCTCTTGATTTCTGATGAACTATGGCAGTAGCTTTGATATTTTCTGTTACAAGAGTGCCTCAATCTTTAAATTTTCATATCTCTCATCCAACTGGTACTTCTGAAACCAGTACAAATATCCAACTACTCTTTATCAGTCAATAAATCTTAACTATGACACTGATGATCAAAAGAAAAACTCTTCAAATTCCCACTATAGGGAATTAGCTCCCAAATTAGCTCAATTGTTAGCTCCCAAATTAGCTCAACTGTCTTTCTGTATGTCCTTCCATGGGATAAGAACTCTAAACAACATGGAAATCAGAACATCCCAGTTTACGTCTTAAAACATTTAAAGAATGTAGCATACTGTCAATGTATATAATCTTTTCTAAAAGACAAAAACACAAACTAAAGCCCTTGAGTAAATGTAATATACAACATGACCACCAAGGTTTTAACAGGAAATACAGTTACTTACAAAACAGAAGTCCCATCACCTTTCTGGTAAGAACATGTTTTTGCTTCCTCCCAAGTCTGATGACTGCCAACTGGGAGGGAGGGTCAATGGCATTCTCACCCCATTTGGACAACCCCAAAGTCCAAAGAATGGCGATAGGTGGCACAGATGGGTGGCTTCAGGAACTATCAGGTGACTGCTATCTATGATCTGAAACTCTTGTGCTGGAATAACAGGGGAGCTTTTTGACTTCAAAATCAATTAGGTTCCAAAAAGCTGTAAATAAGTCTATCTGTTCACAAATCCAAAGTGATATTCAATAAATGATAGATTATGCCACTGATTGATAGCAAACACATTGATTGCTTTTGCTCAAACATCAACTATGTTAGAAATTTTGGAATTTCTTGAGTAGCTTTAACAATTGCAAGTTCTTAGGTTATGGTGTATAGGCACATAGAATGTTTGAGAGCACCCATATACATATGCACTTGTAGGATACTACACTAATTTCACATATATAATGTTAAATTGAGCTTGCACATTCTCAAATTTACTTCTGTGTAGTTTGGGGGCAACTTCAAAAATTTCATTCCATTTCAGTACATGCAAATTGCATGAACTATGATTCAATCCTGTTGGGGATAATTAGAAGAAGATGGAGATGGGTTGGGAAGAGGAAAGAAAGGTAAAAGCTAATGGCAGAACAGGAATAAAAATTTTAGAATGAAGCCATAGGAAAAATAAAAGAAAGTAAGTGCAAGCACACTTGGGACTCAAAACTGTACACTGATAGCATCTAAAAGTCAGCCGTGAGTGGGAGTGGGGGTTGGGGAGCCTAGGGAGATGGGTATCAACAACTTCTGAGGCTGAAAATTAGAAAGGCAATGAACAGCTAGATAGAAAACCAGCCGTGGGGGAGATGGAAAATGCCTCAAAGCACGCTTATTATGTGCAACAAAGCAAAATTTATATTGAACAAGGGATAGTAAATGAAAATGAATAGTTAGCATTCCTTATTACTAAATAAAACGTTATAAATGAAAGGGTCAGTTGTATTATATTCAGAAGATTTATTTAACTATAAATACTGTTTATTCCTAAGAGCTTCCATAGATCCACTTTCAAGTTCAGACCCCCTGGGACTAGTTTCCATGAAGTCTAAAGTCCTCAGAGTTAAATTCTACCTCCTCCTCCTCCAGGTGAGAAAGGACTACACCTTGCCTTTGCAATTCACCAGGATGAAGCTGTTCTTTTTGGTGTGCCCTGAAAACCCACCTTTTGATTCCTAGAAATAATTTTAGTTATCTGCAAAAGAGCACATACGTTTCAATTAACCCTTCCATCCTGAGTTATGTTGCTTTTCTGCATCAGCAAAGGCACATTACTATGCAAAAATAATGCTTTTTTTTTTGTCTAATAGAAAATATATTTGGGAGAGAAATGGGAGTTTCTGGCAAAAAATAAGGCTTCATTACTTCAGCTTTAAATGTAAATTAGGCACTCAGCAGCATGCAAGTTAGGACAGTTTTCCTTACGCAAGATAAAATGAATTATATTTTATTCCTTAGTTCTTAACAAGAGTCACTTCCTTAGACATACCTAACCCTTAAACAAAGGCTGTTCTATGTCACAGCTAGGGAAATGTTTTTATTACTGATGTTCTTTAAATATGTATGAATAAAAACCTCTCTTCTACACTCATGTTCATAACAAACTGCTTCTTAGGCAAAGAATATGTATCTAAAGTGAATATAAAAATAAAAGGGGGAATATTTGCTTTCTCTGTGAACATTCCACATGTCCCAACTAGTGGAAAGGCCTTTAAAAAAAACAGCTGTCTTTTGAGGTTCTAATAATGGCTGACTTTGCAAGAAAGTGATGGTTTTTAAAAGTGAAAAAGGTATTAAATGCATATCTGATTGTATAGAACCATACTAACAGAACAACTACCAGTGTTTCATGGGGTTTTGCTCTTGTTTTTTTAAAAGTAATCACTTCTTTCATATTCATAATCTTCTCCATCTATCTGGAACTCAGTGTGTCCAAATGTCTCTTGCTCTGTAAATCCTTGAACAAGACCTATCCAATCCCGTCCTTCACCATGGCATAGTGCTGGTCACCTTCAGCAAATAGGCCTCTCAATTATATTCAGCCACTCAGGAGACCATTCTTACGCAGGCAAGGATCAAAGACATTTCTCAGAGTGTTCTGTCCTAGTTAATCTGAATACATTATAGGATACTGCAGCTTTAAACCTGAAGTTCCCTGAATCACCCTTGGCAAAAAATACAGTCCTGGGATGTTGTTCTGGATTTTTCCTTTAGTCCTGCACCACTTGAGTATGCAAGTAAAAAGAAGAAAGGGTAACTGGGATATGCTCGACATCTTACTGAACATGTAACACTTAATTTAAGATCCTAACGTGTGATATCAAATTTTTAGTATCAGCTTTACACTTGACAGATTCTCCAATTGACAAATGCCTTTTTAAGCTAAATTCTCAAACTAATATTTCATATGAGTACAACTGACCTATATTTTTGCATCATGGAATCTCAACTATGCGAATCATTTCAAGATTATTGTTAGTCGGTTATCTTCCTTATATGACAGCTATGCATTTCTAAGTAGTGCAGAATCACATTCCAATCTTTCTGTTGTACTTGTGCACATAGCCACAAAAGGGAAGAGAAATTGAACATTTTTATTATTACATGAGTTTTTACTGCAATTCCCAACGCTGCTTACCTGTAAGATCTGTTACATAGGAAGTGCTAAGAAAATTAAACGTTTATGCAATTTTTTAAAAGCATACTTTAAACACATAGTATATATCATATAGACTGGCTCAGTATTTAGAAACATAAATCTTGCAGATAAAATTATAAACAGTGGCAGAATGATATGATAGCCTTCCCAAAAAAAACTAAGTAGAAGTTAGATTCTCTAGAACAGTATTGTCCAATATTGATATGGCTAGTGGCTACCATGTCTATTGAGCACTTAAAATGTGGCAATTATGGCTAACTGAAATTTTAATTTTATTTCATTTCAATTAATTAAAACAGATTTAAATACCTACCTGTGGCTAATGGCTACCATACTGTACAGTTCAGATCTAGAACACTGATATCTACAGAAGTAATATGCATAAAGAAAGTTCATATGTGCTCGCTTTGGCAGCACATTTACTAAAACTGGAAAGATACAGAGAAGATTATCATGGCCCCTGTGGCAATGATGACACATAAGTTCTTTAACCCTTTGCACTCGCTTGCTTTTTTCTCGATTCCTTTATTCTACTCGGGATTTAATTTTTTAAATACCCCAGATTTTACAAAGCGCGGCAGTAGAATAAAAAACTGGAGTTTCTTTTCATACAAACTTATTTATTTGGATTTTTTTATATTTCAAATTATTGATACATTCAAAGAGTATAAAAAGAGCTGCTACCGATGCTAACGGTGTCGAGTCACACTCGACATCCGAGTGCAAAAGGTTAAGTATTCATATGTTTGATGCAAAATAGTCACAGGGACATAAAGTTCAACAGGGAATATAGTCAATGATATTATAATAAGTATGTATGGTGCCAGATGGATATTTGAATTATCAGGGGTGTAATTGTGTTATGCTGTACACTTGAAACTAATATCCTACTAATAAAAGGGTAATACGCAAATTAACCATCGCTCCATCACAAAGATGGTGATGCCCATTGCCAAAGGATGGTGGCACCCAGTCCTCTGAGCCCCGCCAGAGTTCCCCAGTCCCGGGGGGTGGGGGGTGGCCGCTGAGAGCAGGCAACATGAGCGGTCTAGCGGAATGCTTATTTCATCACCACGGCGACAAGGCAAGCGTTCTGCACCGGATGGGCCTCTGGGCCGCGGAGAGCTCTGGGCAGCGGGCGTGGAGCGGCCAGGCCCCACAGAGAGCTACTGGCACACGGATTCATGTGCAGGGCTACTAGTGGAATAATATTGAACATCAACTGTAATTGAAAAATAAATTTTAAAAAATAAAAGCATAAACAATCCAAAAAATAAAATAGCCCCCAAAAGCTGTTATTTTTTGGAATGTAATATTTTAAACATGAATGGTATGAAGACTGAAAAAAAGGTCAAGTAGCCTTGTATTTTTATTGACTAAAAAATCAATAAGAGGCTTTTAAAGGACAGTCCCACCCAAAAGAGTCAGACACTGAATCTTAGTTTTGGTTTTTCATCTCAAATGATCAACTTGGTGGTAAGAAGCCTTATTGGTATAATCTAAATTTGCACAAAACAACTAAATTTGTCTGTAAAAGAAGGCATTGTGATAATTCAAATTTTTCAGGCCAAAAATTTACAACCGGAAAGAGTGGTTGGCTAGAAAGCAGAAATAGTAACAGACATATTCATTATACAGTGTGTCCCCAAAAATGTATACACACTTTAACAGCTGATAGCTCAATTTTGAAAATGAAATGTGTATTTTAATAAATACTGCCTTTATAATTATTCAAGTATGTGTATAAATTTTTGGGGCACCTTATATATTTTACCTATGAAATTCAAATTATTATTCTACCTGCGAAAGGGCTCTGTGAAAATTATAAGCACAGTACACATATCATGATTGCTGCTACCACTATTTGTTGTTGTTACAGTTCTTGCCTTCAAGGAACTTGCAAACTGGTACTGGCCAAGGCTTTGCTGGTTTCCCATAGGTTTTGGGTGGATATACAGACAGTGATACCACTTCACTTGGATTAGTGAAAACATGAGAACTGATGTTTACAAATTCGGTGGTGACTGGGTCTTAACATCATTTGTTTGTTTTTAATAGTAAACTGGGTGGTCCTTTAGCCCTGACTGTGGACAGCTAATATACAGATAATATTTGAGGAAATAATAAGAATCTAGTAAGTGAAATTGGCTCACAATTCCAAAATTTGAGTCTCCTCCATTATACCTCAAGTAGTGCCATTACTCCTTGAAGGCAACTACCTTTCATGTTCCCTGGATCTTTTATAGGGAATTATAGTATAGTCCTTACTTTAAAGAAATCAAACATATATGTTTGGGTCCCAGGACTTTCTAGGTTTAAATTTAGGTATTTCCTACATTTTCAAATAAAGTTATTTTACGTCTATTAGGACAGATTAGCTTTAAGTATTAAAACAATACTATAAATAGTAATTGATTCTAAGAACAAGGGTTTGGCATCCATACTTTAAACAATAAAGATAAATTTAGAAGAAAAAACAACCAGAAGTGAGTGTAACTCTCTATAAATTGAAATAGAGTAAAACTAAATTATTGGCAGTATAAGAGGATAATTATAAGGGATTCACACACCCCTTCCAGACCACAACTATAAGGAAAAAAAAAAGAAGTAGAAGTAGAAGTAGAAGTAGAAGAAGATTAGAAGAAGAAGAAAAGTCACCCTCCTAGGGGAAAACCTACCTGCACAATGGATATGGCAACACTGTTGAAATTAACCAAGAGACTGTCTATGTGATGCCTGGCCTCATAATGTAAAAACCTCTAAATGTTTCTAAAGGTGACCTAAGTGTAATCTTAGGAAGCAGGCCTAGAATGTGGCTTGTAATTTAGTAAATTGGATTATAGTTTAGTTAAAAAAAATTGTGTGAACAAAGAAAAATGGTCACCATAGAAATAAGCTCAAAGACCCAGACATTGTCAAGCTTTACTGCTCAGCATTATTCAGGGGAAACCCAAATAGTTCGTGTGGCAGGTGTATCCTAATCATGGATTATCTAACCAAGTCCCTTTGTTTTGATTCCATTCTCACCAAGCAACCTTGTGATTGTAATTTGGCTTCCCATGTGGCTTGTCTATAAAGAGAAAATGCACTAATCTCTCAGTTCAACCTCGCTAGTCTAATTAACAGCTGTAGTTCTCACTTCAAATGAACAAATTGACATTAGGGCATGTACATGTGAGCCTGACCATGCACAATGTGCCAGGAGTCAGATTTCTGAGCCTTTAAGAATATAAGCTCCTTGTTCACCGCTGAACCTCCTGTGCCTAGAACAGTGCATGGCCCATGTACTGCTCAGTAAATATCAGGCTGAGATCCAGAGACCTGAGATGACTTCTCCTAGCGTCTTTCAATTCAAATTGCAATATATACTAAAAGGGTGTAAATGTTCAATACCAAATGGCCAGAAAATAAAGTCCATTGCAAATAAAATATTCAAATATCATAGCATTAATATGACCTAAAACTGATGCATTTGATATAATTAAGAAATTAGAAATGCTTTGTTTTTAGACCTAAAATATAAATGTTTTCTTCAATTCTTTTACTCTTGAAAAACTTCCCCATGACAAGCAAAAGCACTCAAAATCATTCAGAAGCTTGACATATTCGGTATTCAAGACTGCTCAGTCTTTAAAGTGATAATGTTTTTTCCCACTGACACCATTTTAAAAAGAGCTAAGTCAACACTTCTCCTTTCATCTTTCTCTAACTCCACAATTTATTCTAAACTAGAGGCCCAGTGCACAAAATTTGTGCACTTGGGGGGGAGGGGGGCCTCAGCCCGGATTGCGAGAGGGTGCAGGCCATGCTGAGGGACCCCACCAGTGCATGATCGGGGCCAGGGAAGGATGAGGGAGGTTAGCCAGCCAGGGAGGGACCGCAGGAGGGCTCCAGGGCATGTCCGGACCATCTCATTCAATCCCAATTGGCCGGACCCCAGCAGCAAGCTAACCTACCAGTTTTATCGTCTGTCCCCTGGTGGTCAGTGCAGTTATAGCAACTGGTTGAGCGGCCTAGCATATCATTAGCATATTACACTTTGATTGGTTGAATGGATTACCAAACACTTAGCATATTAGGCTTTTATTATATAGGATATCCAGTTGAGCTACTTCATATCAAACCCAATAAAGGTAACAATGACTAGAGAGTGCTGTTAAGTTACTCAGTTCCATTCTGTGAATACAGCTATTAAAACATCTCTCAACTGGCTAGAACCGTGGTCGGCAAACTGCGGCTCGCAAGCCACATGCGGCTCTTTGGCCCCTTGAGTGTGGCTCTTCCACAAAATACCACGGCCTGGGCAAGTCTATTTTGAAGAAGTGGCGTTAGAAGAAGTTTAAGTTAAAAAATGTGGCTCTCAAAAGAAATTTCAATCGTTGTACTGTTGATATTTGGCTCTGTTGACTAATGAGTTTGCCGATCACTGGATGTCACAAAACCAAAAGCCCCGACATTCTGCTTCCAGCACTCGACAAACCCTCTCACAGAAAACAACTATAGCCTCTGGTTGATAGGGGGGGGAAACTACCTGAAGGTACTAAAGAGTAACATAAAACAGGCCAAAAATGAAGGGAAGCCAACGGTACCTAGAGAAAGGGAAAGACTGGGTCAAGTGGCCCATTTTTCTAACTTTTTGCCTGAGGGCAGTCACCACAGGTGTTGTGTAGAGCATTAGTCTGAAGAGCCAGAAGACAGACACAATAGATGATGAAAAGAAAAGACACAAATTATCAATATCAAGAATGAGAGAGGCCATGGCCAGGTAGCTCAACTGGCTAGAGCATCATCCTGAAATGCCAAGGTTGCAGGTTCGATCCCCGGTCAGAGCACATACAAAAATCAATCAATGAATGCATAATAATGGAAACAAACAGATCAATGTATCTCTGTCCCTCACTCTAAAATCAATTTTAAAAATTTTAAAAAAGAATGAGAGATGGCACCACTACCAATTCTACAGCTTTTAAAAATACAAAAAGGGAATATTATAAACAACTCCGTGCCAATAAACTACACAAATTCCTTAAAAGACACAACAACCAGCTGAAACCGGTTTGGCTCAGTGGATAGAGCGTCGGCCTTCGGACTGAAAGGTCCCAGGTTCGATTCCAGTTAAGGGCATGTACCTTGGTTGCGGGCACATCCCCAAGTAGGGGGTGTGCAGGAGGCAGCTGATTGATGTTTCTCTCTCATCGATGTTTCTAACTCTCTATCCCTCTCCCTTCCTCTCTGTAAAAAATCAATAAAATATATTTTTTTAAAAAGACACAACAACCAAAGCTTACTCAAGAAGAAACATAACCTGAACAGCACTATATCTTTTAAAGAGACTGAATTTGCAGTTTAAAACTTTTACACAAATAAAAGTCCAGGCCCAGAAAGCTTCAGTGGTGAATTACTTCAAACACTCAAGGCAGAAAAAAATATTAATTCTACACAAACTTTCCCAGAAAACTGAAGAGGAGAGAATACTTTCCAAGGCATTCTATGAGGCTAGTATCACTCTGGTCTGTCCAAGACTGGCAAAGATATCACAAGAATAGACAACAATATCGCTTGTGAACATAAATGTAAAAATTCTAAAAAAGCAAATCAAATTCTTTTTTTTTTAATTTATTGATTTGAGAGAGAGAGGAAAGGGGCACGGAGAGAGAAGCACTGAATTGTTGTTCCACTTATTTATGCATTCACTGGTTGCTTCTTGCATCTGCCCTGACCAGGGATTGAACCCGCAATCCTAGCATATCAAAACGATGCTCTAACCAACTGAGATACCCAGCCAGGGCCCTAATTCTTTTTAAAATATATTAAAAGTATAGCATATCATGACTAAGTGGGGTTCTCCCCAGGAACGCAAGGTTAGTTTAACATTTGAAAAGCAATCACTATAAGTAATAGTAACAAATTAAAAATAGGATAAAACAACATGATTATCTCAATAAACCAAAAAACACACCTATGATCATCTCAGTAAAAAATAAGGCATTTGAAAAAAATCCAATATCCATTCCTGACTCAAAAAAACTCCCAAGAAAGAAATTTCTTCAACATGAAAAGATATCTAAGAAAAACCTACAGCTGACAACGTACTTAATGCTACAAGACTGAATGCTTTCCCCCTAATGTCAGGAACAAGGATTTCCACTCTCAGTAAATTCTATTCCGCATGATATGGGAATAGGCATTCCAGTCTCATCCTGCCTGTTTGTAAAATATAAGTAAAACAAGAAAAATTAGGGTCCTAGCTGGTGTGTCTCAGATGGTTGAAGTGCCATCCCTTACACCAAAAGGTAGTTGGTTCAATTCCCGGTCAGGGCATAAACCCAGGTTGTGGGTTTGATCCCTGGTTGGGGCGTGTGCGGGAGGCAACTGATTGATGTTTCTCTCTCATTTTCAATGTTTCTCTCTCTCTCTCCCCCTCCCTTCCTTCTCTCTCTAAAAAATATATATCAATTAGTAAAAATGAATATGTTAGAAAAGAGATACATGCACAATGGAGATACATGCAAACATGGAAAAAAGAATAATAGTATCTCTTTCCAGCTGGCTGGGGCCAAGGAAAAATCTCTGTATAAGCAAAAATTGCTAATAACCACAAGTACTCATTGTGGCAAAGTGGTGACATGCTGTGGAAGGATCTCAATTTGTCAGAATAAACCACATGAAATGGCTGATATTCAACTATTTTGCCCTTAACAAAAGATGGCAATTACATTATGTTACAACCATTAGTAAGGTGGTTAAGAGCACAGAATCTGGAGCCAAACTGCCCAGATTCAAATCCCAGCTCCACTACTTACTGGCTACATGACTCTGGATAGGCTACATAACCTTGATTTCCTCATCTGTAAAATGGGTATACAGAAATGTCTACTTCATAGGTTTGTTCTGAAGGGTTAATGAGTTTACATATATAAAGCACCTAGAACAGTGCCTAGCACACGGTAATGCCAGTGTGAGCTACTGTATCATCTATCAATCCCAGCTCTGGCACTCGTCCTCTATGAGAAGATTCTTTCACCTGCTTTCTCAACTTGTAAAATGGGGAGGTTTAATCAAGACCAATTCTTAAGTTACATTTTTCTACCATTATGAAAGCAAAGGACAAAAGCTTTCTATCACCATATTAAACTAACAAAACAGTATCATCTGCCTAAGGACTATCTGAGGTCATTCTTCAGTTTCTTTTAGAACTGACAAATTTACCTCAAGGTTAGAAATCAGTATCTTGCATTGAAATGGTTTAGGTAAATCAGTCATCTTCAGAGCAATGGCTTCCCATCAGGCTTTTATAGCAAACTTTTATAGCATCTCCAGTCATACTAAGAAGTTCAACAGATATAATCAATATTTGCTCAAACCCTAGAATGTGCTGAGTGTGAAAAACCTGCACATAGCAGAGTCATTAAAATGATAAATGTGGGCCTAGAGTCAACTGCCTGGGATCAAATCTTAGCTCCATCACTAGATGTGTGACCTTAAGCACATTATTTAGCCTCTTTGTAGCTCATTCCTTTTTGTGCAAAAACAAGAATAATAATCTCATTATGGCCGTGAGAATTAAATAAACTAATGTATGTAAAGTGCTTAGGATAGTGACCAGCACACAGGAAAGACACAGGAAAGTATCAGCTCTGTTTAAGAGCTAATTAATTAATTAATTAATTTTAGTGCATTTGAATTCAGAAATAAGCACAGGCCATCCAACATGTTTAAGAAGACTCTCAAAATCAAGTAGCAACATATTATTTAAAAGGTAGGTGCCAAAAATAAATAAATAAATAAACTTAGATGCCGAGTTGCTCCTCCCTTGTTTTGTAAAAAGAAACTATTAAGAATATCTGACCACTCTAAGAAAAAATTCTATTAACAAAATCACATCAAATAAATTTACTTACCAGCCCTGGAACGTCTTTAGTTTTTTGTTCCTTAAATCAGGATTATCTCCCATTTCCAAAATATATACAAACATTAAAATAATGTTTTCCTTATCACCTGGCATTGCTAATTCTCATTCACATCAGGTATATGGACACTATTTCCAAGACCAGATAAAATTACTGTTAACTGTTTGTACTTTCAACCTTGAACTATTAAGCCAGTCCCACATTTTACTTCCTCTTTACATCAGTAGCCAATTGACTGCCTGCCCACACTTTCATTTCCTTTGGCCCACAGAAGCAATTAATGGTAACAAAAAGCTTAAGTAAGAGTTCAACATTCTCTCCACATTTAATGATTCCATGGGGATTAGTTAAAAGGAGTAGTCCTCTCCCCAAGATTCCAAAAGGCAAATGCCCACTTCTTATTCTATTGCAAAAGATGGTAATTGCCATACTGCGCCTGTATCAACAGGTGGCTTTTACACAATGCTTCACAAAACTTCAAATATATGTTTTTATAACTGAAAGTAAAACTCATGCAGTAAAACTGTAAATGAGCATTTTAGGAGAACTCAGAGGCTATTTTACTTTCAAGAAAATTTAAGGCTGTGTTTGCCTGGGATAAACTCTTCTTTTATTAATAGTACATAACCTTGTCCTAGCCAGCTTGGCTCAGTGGATAGAGCGTTGGCCTGCAGACTGAAGGATCTCGGGTTCGATTCCAGTCAAGGGCACATGCCTGGTTTGGGGGCTCGATCCCCAGTAGGGGGCATGCAGGAGGCAGCCAGTCAATGATTCTCTCTCATCATTGATGTTTCTATCTCTCTCTCCCTCTCCCTTTCTCTCTGAAATCAATAAAAAAATATGAAACATATATATGTATTTAAAAACAAGCAAACAATAGTGCATAACCTCAAAGACTCTACCTGCAGTTTCTAGGATCAATTTGTTGGTAATCAATTTCAAAAATATTTTAAGCATATGTCCATAACCAAAATAGAATACTCATAAAATACTTACGTATATTTAAATCAATATAAATACTACAGAATTTTAAGAGATATATACATTTTAATCTTCAAATCCACAGGTATTTTACATACTTCTGTCTATTATATTCAGTTGCACATGCATATTTACTAGTTGTGTGTTCAGGCAGGCCCTGGCCAGGTAGCTCAGTGGGTTAGAGTATCATCCCAATACTCCAAGAAGCAACCAATGAATAAGTGGAACAACAAATTGATGTTTCTCAATTTCTCTCTCTCATCAACAAAAATTTAAAAAGAAATTGTGTGTTCGATTTTAACCTAGCAAAAATGTACTACCCAAGACACAAATAAAATCTTCTATATATATAAAAGCCTAAGCGACCAGAATGACTGGTCACTATGACACACACTGACCACCAGAGGGCAGACGCTCAATGCAGGAGCTGCCTCCTGGTGATCAGTGTGCTTCCACAGCCAACCTCCCCCAGCCGGCCAACCTCCTACGTTCTCTCCCCGCGGGCCCTGGGCTGGGACAGGGAAATGGGGGTGGGTGGCGGTGGACGCAGCCCCTTTCCGAGGGGGGCCGAGGGCCAGCTCCCTCCTTGGGGCCGGTGGCCAACCTCCCATGCCCCATCTCTCACCCTCGCCGCCAGCAGGCCCCAATCGACCCGCTGCCCGCCCACCACGGTGGCGGAGCACCGAAGATGGCAGGTCGGTGTCCAGTGTCCATTCTTTCTGCCGCCCTGCCTGGCGACTGTCATCTCCTCTCCGGCCCGGCCCTGACTGGCCTGGCCCCAATCATCCCTGATCTCCGGCCAGGCCTAGGGGCCCCACCCATGCACGAATTTTGTGCACCGGGCCTCTAGTTAAAGATAAACACAATAAGAAAGAGTTGGAAGAAACCCAAGTATCCATTGATGGATGAATGAATAGAGAAAAAGTTATATATACATATAATGAAATATTATGTATCCTTTAAAATGTAGGAAATCCTGTCACATGTTATTCACAGATGAACATTGAGGACATTATGCCAAGTGAAATAAGACAGTCACAAAAAAAGAAATACTGTATGATTCCACTTATACGAGGTTTCTTAAGTAGTCAAACTCATAGAAACAGAAAATACAATGGTGGTCACCAAGGGTGAGGGGGCAGGGAAGTTACTGTTTAATAAGCATAGTTTCAGATTTGCAAGATGAAAAAGTTCTGGAGAGCTGTTTCACAACAATGTGAATATACTTAACACTGCTGAACTATACACTTAAAAATGGTTAGGATAGTAATTTTATTTTTACCATAATAAAAAAGATAACACAAATAAGCTTTAAAAAAATAGCCCTGGCTGACATGGCTCAGTGGTTAGAGTGTCGCTCAGGGGTTCGATTCCCGGTCAAGGGCAAGGCACATGCAGGAGGCAACTGATCTCTCTCACATTGATGTTTCTTTCTCTCTTCCTCTTCCCCTTACCCCTTCCTTTCCATTCTCTCTAAAAATCAATGGAAAAAATATCCTCCGGTGAGGATGAACTAAATAAATAAATAAACTAATTAATTCATTAAAAATTGAAGATTTTAAAAGTTTATTTTTTAAAAAATATATTTACCTATTTTTTCCCCATCATCTTAACAAGAACGTATGACACAAATAGAATGATGGGTATTAAAAGTTGTTTCCAAAACAATATAATCTCAGCATTCAAGTAATTTTAGCCTCACATATCAAAGTGAATGGTTCAAAATGCTTTTGGTGTAACCAAAACTTACTAAGACATTTTCCCTATTCGCAGAATATTTCCTAAATATACATACAGTAAGGAGGCTTAGAAAGTTATTTTGGTCAAACCTTTTTTGTATTTCATGTTCTAGCGTAGATGCCCAACTTAGCTAAAGCCAAAAGTAAAATAAAAAAAGACATAAAGTATACTGTACATAAGACTGTCTATTAGTTCAGGTTTTAAAATAAGTTTTGAGAAAGCTTGGGTTTCAGTAAAACATAGCTGAAAAAAGACACACCATGAGCACCGAATCCTAAGAATACTGTCCATCAATGACAAAGAATTCCCATGAATTATCAATTCCTAAGGATTAAACAAAAGATGCTTGTGTTTGAAGAAAAAGTAACTTTGGTTAAGAAAGGAATGAATGAGAAAATGGAAAAAAAGAAGAAAAAAAAAAGAAAGGAATGAATGAGAAAACTAGTTTCAGCTAGTCTTAAGCCTCGATCACTTTCATTCAAAATTTTCAAATCATATTATTCTTGGTTAAGTTCTGTTGTCATTTGTTTATATTTAAATAGTTTCCAGGTGCCCAATTTCCCTTTCTCACATTACTGGCTGCCACAATGTTCAACTGCAAATTTATTAAATGTCATAAGCACTTGAAAAAAGAAATAATCATGTAAAAACAGTGTGAGGATAAACCAAAGCAGTTTCTCCATCAGAAAATGAGGCCTGACACTGTGACAATCACTCTAGGGAAGTTGTTTTGACAGTCATCAACAACACACAGAAATCTGTCCTAAACCTATATTACAGAAAATTTAAGTATAGTTTTGTAAGCTCCAGACTATCCACAGATTTATAGCAAGGTCCAAAAAGGCACAAACCACTGTCTTTACACATGCTTTGCTATAGTCTACAGCTTCTCCTGAATAGTTTTGCAGCTCTTACCCAATTTAAGAAAAGAAAAGGAAAAAAAGCTATACAAATCAGGTCCACCCAATGATGCTGGGGAAAAGATAGAGGAAGGAAAAGAGCCTTTAAAAAGACTTTGCATGCAATAATTGTTTTCCTACTTTACCCCCTTCCTTCACTGTGCATTACATTGTCAGCATGAGTCTTCCAGATGACTTTTAAGTGGCAATAAGAGAGTAAGCATTCTGTTAACTGGGTAAAAGGTGGACAAAATAAATATAGTCAGCTCATACTTTCTGAGAAGACTGTGGAACAGCTGAGAGTTACTTAATACAAATAATAAAACCTGCTTGGACTATGACCTCAGAAATTGCAGTTTTAGGGATAGAGTAGTTTTCTTATGATTCAGTATCTTCTAAATGCTGCAGTAGTGTTCTGCAGCAAACAGCAGAATAGTGACATCCATTCGAGCTTTGACTTGGAAAGAAAGACCCCCTGGGTTTTACATCAATCCTGATTCTGGTTCAGTGGGACTCTATGGACTTCCTTTTTTTTTTCATTCATAAAATGAGGTGGTTAGACTAAGGTTCCTTTTAATATAACTGAGATGAGTCTAGAAATCTAAAGTTTAGTAATATTTTTTAAAAATCATCTAGCTATTCAATCTCTATTGTTCTCATTATTATTTTGCAGAGTTCTACCTTGTGCACATAACAACGCAAGGACAAGAGTAAACAGATCTATTCCTCTCTATGGCTTGTGCATTTCAAGGGCCTTTGGGCTCTACATACAATCCTACTGAAGGCTACAAAGCTGTTGGTTTTAGAAATTCTAAAGATTAAAAGGAGAAGCAAAGCCTTCTTAGGCACTGGGCTTAACACTCTAGCTCAAAATACATGCAACAAGAACGTAGGCCTTGAAAGCATCAGAACTATCCCCATAAAGTTCACTCCCTGTGTGTACATCTCTCTTTCAAATCACTCTGATAATACATTTGCATGCTCTAGATTCTGGCTGGTAAGTCAATGCTACTCAAAAGGGGTAAAATGAATATAGCTAACAAAAGAATATCCACTGTCAAATTCCACAGGTGCTGTCTCAAACACATATTAACCCACCTGGCACACAGAGCAGCAACCCTTTGGGCCACACGCTGCACAGCAAGGACCTCAGTACCTCTGTAACGCAAGCAGCAAACACACATTGGTATCAACAGCAAGACAGTGATGTCCTGAGTCCTTCACTTCAGCTGTCGATGACCAGATAGCAAAACTAAGCACAAACCAGAACATTAAAAAACATGGACTGGAGAATTTTATCTGAACCTTGACTCCCAATTTTCACCGAGGCAGTCCCTAAAAATGGGTTTTATAAACAGAAAAAAAAAAAAGAAAAAAGAAAAAAATGCCACTTTGTGTAAAATTTGAGCACTAGAAGTTTGTGCAGATCACATAATACATTAAATAACAGACATGGTGTGATTACATCTGTTTAAAATCTCACTAGTTATCTAACAAATGAACAGTTAAACCTCTTGCTTTCAAGATAATACCAAGTTGGATGAAAGAATCTCAAAGCACTTTATATACTACATGTCATTAACTCACATAAATCCTTGACAAGTGTGGCAAAAAGCCAATGCTCCAAATATTATAAATGGGGAGAGCAGCACAAAACAATGACAAGACATGTCAGAAATCATTCTGCAAAGAACCCTACAAAAGAAAGCAACTGCTTGGGCTCCCAAGTCAGCTTTCTACCTTTATTTGGAAGCTACCTTTAAATAGCTTAAGGACAAGGAATCAGAGTCCAGAAAAATCATCTCAAGCCTAAGGTATGTAAGCCCAAAGGGAACATACGACAGTGTGGGCTCAGCGACCCTCTCCAGGGGTTAGAATACTGACACTCCACTTCTGGAGACACCATGCAAGTAAAGAAACCCAGAGCTCCTGAAAGATGAAGTCTGCCCTCTCCCCCACTTATAAAGCTACGATGACAGCACATCCAGCATGGACAAAAACGTCTGCTTGTTTTTTTAAACGATTCTGAGATATGCTTTGCAAGCAACAATTTTCTTTTGATTTTCTTGTACGTTTATGAAAAATGTGCCCTCATTTCAAATATCCGTTCATCTCCTAGGAATTGCTGCTGGAGAGGGGGCAGCCAGGGACGCCAAGCTAGGCTGTGAGACCACATCAAGCTGAGGAATGGGCCACTGCCAGGCTGCCATGCAACAGGTGAGAGAAACTGAAGCAGGGAAGGGCGGGAGCGGGCACGGATTAGCAGCCTTGGTCCTTCCAAAGTTGCACTCATGGGGCCTTACTACATGTTCTGTGGTAATCCTGTGTATTCCACTCAGAATCACAGCGACAGCCTAGAGCTGGAAGGGACTACAGAGGTCATCTAGTCTAACTTCTGTTCCAAGAAGGCTTCTCTTTCCTTTTATATAATGGTCTAGAAGCTTTTGTTTGAATTCTTCCACTACCGGAAAGGCAACTCCGCTGCTTAGTAGAGCTAATTGGTAGGAAGTCCTTTATTGCTAATTTCCGTCAATTAACCACATCTATCCTTCCTGGAACTACACAGTATAAATCTCAACCTTTCTGTACATGACAGTCCAATATAATAAAATATAAATTCAAGACTTACCAATTACATTTTGTTTGCAGTATGAGCCCATTCTACCTCCCTACAAAGTCTTTGTGATGTTGATTCAGTCATTCTTTCATTTAAGAAGTATATGTTATCTACCATTTGAGAGAAAGATAAACAAGAATAACAGCAGCTAAACTTTATTGGTCATTTACTAAGGGCCAAGAACTATTCTCAGTGCTTTACATTTATTAACTCATTTAATCTTCCAAACACATGAGGTGAATATTCTGTTGATTTATTTTACAGATATGAAAACTGAGGCACAGAGAGGTTAGGTAATTTTCCAAGGCCACACAGCTGATTCCAGGAGGAATGGTCCCAGGACTGGGGCTCCTACACTTAAAGAGCCCACTGTATGGTAGGAGATAACGAATATCCATCCCTCTCGGCTTTGTGACAGAGGTGCAAATCTGCTGAGTGCATGTTCCATTTTCATCAAAATCTCTATAAATAATGTTGGTCAGGACAGGGCCACTGAGTCTCACCGCATAATAGTACAGTTATCCCTACCAGTTGACAATAACCCACTAATAAGACATTTCTAGGGTATAGTTGTTTGGCAAACTAGAGATTCCCTCAATTCTATCTTCATTCAGTTCACATTGGTTTGGACAATAACGACATTACAAGAAACTCTAGGAGGCCCTTTAATAAAATCAGATTATATGATCTTGTTTAATAAAACAAATAAAAAAAACTAGTAAAGGTGGAAAAACAAAATTGGCCTACCCTGTTTCTTCTGCTAGTCTTAGAAGTACTGTAATAGTTGTGGCGATATTGTAGTAAACATTCTCTTGTACACTGCTGGCAGGAGCATAATACTACATTCTTAGTGATAAGCAATTTGGAAATACGTTTTAAGAATTCATATCCTTTTACCTAGGAATTCTATTTTTGATAATTTATCCTAAGAAAATAATCAGAGATGTGGACCCAGATTCATTGCAGATGTTTATTACAGCACTATTTATCATGATAAAACACTGGATGCCCTGGTTTGTGTTACTCAGTGGTTGGAGTGTCAGTCTGTGCACCAAATGGTCACAGGTTCGATTCCTGGTCAAGGGCACATACCTGGGTTGCAGGTTCGAACCCTGGTGCCTGGTCAGGCACATGTAGGAGGCAACCAATCAATGTTACTCTCTCTTCTCTCTCCCTCTCTCCCTCTCTCTTTCTCTCTCCCTCTCTCCCTCTATTCTTCCTTCCCTCCCTTCCACTCTCTCTAAAAATTATTGGGAAAAATATCCTTGGGTGAGGATTAACCAAAAATATAATAACACTGGAAATAAAATGAATGTGCTGAAATAGGGGTGTGAATAAATAAATTATGCAGCATCTACCTGCTGAAATCGTAACAGTAAAAATTCAATTACTATAAATATCTGATTACAGGGAAATGCTTATGATACATTCAATAAAAATAGTCAGATACTCGTCCAGCTGTTATGGCTCAGTGGTTGAGCAGCAACCCAGGAACCAAGAGGTCACTGGTTCGATTCCCAATCAGGGCACATGCCCGGGTCGCAGGCTTGATTCCCAGTGGGGGGGCATGCAGGAGGTAGCCAATCGATTATGTTTCTCTCTCATTGATATTTCTATCTCTTATCCCTCTCCATTCCTTTCTCTCTTAAAAAAAATCAATAAAAACGTATTTAAATAGCCAGATACTCTATAAAAAATGAACTATAATCTAAAGTATTTTCTTTTGAAATAGTATTCTTGTGATCATCACACAGAGGAAGATGGAAAGAAATTTATAAAAATGAACTGTTAGATTATGAGTCAGTTTTATTTCTATTTTTCTATATTTTCTAAGTATGTTACAATGAACATGCATTAATTTTATTAACAAAAGACACAATAAAAAGTATTAGAATGAAGCATGTGAAGTTGATATTCAATTGCTTTTGGCTTTCAAAACTAGCACTTTCATGTGGCTCAACCAGATATTAAGCCTAAAAGAAAAAACAAAATTAACAACACTACCTGTTGTTGGTGAACCAATCCTGAACCTTGATGATTGTCATAAAATGCTAAAAAAACTACTGCTTAGCAATTTTTTCTAGAATTGTACTCTATGGCTCACTAGTCTATAATTTTCTAGAGTTCAGCATTTAGAACACAGAATCAACACACAGCCTTTGGTCTTCAAGACTGCAAACCTCAAGAAAATCCTGACATGGGTACATGCAAATTACAAAAGTTATGACTCGATGACCCTGTTATTTGTGCCCTGAAAAAAACACTGTAAGGTTTGTCACCGTTTATTGTTTGAGGTGCTAAAGAATCCAACCATCAGGTCAAAGAGTAATGTCCCAGTACAGCTCATATTGCATTTACTAGAGAATTGGGAGCGTGCAAAACACTCTGATTTGATTCTCACCACCCTCCTACAATCTCATCTTATTGTGAGCAAAAAGACCTGAAGATCAATCTGTTCCAGGAAGAGATGGTGGCCTCTAAGCATGGCAGACTCCAAAACACCTATTTTCCAGGATTCCTTGGAGATGACCAATAGTAAATTCATAAATGCCTTATTCTTCATCAGGTGTATATCAAGGGTGAGGCACGGTGCTAGGAATTATAAATATCTTCAGCATTCTGGGCTGAGATGTAATGCATCTAGCTGGGAGGTGGAATTTATAAAAATGCTTAACTTTTGAATCATTTTTTCCTCTTATCTTGGGCTTTTATTTATACTTATTGATTTATCTAAATTTTTTGTTAATTGGTGTTGAGGGTGAGGAGGCATCGTTTTATCCAACAAAAACTAATCCCTTTCTAACTCCTTCCCTAAAGATCATTATGAGCTAATCACAGGAAGATGTCAAGTCCTATTGCCCCATGGCAAAAAGAACGAGTGCCAGTTATGCAATGAACTGGAATTAGAAACCGCACTGCCCTCCCTGGTCTGACAAGGGGGTGAGGAAAGGTGCCACTGGAGAGAGTGTCAAGTTAAGAAAAGAAGGTTTAATGGCTGTAGAAATGGAAGATTCTGCATTCACCATAAACAAAAAACTTTGTTACCCTCATGAATTTAAAACTCTAGCTAGAAAAGAAAAGGCCCAACTTGTTACAACATCGTATGGTTCCTCTTGGACTTCACCTCTGCAAAAAGAGCATACCATACCTCTCTTGGAAAATCCTGGCAATGACCAAAAAAGCAATGGAATCAACAGTAGGGATTATTCTATGAACATTGACATCATTCTCTAACCCCCAAGTGATGTTCTTTTCCTCCTTCTTTAAATATATCTTATTCATATGGCACAGAGTTCATTTACAGTTCAATGTCTTTCCTTTTCCTCCATCCCATTTTCAATGCACGACTAAAATATAGTGACCATGATTTTACTCTTCCCGGGACCCCCAGAATTCATAATGTGCCTAGCACATAGCAGGCCAGATAACTGAACTGAGTTTGGCCCATCTATAACTTAAGAGCCCTATATTGAAGTATAGCAACACTAAAAGCTGTTACAGCCTTTTTAGCTGTTGGACCACCCAGTATTTTACTTATCAAGCATAAGGAGATAAATACTGTTGGTATCTGTGTTTCCTGTATTTCAGAGGAGAGGCACGGATGTAAAAAGTCATATTCATTTTAGCCATTTACAAGTAAAGAGACCTTGGTGACTTATTTAAGCCCTTCGAGACATTTTCTTCATTTGTCAACAGAGGTAATATCCCCTATCAGCAAGGTTGCAGGACATTAAATGAAACAGAGTATAAGTACTGTATGTGACAGCAGACATCCAGCCAGAGACATTTCCTAGCTGCCAATTCATCCAACCAGGCTGCCTTTATCAATCACCTGATTGCTGATTTAGGTTTTCAGCTATTCTGCAGGTCATGCCAATCCACTTCAGCCTGAATCTCATGAGGATCTCTTTTACCTCTTTCACAATCCATTCCCTCCCCTCTTCATCAAATCCTTCCATAAACCACCAATACCAGAAGCTTGCAACTTTGGCTTCTTGGGTTCAATAGGTCTTTCCTTCTGCCTTCCCACGTTTAGTTCTTCCAGCAACCACTTTGAAAAAGAAAACTTGGAGGCTAAATGGAAGATGGTAGAGCTCCTGACTCCAGGAACTAGATGCCTTAGGACCCAAGTTATAGCTGGATAGCCCAATGCAGAGTAAGAAAACACGCTGCCTTGGAAGGAAGCTTTATCCTTTCCATCACATTAACATTGAGCACCCCAGCTTCATTTTCAGAAAAACAACTACAGGCGGCAGAAAACCCAGAAGCCCATTACCAAACCTGTAAATGGAAAGGCAACGTGAGACTTGAGAGCATCAATAGCCAAAATCCATTAACCTAGCCCAGTGGTCGGCAAACTGCTGCTCACAAGCCACATGCGGCTCGTGAGCCACGGTTTGCCGCTCTGTTGACTAATGAGTTTGCCGACCACTGACCTAGCCAATGGAGCCCTGTGCCAACACACATTTCACTTAAATCCCCCAAACTAATTAGTTCCAAGAAAAGATGTCACCTGACATGATTAAGAAAGAACCGGAGCAGAAAAGCTAAGGGTAATTCTTGCACAGAATGAAGAAAGAGTGGTAGGATGAAAAAAAAAGAAGCCTCCAAATCCTGCCAAATCTACAACATAAAATTATTTCAAAAACTGGAAACCCTCATTTTGTACATGAAGAAAAATTAGAGTGACTAACAATAGCTAATATGCAGTGTTAGAAATAGCCTAACTTAGAGGCTTCAGCAAATAAAAGGGACGCACAAGCCCAGACGGTGTGGTTCAGTGTTTGAGCATCGACTTATGAACCAGGAGGTCATGGGTTGATTCCCAGTCAGGGCACATGCCCGGGTTGCAGGCTCGATCCCTAGTGGAGAGCGTCAGGAGGCAGCCAATTGATGAGTCTCTCTCATCACTGATGTTCCCATCTCTCTCTCCCTCTACGTTCCTCTCTGAAATCAATAAAAAATATATATATATTTTTAAAAGGGACACACAAGAAGCCAAAGATAGGTTGCAGGGATAGATGATGTGTGTGAATTCTCCCTTTTCCTTGCAATAAACAAATTCCACAGGTTCACTTCATTATACTGCATGCAAAAAAATAAAGCACTGTTTCCGGGCAACAAACACTTTAGGAGCTTAATATTCACTGTGCAGAATCCTAAAAAGTCAGTGAATGTCTTGGAATTTCACCACACAAACTTGCGTCACCACACTCTTTTGTGTCAGGCTGTTTCATTATCTTCCAGGCTTAGCATAATTGGAGCCTCAGTCTAAAAATAGGCTATTTTTTTTTCCTTTGCAATCTGATTGGTAAATAAAAGTTAGGGGAGTTTTTATCCCCTTCATTTGTTTTAAACAACCACTACCTCTGCGCATCGAGCAAAGATTACTGAATATGTTTTCTGGACCTATTTGTTTATTGTGCTTATGGCAAACACTACAACCTTCACCATTATAACGGGCGGTGAGATGCGAGTGCCCTAGACAAGTTACACAAAGACATGCCTCCAGAACCACCCCAGTTTTAGCTGTGGTGAACGGCATCACCACCCCTTATTCCACACACACAGGACAGGAGGAAGTATTCTTCCTCATATGAGTCTCTCCATCCTGGCTGCATCACTCAATTCTCTTCCTTAAGAATTCCGTTCCTAGTGTCACATTAATTATGACCATTCAAATTCCCTTATGGCTGGCGTCAAAGGACTGAAGAAGTCAAAAGAGAATCAATGGAAATCTATAAAGTGACAGCAAATACTACCCAATCCTGAATGATACATGCTAATTGGCACACATCCTTTCAAACAAAAATGGCGCCAAGCACTGTGAAGATATAACACTGTTTTCTCGCATTTCATGATGCCTGGTGCATAGACAAACTCTCAAAAAAACACAGGCAAGGTACACTGGGGGCAGTTAAGAATGCTCAGGCTCCCTGGATTTGACTTACGTCTGTGATTCACTGGCCCTTGGGCAATCTGTACTTCAGTTCATTCGCCTATAAAGTGAAAATCCTATATAATGAAGCGGTAATATGCAAATTAACCCTCACGCCGTCACAAGATGGCTGCGCCCACAGCGAAGGCAGGGTTCCCATAACGAGCAATCAGTAGGGACCTGAGGCTGCGTGGCACTGGGCCAGGGTGGGGGACCTGAGGCTGCACCCCCTGCCCGGCGGGGCTTGACGGGGGACCTCAAGGCGTGCCCCCCGCCCAGTGGGGCTTGAAGGGGAACCTGAGGCTGCACCCCCACCCAGCGGGGCTTGACGGGGTTGGGGCCAGCCAGGTCTGGGTCTCGCGCGATTTTGAGGCGTGGGTGGGCGGGAACTTGACTCTGGGTCCCGTGGCACGCCCCAGACTCTGACAGGAGGAAGATTTTCATATACATTTTACTAATTTTCTTTCATCTCTGACACTTCTATTATAGAGAAAGGGCAAATAGCAATATTAAAATATTTCCTCTAATTAATTCCCTTTTAATGTGCATGAATTTCATGTACCGGGCCACTAATCATAGCATAAAACCCCATGATAACTTGCCTCACAATCAGGAAAATTCAGATCTAACTCAATTGAGGATTGGCTCCCATCCTCCACCGAGCCCCCATTTATAGGCACAGGCTCAAGCTTTTATCGAGGAGGTGGGTGAGGAGCAGGAAGGATGTTAGGAAATAACTAGGTTCGTGACCATTTAGATTTTCTCAGTTCAGTACATTTCTATACATCTAATAAATGAAAACCTTTTCTTCTCCATGCCACCACACACACACACACACACACACACACACAGTCACTAGAAAACAAATTGAAAAACTATTTTTCATAAGCCTTGCAGTAACATGACTCCTACATTTTATGCAATTGGAAAAACATTTTTAAAATTCAGTTTTTTTGTTGATGTGGGGTTTTACTGTTAGCATAAAGTGCTTAGAACAGTGTCTGGCAAGCATTACATGCTTAATATACCTTACCTATCATTATTATCCCTACTTGAACTGTGTGTCTAATTATTTACTACTGACACATAGAGGGAAACGTGAGAACAGATCCTAATTCTCTTTGGAAGTTCATAATAACTGTTACCCAACCTAAGTTGAGAGCTAGTCACATGTGCCACAATAAATTGAGTGGGGGAGGACAAAACCAATATACGCTAAACCGAAAAAGAATTAATTAGGAGGCATTAGCATAGGACTTAAGTAATAGCTGTATTTTCCCCTTCTAATACATATCTCCAAATATAGTTCACAGTGATTCAATTTATCAGCAAATGGTTTGCACAGGCTCCTACAGGACAAAATGAGATATCTTGTACTAGAAACAAGGACAAAACTATAGTTAAAGTAGCAATCTCTTTTTTTGTTTGTGTTTTGTTGTGTGTGTTTTTTTTGTTATTAACCCTCACCCAAGGATATTTTTCCATTGATGTTTTTAGAGAGGAAGGGAGTAGAAAAGAGAGAGAGAGAGAGAGAGAGAGACATCAAAGTGAGAGAGAAATAAACTACAGAATATTCATATGATGGAATACCATAGAGCAGTTGAAATGGAATGATCAGATCTATATGTATCAACCTGGCTATAGTTAAAAAATATAATGTTGGAAGAAAAAAACAAGTGGTAAACTCAAACATGAAATGCCATTTACATAAATTAAATAGGTATATTCACAGTTAAGAAGAGCCTACAAAAAGGAAAGATACATATCAACTTCACAACAGGAGCTGCCTCTGCAGAGGGAAGGAGGAGATTGGGGAAGCGCACGGAGAGGACATTACTGCAAGGCTTTCTTTGATTTAAAGAAAATCTGAAGCAGTGATGGCAAAATCTTAACATGTATTCGTTCTGGGAAGTAGCTACATGGCTATGTTAGTTTACTCTATAAAAACAATGGAAATAAATTTTAATTTATAAATGAGAAGTGGAGGTGGAGTAGAGTCAGAAAAGGCCTCGCCAAAGTATCATATAAGCTGAGACTTGAAGAGAGAGAAAAATGCAGTCGGCCTGCACCACCAAACCTGGGAGGAGCGTTCCAGGCAGCGGGGCCCAGATGCACAAGGGCCATATGGAAGGACAGGACTGAACCTGTGTGTGGAACTAAAAGAAAACAGTGGCCCATGAGGCTGGACCAAAGCAGGGCTGGGAAGGCAGCGGATCGGTTAGTATACAGCAGGCGTCCTCAAACTACGGCCCGCGGGCCACATGCAGGTGTTTTTGCCGTTTTGTTTTTTTACTTCAAAATAAGATATGTGCAGTGTGCATAGGAATTTGTTCATAGTTTTTTTTAAACTATAGTCCGGCCCTCCAACGGTCTGAGGGACAGTGAACTGGCCCCCTGTTTAAAAAGTTTGAGGACCCCTGGTATACAGGACCTTGGAGGCCAAAGTGAACTGAGATGGGAAATCACTGAAAATGACATGATGTAATCACATGTTAAAAATATAGGCTGCCCAGCCGGCGTGGCTCAGTGGTTGAAGGTCAACCTATGAACCAGGAAGGTCACAGTTCAATTCCCAGTTAGGGCACATGCCGGATTGCAGGTTCGATCCCATGTGGGGCTGCAAGAGACAAGCCCTACTCTCTCATCATTGATGTTTCTATCTCTCTCTCCCTCTCCCTTCCTCTCTGAAATCATTAAAAATATATTTTTTAAAAATATAGACTACCTGCTTTGTAGAAGGGAGACACCAAAGGAAGGCTGCTGTGGTAATCCTGGCCAGACACAATGGTGGCCTGTACTAAGTAGGGGGTAGCAGTGGCAATGGAGAAAAATGGATGAATCTATTCTGAAGGTAAGATTCACAAGACTTACTAATAACTGGATCTTAGGACTGGGGTAAGAAATGATAAGACAATTATTTCTTTAATATTATAAAAATACTTGGTTTGCCATTGTGCCCACTATTAGATGCTGCTGAAGGACAAGAAAAAAACTTTAGGGCCCCAAATCCATTCAGTAAAAATGAATGAATGTAAATATAAGCTGAGGTCATTATGCTAAAGAGGTTAAATCAGTCAGGGAAAGTGAGCTTTGAGGAAGATTAAAAGAGAAAGCACGGAAATTAGTGTAGGTGGACAAAGGCAGGAAACGCAGAAGAAACGGCAAAAGGAAAACATAAAATAGAAAATAATTTGGCAAAGAGCATACAAATTTGCTTTATTAGAGTAGACTATTAAGCATTCAAGAGAAAAATGTAGATGGGTTGAGAGACAGACATGACAGCATGAGGTGTTTTCTTGTTGTTGTTTTTTTAGCTAACATTTACTGAGTGCTAATTATGACTATTAACAAGGCATTAACACACATCTCATTTAATTTTCCCAACAACTTGTTGGCTAGCTACCATTATTAAAAACGAGGAAGCTGAGGCTGAGAGGGGTTACATAACCAGTCAGCGGGCTGCCAGCTCAGGGAGAAGCAGAGCCAGGCGGCGCCTCCCTGGCACTTACCTGGGAAGCCAGTGTGCTGGAGGTAGTGGGGAGACTGGTGAGAGCAGGAGCGCAAGGACGCCAGGCCTAGCCTGGATCCAGGTCTGCCACGCAGTTGAGGTGTTTTACAAGCTATTCTCCATGTCTCGAATCCCTCACCTATACACTGGGGAGAATTACAATATCTCCCTACTGCAATGCTGCCTTGCCACCATCACTGCACTTGAAGAGCACCAGCTAAAGTCAACCATCACCTTCATGTCCCAAAATTCAATGGAAAATTTTCAAACTTCTATCAGTGTCTCTTTCTGACAGTCACCCCCCACCTCACCCCACCACCACCGAAACGCTCTTCCGCCACACTGCGTGTTCCTACTTTTCTCCTTCTGGCTTTCCTACAGGCAACTTTTTCAATCCAGCCTCCACTACCAAGCCATCATGCTGGAGATCCTTCAGACTGGACCCTACAGACCCTTCTCTTTCTACTCTCCTCTCTCCCAAAGTAATCTCAGCCAAGTGGATGGCTTCATTTACCTCAATACACCAACAACTCCCAAATTTATATCCTGCCCCCTCAAAATTAACATGTCCAAGGTCAAACTGCTCATCTTCCCTTTCCCGAGCCCCAAACCCAGTCATCTTCTGGTGCTCTTCACCTCAATGAAAGGCACCCCGTCCATCTACCTGCTCAGTCAGATAGGAGCTGTTCTTGATACTTTTGCTATTCTAAGCCCTAGCCAATCTAGCACCAGTTTTGCTTTTTTTTTCCCCACTAGATCTCTCTCATGTCTGTATCCTCCCTCCTCTGACTGCCATCACACCAGCCAAGCTACCACCATCACTTGCCTGGAATACTTTAATAAGAGCCTACTAAATCATTCCCCTCATCTATTCTGACCCCTCAAGCTCACTCAGCCAGAATGATCTTCTCAAAATGCATATGGAAGCCAATCCCTCCACCACTCCCCCATAGAACCCACTAATGTTCTCTGCTGCTCAATACGACCAACAAGGCCACTCTCCAGCCTCACCTCCCATCACTCTCTCCTTCCTTTCTACACTCCAGCTACAGCAGCCTCCCGTTCCTTGATCATATAATGCTTCCACCTACCCAGGATCTCTACACGTGTCCTCCCCCTCCCCCTGTAGTGCTTAGCACTGTAGCCCTTTAGCTAACTAACTCCAGTGCACACTTTACAGATCTCACCTCTAGTGTCACTGGCTCAGGAAACCTCTGATTCTTCAGTCTAGGTGCTTTGATTCTTCACAGGGTCTTTGTCATCAGCACTCAGAAATTCCCGTTCCTTTTCTTAGTACCTATTTTCTTTTGGAATGGCATGATCGTTCATTTGACTATTTGCTTAATGGCTCTCACCTACCAGACTGAAAATTCCATGAGGACAAGACCCTTGAATACATAAATTTATCACTGTTTCCCCCAATACACCAACCCCATATCCAACACCTGGGGGCTTGGCACCTCACAAGAATGCTTCCTCTGGGTTATCAGGAGAAATAGTAACGTACAGGCTTTCTTACGTTAAGGTGCTTGGTAACTGGGGCTCAACAGTAATCACTGTCACCTAGCACCCTTTGACAAGAGAAAACACAGAGGCTCCCAATGACGGACTTGCTCAAAGCCACACAAAGCAAACAAGAAAATGAGTGAGCATGGCATCCTTGGTTTCCAGTCCAAGCTTTCTCCAGCACACTCACAGTTTTCTGTGTGTTTTGTGTGCCTACTAAAGATGTTTTCTCTTGCTTACCAGTAAGTAATCACGAGTTTGGCCTCCCAAGCTCTAGCTCTAGTTTTATTGGAATCGTTACCTAAGGCTTTCGTCTCAAGCCTGCAGGTCACAAGCAATGTCATTTGTCTCCATTTCCCTCCATGGTACATACTCAGCAAATATTACTTAAAAACTTTCTGGCTATGAGGTAAGAATCAGTAATCAAACTAAATATATTCACCTGCTCCAAGCCAATCTTCTGAAAACAAGTGTGTGTGTTTTTTTTTCTGCCCCGCCAAGACACCATTAAAGAAGAAATACCCGGATTTTTCTTGTGATTCAATTATCAGCTGTCCAGCACATCATGCCATGTGGTCCAATTTAAATAGAACACCCTATCCTGTTGACCAGAGCACAGAAATGTTACATGTGGCCTAAGAACAATGCACATTATTAATAGTCTGTGAGCTTATTCCTTTCCCCAAGTGCCCCCTCCTCACCCCCATTCCTCCCCGCCTGCAGAAGGCATACCACCATCCAGCACAGGGCTGAAAATATAATCTGTGGTTAAGTCAGCAGGGGTGAAAAGCCCCTGAAATAAATACAGCCAAATGTCTGACACTCCAAATTATGACAGAAACCTAATATCTTTGCTCCACTCCCATCCCCACTCAACTCTCAGCCCTGAGGCAAAAAAAATCTCATAACTAGCCTCAAAACAACAAACCTTTTGTTAAATGTAAAACAACAAAGCCAATAAAAAATAGGCAATAGAACACTAAACCCAAACCTGCAAAGAATAATTAGTAATTCCAAATAAAGCACATAAACCATATCTGGAAATCACTCATGCTCTGTTGTTCTTTTAAAAATGCAAGTAGAGATTCACTTTAGTTCTATTTTATTTCACTTGGCTTTTTAAAAGAGGGAGGGAATCTATTTTCAAAGACAAGTTTTAAATTTTGAGAGTCTTAATACATTCAAGTTTGAAAGGGACACAAGCCAATTCAACCACAAAAATTAATAATAAAAGGAAACAAGGACAGCTGTACAACCCGACGCTGGCACTCAATTTCAAAGTAGGTATAAGATGTCTAAAGCGATGACTACAGGGCTCAGGAATCCCTGGCTTAAAATCAAACAGCTTCTTAACACATACACACATACATAAAGCCATTCTCCCCACCTTCCAAAACTCCCACGACTTACCAAACTCAGTTCACTGTAATTTAACACAGTATTTATGATACGGCGAATTGACACAGGCTCACACTGCCTACTGAAAGGATGATATACAAACAGAAGGCACTAATTCTATTAGTCTTCCCTCAGTTAACCAGTCCTGAGCCATAATAAACCCCACCAGCTTGTTTTGTTTTTAAATTTGAGATGCCTGTGTCTTTAAAGGACGTGACTGTACTGTTGTGAAAAGAATGCTCAAGCCACCAGACGGCACAGGCTGCCGAAAGCAGGTTCTTCCAATTAGCAATAAATGTGCCCAGAACGGCTAAGTGAGGAGACAGTGCGGTGACACATTGTACACCATCAAATTCAAACACTGAGGCAGCTGATCCATTTGGGGGATGGGAAATCTGCAAGGTTGCCAGGTGCGACCATGTCTCCCACAAATCTATCACCTTGGCAGAGGAAAGGGAAAAAAAAGAAAACAAAGAAGAGGTCAATATTTGGGTTCTCTAGTGATCCCTTCTCTTCAATCCATCTATGTCTGCAATTTGTGGAGAGGGGGAAAGGACGTGGGAGGAAAAAGAAAAGTTATATGGTATTTTCCCCTTTCCTTAAGAACAGTGTCATCCAGGAAATTACCTATGCAGACACACTATAGAACCATAGAACCAGACAATTAAAACTTATGCCAATTTCTATGCCACTGATGAGTAGTGGTTAATAAATTCACACTTTTCTTTTTGTCTCTTAACAAGGAGGGAATGGCACTTTCAAAATCATTACTGCTCTGTCATCTTGGTCCATTGCCAAAGCAAGGAGCTTTAGAACACCTGTCAAATAACACGCGGCTTGTGAAAAAGAAACATACACCAAAACAGGTTTATATAGGATGCTCACATATGCAGAAAGAAAAATGAGTTTGGGTTTAACAGAAAGTCCCTCATTCTGGTGAGGGTTGGGAAGAAAGGAAGAGATTTCCAGGACCTGCTTTATGTTATTTGAGTGAGAGTAATTAAACTTAATCTGTCTCGGCAGAGACGCACGGTGCTGACACAAGGTCGGTCTGATAGGATTTATCTCCTCATCCTCAGCCACATTCCCAGAGGTTTCAGTAATTAAATGGGCAAAATATCGAGGCAAAAATGCCACCTGTCTTCCCAAATAAGTGTTCCCAGTAGAACTGTACAAACTATCCTTTTCTTGTTCTGAGTATCCAGGCCATTTCTCATAAACTCAAAATGGGCTTAAATAGCAAGACCCTCTTTTTAAAATGCATCTCCTCCACCCCCACCCATCTATACCTGTGGAAACTACTAGTCCAGCGTGACCCTGGAGTTCCAGCAAACAAGCACCCACCTGTGTGGCACAGGCCTAGGTTGCAAGTGGAACACCAAAACATATGCAACGTGATCCCTGACAAACTGAATGGAAGGAGAGACTGAAGAATACAGAAGCAATGTGAAGCTGTAGGCTTTTCTTTTGTTTTTGCTAATAAAGAAAATTTTAAGTGTTCCTGTTAGTGTATGTAGACTCGTTCCAAAACCTAGTAAGAAAACAGCCAATGTGTGGGTTTTAAAAGGGCTCTAATTTGGATTGAGAATAAGAAAATTCCACTTTCCTTAACAAAATAAACCCTGGCAGTTTCAAGGTTAGCAATAAGAAGATTCTGAAAGATGGGGGAGGCCAGCCCAGAGCCCCAGGCCCACCTCTTCCTGCCACTGACACCCAGTGGTGCAATGTGTGTGAAGGAGGCATGTAGGGTGCTCTCCTTCTTGACAAAAACTTGTATTATCAGGGCAAATGGGCTTTTCCTTGGATCCCCCAAAGTTCAGGTAAGACAAAGATAAGGCAACCAGTGCAAAACTTCTGTAAATATGAATGAATAAACAAGAAAGTACATAAATATCTCCTTGTTGAAGTGCTCTCATAGGCTCACAAATCCCCGCTCCTTTCACCGGCAGAACTTGACCCAGCCCACATCTAACATTAATCGCCTCGTGTCCTCCTAAATCTATAGCTTTCAATGTCCAAACTCCAAAAGAGCACAGAGGCAGATGTCCAGGCTTCTTCAAGGTGCTAGTTTCCAACTAATAAGAAAGAAGGATAAGGTCATTCTGAATTTATTTTAAAGGTCTAAAGTTCTGACTATTTTGAAATAAATATACCAATGTTTCCAAGTATGTAGAGTAATTCAAAGAAAGCCTAAGTATAACGCATTTATTTCTCTCTCTAGATGCAACATTGTATTACCAAAGCATAAATTATTCTATATACTCGAAATTTTTGTCCTCACATTTTTCTGGAATTATTGAATGTCTGCATTATCATAATTTGGACTGACCTCCATGGAGTATTTCCAAATTAGTGAATCCTCTTCTTATCTTTATATTTACCAACATTACTTTCATCAATTTTCAGAAAGGATACAGACAAATGGACAAGAAAATGTAGATGCTAATAGTAAAAGTTCATCATTATACATGATCTGCAGTTAAGCTATCACTTACTTGACTGGAAAGAAGAGTTTCTACAGAATTAAAGATATATGAAAATAACCTAAGCTCAAAAATAACTATTAATTTGTGGTATGAAGTATGGTGATGAATGGTAACTAGTATTGTGATTATTACCTCATAGTGCATACAAATATCAAATCAGTATGTATACACCTGAAAGTAATAAAATGTTATATGTCAACCATAACTCATTAAGAAAAAAAGAAAAAGTCATAAAAAATTTTGTACTATGAAGAATTTCAACTCATTACCACAAATTCTGGATGTGAGTTTAAAAAGCTGAATAGTATGTGTTAGCAGTTTTGAAAAACTGCAAAGAATTTAGAACTCAAATATCCCTGAAATACAACAATAAAAAGGAGATAAAGGTTTCTCTGGATTAAAATTTTATAATACAAACAACTTCAAAAATGACAAGTAATCTGTGATCACTGAAAAAGGATATTGCTTTTTTTTAACAAGCATATTCTGCAAAAATATATTAAACCTACATTTCATTCTTAAAAGAAATTCTCTTCTCATACTAAAAAAAAACGTTAGTAGGTCAGCTGAAGTTAAAAGTAGTTTTAATAGTGGCTATTAAAATTCTGGAGACAAAATTAGAACTCTTTCCTCCTACCACCCACACAGTTTCCATGGGTCTGGTCTGGCCAGAAAATTCTTCACACTGCCATGTTTTACGTGACAAAAACATACATTTTTAAGGCTAAAGTTTTCCCTCAAACTACAAAAGAAGGAATATAAGAAGCAGCAGTTCTTTACAATTTTTGTATCATAATCCCCTTTGAGAATCTTAAATGCTATACGCCCTCTCCCCCACCCTCCCAAAGTACACATAAAATGTGGTATAAATAAATTACAAAAGAAAATGCTGCATACAACTTTAGAGGACTCAGACCTTCTTTTGGCTCTACTTGGCTTGTGAGAAGTTCTCATATGATAATCTAAGAACAAGTAAAACATCAAAATCTATATATTTTTTTAAATGTCCAAAAGATGTTTTCCTTCCCTTAGTGTAATTTCCTTTATTTTTCACCAACTTTGACTAAAGCTGTTAAAAACAAGAGTGACTTTTCTATTATACATGACTCTCTTTTAGACCAGTGGTCCACAAACTTTTTCTGTGAAGGACCAGAAAGTACCTATTTTAGGCTTTGTAGGTTATTCAGTGTCTGTGGCCACTAATCAACTCTGCCATTGTAACACAGCACAAATGCAAATGGGTGTGGCTGTGTCCCAATAAAATTTTATTAAAAAAGAAAATAGGCAGATGAGCCCGGGCCAGGTGGCTCGATTGGAACATTGTCCCGTACACCAAAAGGTTGCAGGTTCGATTCCCAGTCAGTGCACGCACACACCCAGGTTGTGGGTTTAATCCCTTCGGAACACGTACGGGAGGCAACCGATCAATGTTTCTCTTCCTTCCTCTCTCTCTAAAATTAAGAAAAAAAAACATCTCCTCGTGTGAGGATTAAAAAAAAACAAAAAAAAAACAAAGCAGAAGGTGGATAGGAGTAAGCCCGTGGGTTATAACTTGTCAACCCCTGGAATAGAAGAAAAGATTCAACAACTCCACATGGAAGCAAACAGACAAATACAATTATATTCCTAACTTATACCCTCTCTAAAAATAATTTCCAGAAGGATTAACCTTTTGCACTCGGATGTCAAGTGTGACGGTTATTGAATGTATCAATAATTTGAAATATAAAAAAATCCAAATAAATAAGTTTGTATGAAAAGAAACTCCAGTTTTTTATTCTACTGCCGCGCTTTGTAAAATCTGGGGTATTTAAAAAATTAAATCCCGAGTAGAATAAAGGAATCGAGAAAAAAGCAAGCGAGTGCAAAGGGTTAAAGAATGAGAAAGGCCAAACTCTGCAACTTTTAGAAGAAAATAAGAGAGAATGTCTATGTCATTGGAGGAGGGAAAGATCTCTTAAGGAAAAAAACCATATAGTGCATAGGAATGAAAAAATCAAATATTTGGCATTAAAATTAAAAACTTCTACACAGTAAAAGACCCCAAATAAAGTTAAAGGATAAGCCACAGACTAAAAGGTAGTTACAACACAAATGACAAAGAAAGGATTAGACTTTGAGTAAAAATACTGAGACATACAACCCAATGAAACAAAGCATATATGCATACAAGCAATTCACATAAAAAATGAAGAGTTAAAACACATGAAAAAGTGCTCAACTTAACTGACAGAGAAATGTAAATTAAAATCACAATGAGATACCATTTCACACTCATGAGAATGGCAAAAATTAAAAACTCTGATAATAACAAAGTGCTAACAAGAATATGAAGCACTGGTATGCAATAAATATGTTTACAAGTAGAGAAGAAGTTTAAAACCCCTCAATAGAAAAATAAATTCGAAGCAATAAAATTATGCATCGAAATCATTGCTGACCTATTTTTCTATAATTTAGTTGGAATTGTGATGTGGTCATGGGAAGAGGTGAGTGTAGCTTTCACATACTCCACCACCTTGGATATCCTCTCCTCCGATTTATTTTTAAATTAACCTCTAATATGGTAACTGAGGGAGTCAAGTATTGTAGCCCCATGGTCATGGATATGAATTTAGCAATTTGAAAGATTTAGCTTCCTATGATAAATTAAATGATCGCTCTAATCAACATCATATGCTTCTTGTGGATGTGCTATATAACTCCATGCCTAGTAACACACTACAGAAACTCTTGCATATGTGGCACTGTCTACTGCAACACTGTTAGTAATAGCAAAAAAACTAAAACAAGTGAAAACTTGGAAACCTGAAAATGTGGACAATGGCAGAATAAAAATATGCTGTGTTGAATGTATTCACTGATATATTATAGAATAGATAACATGAATAAATGAAATCTAAAAATGTATCAACATGGATATACCTAAAATGTGGTTCTCTCCCTACTCTTTGTTTTTGGCAAACTGCAAAATAATATATAGCACAACACAGAAATGGTAATAACTTTTAATGCACCACGTGTATAGGCACACGTTTATTGTAAAAGTGAAAAATGATGAGCAAAAGGACAAAACCAACCCCGAGAGAGCAGTTACTTCTGAGGAAGACAAGAAAGAAATCAGTGAGGGTGGGGAGGAAAGGGTTTTTGAAGAAAAAAGATTGGAAAAGTGAAAATTTGGGTTATTTCCAGATAAGGATGAAAGACATCCTTAACACTTATGTGTAAGATTCTCCATCTTCACTCAGTCCCTTTTGCCACTGACACCAACAAAGGCTAACCCCCCACCCCCCAACATCCCAGGGTCATTCCCAAAGGCTCCTGACAGGTGCTAGCACATCACCAAGAGACTCCCAGGAAGGCTTGCCCAGACTGCAATGTGTTCATGTGGTGATTTGGATACATTTTCTAAATGTACAAATTCCAGCTCTGAACACAACTGAAAGGTAGGCAGTCTACAACTGGTTGGCAGGCAGGCTAGCAAAAGTCTCATTTCAGCCTACTGGATGAGAAAATGAAAATGCATGAGCTCTACACCCAAACCTTAGAGCCTACGTTTATTTTAAAATGCAATAAAAAATTTCAGACTAAAAGTCATTTTCTCAAGGGCACAGAAATAACAGAGTGCAGAAATAAAACAATACCAACATCAATAAGTACTCATTATTCCATAAAGACAAATATTACCATTATACTAAGGATTATGCAATAAGTATGCTTGTAAGTATAGAGTAAGTTTAAAATTCCTCAGAAAACCCCAACAAATTCAAAGAGGCAAAATTATGTATCAAAATCATTTTGCCCTGGTCTGATGGCTTAGTTGGTTGGAACGTCCTTCAGTACCACTAAAAAAGGTTGCGGGTTCGATCCCCAGTTGGGGCACTTACAGAAGGCAACGGATCAACTCTTCTCACTCAAATCAATGTTTCTCTTTCTCTCTCTCTCTCCCTCTTCCTCTCTCTTTCAAATCAATAAAAACATATCCTTGGGTGAGGATTTAAAAAATAAATCTTTTCAATTCTCTTTATACTGATACTGTGACCAAAGGAGTCATGTATTGTAGCCCCATGGCCAGAAGTGTAAATTTAGCTATTTGACAGAAGAATTAGCTTGCTATGATACATTAAATGATTGTTCTTACCAATAAAACTTAGGATTCAAAAACCATTTTTTAAAACACTAAATAGATTAGACTATCACAATCCTCTGGTCCAGTGACAGCCTTTATTAATAGTTTCAAAATTAATAAAAGTCAAAAATTTGGACAGATTTGTGTCACTAAATGGTCTTCACTATATTGTTCACAGAATAAAGCCCTTAATTGATTAATGATCTCAGGGTGTCTATCGCCATCTAGTGAACAATCACTTCAATTACCACACCAGTCACTTGACAACTGAGTCCGTTGTTTTCTAGGTTCAAAATATATGTCCACTTTATTGATTAAGTATTACATATGTGTCCTTATCTCCCCATTGCCCCCCCACCCCCCTGGTGTCTGTGTCCATTGGTTATGATCAATAAAGAAAGAAAAAATGAATAAAAATATATATATGTATATATATGTCCACTTAGTGCTATCAACTTGCCCAATATTTTTCTTTGTCTCTCTATACATACATTGAGAATACACATAAATACAGATGGTATTTACATAGATTAACTTTTGAGTGTCTGTAAACTAAGTTTCTACATCACTTCTATGGAAACCTCAATTTCTTTCTTTTTTAAAATAACTTGCATGTTGTGAGGTCCCTCATACAATTCCTTAACCATTACTAAATCCTTTACCACCAAGCAATTAAAAATCATAGAAGAGTTTAAGTGTGAAATATCACACTTGGGAAAAGACAATATTGATGTCCATTTGACACAACTGTTAGCATTTTTATTATAAACCTGTTTTTAAGAGTACAATCAGTAATTACTCCTAATACTCTAGCAGCCATAATACATTTGATTACAGAAATTATTAGGTCACCAGAGCCAAAGCTGCATGATTCTGACAAAACTGAGCACACACAAAATAGATTAAAAATAAAAAGGGAGTGACATTTCAAGGCCTCCGAAAACTGTGTGTTAATCCATATTCAATGCAAAAATTTTATAATCTTTTCAGAGGACATGCTACCAGGTGTCATTCTCATTAATTTCCACTTGAACCTTACTCTAATTTATCCTACCAGGACTTTAAAAGGAAACAACTTCAAGTTACTATATTAATTTTGTCCCTCCATCTTATTACAAAAAAGACCAGTTTGAAAAAGTTACAAGGTATTCCAAAATCTCAGCAAACTGACTCTCATTTTACACATCACTCTTCCTACTTCTCTAATAATCAAGAGATGCTTGAACTCACAAAGGCCTAATAGCATATACAGAAAATGCTAGTAAACCCAAAGACAGATTATCACCTATAATATTTCATTCTGCCAGTGCTAATAATTATCACCAACATTCTAACAATCCTTTTTATTTTAGGAAATAATCTCTGTAAATTGCTTTGAATCTTCTTCTAGAATAAGATTTCCAGAGAGCAACTATATCACTATTATTCCTCATTAACCTCACATGACTTTAAAGGTCCACTTTCCAGTTTTTATTATTTGTGGGAAGGAGCAAAGGGAAAAGGGGAAAGTAGAAACCAAGAATTTAAATCGCATATACTTATTTCAAGATGTGTCTGAAATTCTTTGTTTTTTTAGTGGGGAAAGCAGGGTTTTTTTATAGTTTATTTATTAAGATTTGTTATTGTTATATTTTATACAACAGAAAAATAAAAACTGAGTTTAAACTCCCTATTAAAAATACAACTAAATGAAAATATTGCCCTTAAAGTACAGTGGATTAAGGGAGCGGGGTAGATCACTGGACAAATTTGGGGCTTATCATTATCAACAGTGCCCTTTTAAGCTTGTGGATTTCTGATCCAATGCAGAAAATGTAACAACAGGGATTTCCCATCAGCAAGAGGCACTCTCCAAGGGAGTAAATTGTCAACTATTGCCTCTTGTGAGAAACTTAAGAGTAACCTTGATCCAATCTCAATACTCAACCCATGTATTATCACCCAGTTGGGGCATAGTGAGTGCATTTCCTAATACAAAAATAAGGTTGTATTCTATCAGAAGCCACTGGATACATATACAGAAATAAAATTTAAATAATGTTAAAATAAACTTAGCCTAAAAAATTGAAACATCCTTCCTTCACTTCAACTAGCCCCTAAAACACTTCTATCTTCTCATGTAAAAAAGACCTTTGTCTTGAGATGTGTACCAAAAAAGATGATCTTCCAGGAATAAGAGGTAGAATATAAAGCAGAAGCACAGTTATGAAAGACACCCTGAGATGGGGCAGACAACCCTAATGATGTAAAAGCCTTACAGTCAGGAAGATATAGATTCCAATTCAAAATAGTTACTTATTAGGCTGCACCTCTTTGAGTTGATCGTTCTCATCTACAAAATGGAAACATTATTATCTGTGTTCAATGGATTCTTGTGGGTTTTAATGAAATAATGCATCCGAAAACTCACATGTTGCTGGTGTCCAATACATGTTTTGCCCTTCCTCCCTGGGCCCTAAGCCAAGTCTCCGAGATAGGACTGTCAACAGAAGAGCAGCCCTGAACATCCTGTTTGTTTCATACCATCTAGATCTGTGCTACCCACCATAACAGCCACTGGCACATGTGGCTATTTAAAGTTAAATTTATTATAATTATAATTAAATAAAACTTAAAATCTAGTTCTTCAGCTAGGTGGCACTAGCCGAAAGTCAGTGCTCACTAGCCACTGTGGCTGGCAGCTATTGCACTGCATAGTGCAGATGGAGAACATTTTCATCATCTCAAAGTTCTATTGAACAGTGCTGGTCTAGACTCTGAAGCAGGGTAGGCAAACTTTTTTTTTCTGAAAAGGGCCAGAGGGCTCAGTGGACAGAACATCAGCCTGTGCACCCAAGGGTCACAGGTTCAATTCCCAGTCAAAGGTACAGTCAAGGACAGGTACCTAGGTTGCAGGTTTGATAGGGGTGAGTGCGGGAGGCAACCAATCAATGTATCTCTCTCACATCAATGTTGCTCTCTCTGTGTCTCTCTCTGTTTCTCTCTCTCTCCTCCCTTCCACTCTCTCTAAAAATCAATGGAAAAAATATCCTCAGATGAGATAACAAAAAGTAAAAATAAAAAATGAGCCAGAAAGTAAATATTTTAGGCTTTGCGGGCCTTGTCTCTATCTTGCCTACTCAGCTCTGCTGATGTAGCACGAAAGCAGCCACAGACAATACATAAACGAATGAGCATGGCTGTGATCCAATAAAAATTTACAAAATTAGATGGCAAGCTGGATTTGGGCCATGGGCCGTAGTTTGCCAACCCCTACTCTAGAGTATTCTTAGTCCAGACTCCCAACACAAGCCTTCTGTCCACAGCCACTACCTTCTTAAGACTGATAGTCTTAAATCCACTGACTGGAATCAATAGTTTACTATAGGTAAAAGGAATTAATATTTAATGTAACTATTCTTTTACAAATTGCTAAACCAGATGGAGCTTATAGTCTCTACCAAGTGAAAGTACCTCAAATCTCTTTGTTATCTGGCCCATCTTTCTAAAGCCAATAACTCTCTGCCAGAGGGGATGGGGGTTGGGAGACTGGATGAAAAGTGAAGGGATTAAGCAAAAAACAAAAAAAAAAAACCACATATGTATATATGACACAGAGACGTAGACAGCAGTGTGGTGATAGCCAGAGGGAATGGGGGGTGAGGGCTAGGTGGCGATGGGCAAGGAGGGGGAAAATGGGGACAGAAAAAGACTTTGCTTAAGGCTATGGGCGCACGATACAGTGTACAGGTGATGTTTTATTGAGTTGTACACTTGAAACCTGTATGGTTTTGCAAACGAATGTCATCCCAATAAATTCAAAAAATAAAATAAAATAAAGCCAATAACTCTCAATCTATAACTTGAGTCTTGATATATTCCTGGAATGGTGGAATTCTATATTCAACTGACTACTTACTTAATATGCCGAGATCTTTATAAATCTCAAAGGTAACACAGCCAAGACAGAACTCTTAATCCCTCTCCCCTAGATTTCTCCATCTTAGGAAATGGGTCCACTAGCTAGCCAGCTAGAAGACAAAAACAAAGGCATCCTCCTTGATTTTTTCCTTTCCCCCACACTCTGAGCTAACACGCCAGAAAAAATAACTAGCTCCCTTATGTCACTTAGGCCTCATTCTTGTTACCTCCTAAAGGATCTTTCCCTAATCAATCTAAACTAGCCATCTTAACAGCCACCTTGTTTTATTATATGCACAGCATTTACTTCTATCACAGTCTCTCAGTCATTTTTGTATTTATTTATTCACTTATTTACAGTCTGTTTTCCCAAACTATCCTCTCCCCATCAAAGTCCCCACCACATGCCCCTTTACTGGTACACCCCCTACCCTGGTAGAATGTGAGCCTCAGGATGTAGGGGCAGGGATCTTTTATATCTTGCTCGACACTCTACCCCAGTGCCTAGAACAATGTCTGGCACGTAGTAGACACTCAATAAATAAACACACACACACACACACACACACACACACACACACACACACACTCTTAATGAATGAATGTATCCTTACCTAAAAGCCCATCTCTCTCAAATTTGTCCTGAAAAGGGGGTACCTGAAGCTGTATAACTAGGTAACAAGCTGGTTCTCCCACATTATTATATAGGTAAAAATACTCTCAAAGTCAAAAGAAGATTTAAAAAAATACTCTCATTTTTAGAGATGTGATATTACACTATTTACCTCCCTTCCTTTGTACGTCACCAAAGCAGCCAGTGGTTTGGCGTAAAATCTGCTGTAGAAAAATCCCAGGCAGCCGTACATACTGTTTGCCGTGAGCTTCAAAGCCTTCTGTCGAATGTCATACTGCAGACCACACAAGAACAAAAGACAAACAATAATATTGGCAAATGCGTAAGCATTACATTACAAGTCTTTCTAGATGACCAGTGACAAGAAACCCTCAATATCCCTGAAAAAAAAAAAGAACTCTTAACACACCCAACCTATCCTCCCAGAGACCCCAAAACTCCTGAAATCAGAAGGATCTTCCTCAGATACAGCTTTGCAGATAGAAGTACCTTCCACTTTGAGGCGATCTAGTGTGCTTTTGAATGGTTTCCTACCCACAAATGTAAAACCGGCACATACATTTGCCCACAGCATCATATTAAATCACTCCCAGATAATCAATTTCTGAAAGCTGATACTGTCACTCAGATGTCTCTTAGTTGAAAAGTGATACCTGAAGAACAAGGTCTGGATTTAAATCTTGCTGCTTCATTAGCTGTTTGACTTGTTTTCTCCGCTCTACCAGTTTCCGGATCTCTCTGGGCAAAATGCCCATTTCTAAGCTTGGATCTGGCAGCTCAGGGATCTGTTCTTGTTCTTCATCCTGGTGAACACACAACAGAAATCTCAGGCAAATCAACTTTCATTAAATAAATTTCTAAATCATTTTGTGGGAGCTTTACCCCCTGATCACATGTTGAAAAGTACTTTCTTATACATTGTACAGTAAGGGTCAATAATGCATGGGTGGTAAAGAAAAAGCTGAGAGGGTTGCAGCAGAACAAGTCAATACTGCCCAGTACCTCCCACCCCTCTAGGCATTGATACAGTAGATATCATTTAAAGGAGTGAATTTTTACACATGCTCCTCTCCTCTCTTCAACAAGATTGGGCAGAAACATGTTTGGGGAAACTGTTTTTAAAATAAAAACAGTAAGAGATATTCTTAGGATTTAAAAAAAAAACAGCAATGAAACTACTGTTTTAAGTCATGTATAGTACCAAACAAAATGCCATAAAATTTTTAAAACTATGGAAAATCATAGCAAATGCTATAAACGTTTTAGACACAAAAATAAAAGTCTAAATACTAAATTAGAAAATTTCTTTTCAAGAATATGGAACGCATATTTAAATAGGTCATGACATTTCTAAAAATTAATACATACATGGGTGGTCAAAAGTAGTTTTACAGTTTTGAGTACGAGAAACACAGTTTATTCTTGTATTATTTATTATTGTATTATTTTCCATACGAACAACTGTAAACCTACTTTTTCCCACCCCGTATATATTCCTTAGCATATATGTAGTACCTTTTATCTATAAATTGCTTTGCAATCAGTAAAAGAATAGCAACATTCTAGAAAAGCAGCCAGTAGTCTTCTTATATTATAATTTATAGCAAAAAAAAAAAAGCAGGGAAAGCATTAAACCATTTCTCTCAAACTTCCATTAATTCCATTAATAGACTGCAAAGAAAAGTCAGACAAATTTGCCCTTTCAAAGATTCAGAATTAAAAATAAACCTCTTGGCTTAAAGTATGTCAAGTCGATGCCACTTGATAACCCAGCTTTTACAAAGTATCTAATTTTATAAAGATCAGTATCTTCCAATGAACAATCTTACAATAGTAATAGGGACTTATTGCTTTCCAATACAGCAAAAGATGGTAACAAACCTATTAAAGAGATCTTGGTATATTCCAATCTATTTACAGCATCTATGGCGGTCAGATAAAAACTAAACTGAAAGGATTTAGAGTCAGGAAATTTATAATCCATGCCCGGCTCTACTGCCACTACCAGTGTGGCACTAGCTGTTCTGAAGACCAAATGACTGACTGTACAGGAAAATGAGAACCTCTAAATTTCTACATGTATAGTATTTTGTAGAGTACCTCTAAGTTCCCTTTGAACTCTGAAATCATTCCATTATATATCCAGAATCCAAAATGGAAAATTCAAATAAAACAGGGTGGTGGGGGGGGGGAGAATGCTAGATAATGAAAATTGTCACAATGCTGACACAGTTGCAGGAAATGCAGCTACTACCTTTTGAGAATGTCTACCTAATCCTTCTCTGTAAAATTATACTCTAGTCCCATAGGAAGGCCCATTCTTAGTACCCATGTTTGTACTAAAGAACCCACTCCTGTGGTCACAACTGATGGGACCAGGAGGGCGAGGCAAGCCTATAAGATTCTCTCTTCTGGGAAGATGGAACAGGGACTGAGAAACAGCTCCCAAGCATGTGGATAGAACTAAAAAGAAATGTAAGTTCAGGAGCTGGCGGGCAAACAGACATCTGCCACATGCACAAAGAAGCAGAGAAAAACAATATACAAGGTAGTATGTTAATTTATATCTTTTACTGCTGGAGAATCAAATCTAACCAATTTCCCTACTGAAAGTTAATTGTATAAGCTTTATATATAAATTATTAAGCCCTATATAAAACTGTTGACTGAAGGATCACTGGTTAGATTAAAATCCATGTGAGAGAATTAAAAAAGATTATTTAAAAAGGGCTATTTAGTGAGTAGAATCATTAAGGCAATGCTTGCATAGACAAAATTTGTAAGATTGAAAATAACAAGTGTTGAAGAAGATGGAGAACAACTCGCACACATAGATGGTAGGAGTGTGAAATGGTACAACTACTTAGGAAAACAGTATGACAGGTTCTTATAATATTAAACATATACTTGCCCTAAAACAGCAAATTCACTCCATAAGTATTGACCCCACCAAAAATAAAAGCACAAATCCACAAAAAGATCCATACAAGAATATTCACAGCAGCTTTATTACTAACTAGAGGCCCGATGCACGAAATTCGTGCACGGAGGGGGGTTGTCCCTCAGCCCAGCCTGTACCCTCTCCTGGGATCGGGCCTAAACGGGCAGTCGGACATCCCTCTCACAATCCAGGACTGCTGGCTCCCAACTGCTTGCCTGCCTGCCTTCCTGATTGCCCCTAACTGCTTCTGCCTGCCAGCCTGATCACCCCCTAACCACTCCCCTGCCAGCCTTTTTGCCCCAACTTCCTTCCTCTGCCGGCCTGGTCACTACTAACTGCCCTCTCCTGCAGGGTTGATCACCTCCAACTGCCCTCCCTTGCAGGCCTGGTCCCTCTCAACTGCCCTCCCTTGCAGGCCAGGTGCCTCCCAACTGCCCTCTCCTGCTGGCCACCTTGTGGTGGCCATCTTGTGTCCACATGGGGGCAGGATCTTTGACCACATGGGGGCAGCTATATTGTGTGTTGCAGTGATGATCAATCTGCATATTACTCTTTTATTAGATAGGATAGAGGCCTGGTACAGGGGTGGGGGCCAGCTGGTTTGCCCTGAAGGGCGTCCCAGATCAGGTGGGGGTTCCCTTGGGGTATGGGGCAGCCTGAGCGAGGGGCCTGTGGTGGTTTTCAGGCCGGCCACGCCCCCTGGCAACCCAAGCAGAGGCCCTGGTATCTGGAATTTATTTTCCTTCTACAATTGAAACTTTGTAGCCTGGAGCAGAGCCAAGCCTGGGGCTCCCTCCGTGGCCGGCAGCCATTTGTGTTGGGGTTATAATTGAAACTTTGTTGCCTTAAGCGGGTGGGCCCGGCCAGGGTGTGCGGAAAGCTTTGCTTCCCCTGTTGCTGGGGGCAACCCTGGCCTGCTCTCTCAAGCTCCATTCTGCCGCCATTTGTTTGAATTTGTTTACCTTCTATAATTGAAACTTTGTAGCTTGAGTGGAGGCTTAGGCCTGGCAAGGGCAGGCGGAAAGCTTGGCTTCCTCTGTTACCTAGGAAACCTTGCTCTCTGTGGCTGTAGCCATCTTGGTTTGAGTTAATTTTCATACTCGCTCTGATTGGATGGTGGGCGCGGCTTGTGGGTGTGTCGGAGGTATGGTCAATTTGCATATTTGTCTATTATTAGATAGGATAGCCAAAAACTGAAGTCAATCCAACACTCATCTCAGGAGAATAAAGTGTGGAATATTCCTCAGCAATAGAAAGGAAAGAACCACTGGATGAAGCTCAAAAACAATATGTTGAACAAAAAAGCCAGACACAAAAGAGTACATACTGTATCTCTCTATTTACATGAATTTTAGGACAGGCAAGATTAAACTATGGTGATAGAAGTCAGATCAATGGTTGACATAGGGGAAATGGGACTGACTATGAAAAGGCAAATGTGATATACCAAAACTCATGGATGAAGCTAAAGCAGTGCTTGTAGGAAAATTTATAATTGTGTATATTTATATTACAAGAGACAATCTGAAATCTATAACCTAAACTTCCACCGTAAGACACTAGAAAAACGGCAAACTAAACCAAAGAAAGCAGAGAAAAGAATAAAGATTACAGCAGAAATGAATGAAATAGAGAATTAAAAAAAGCAATAGAAAAATCAAGGAAACCAAAGGTGCTTCATTGAAAAGACCAATAAAATTAACAAACTTTGGCTATATTGACAAAGAAAAAAGAACACTCAAATTACTAAAATCAGGAATAAAAGAGGGAACATCCCTACTGAACTTAAATAGCAATGATTTTAAAAGAATACTATAAACAATTATATGCCAATAAATTAGATAACCTACATGAAATGGACAAATTCCTAGAAAGACACAAACAGCTGAAACTGACTGAAGGGAAAATAGAAAATCTGAAAAGACCTATAACAATAGATTGAATTAGTAATCAAAAAAAGAAGTGTTAAGACCGGATAATTTTCACTAGTGAATTCTACCAAATATTTAAATAATTAACACAAATTCCTCACAAACAAGCCCAAAATACAGAAAAGGAGGGATTACTTCCCAACTCATTCTATCAGACCAGTAGTAACCTAATACCAAAACCAAAGACAGAAGAAAAGACTACACACTAACAGCACTTATGAATCCAGACAAAAACTCAACAAAATACTAATAAATAGAATCCAGCAAGATATAAAAAAAAGATTTTATGCCAAGAACAAGTGGGACTTATCCCAGAAATGCAGATTGGTACAATACCCTTTTATGATAAAACGCTCAATAAACTAGAATGAACTAGGAACAGAAGGGAACTTCCTCAACCTTATAAAGGACATCGATGGGAAACCTACAGCTAGCATCATACTTAATGATGAAAGATTAGATGCTGTCACCAAAGATCAGAAACAAGACATGGGTGCCTGCTCTTGCACTTCTATTTAACATTATACTGGAGGTTCTAGTTAGGGGAATTAGGCAAGGAAAAGAAATATAAGGAATCCAAATAGGAAAGAATTAAATGAACTTTATTCACAGATGACATGATCATATATACAAAAAATCCTAAAAAATCCACAAAACTATTAGAACTAATACATGAGTGCAGCTGTTATTTTTCTATATATTAGCAATAAACAAATCTTAAAATTAAGAAAAACAATTTCATTTATAATACCATCAAAAAGGATAAAATACTCACGAATAAATTTAATTTTAATAAGTGCAAGACTTATACACTGAAAACTAGAAAACATCACTGAAAGAAATTACATATCTAAATAAATGGAAGATTTAACATTCTTAAGACAATATTCCCCAAACTGATCTACAGATCCAATACAATTCCTATCAAAATCCCAGCAGCCATTTTGCATAAATTGAGAAGATGACTCTAAAACAAACAAAATGTGATATACCACTTCCATACAATGAAATATTCAGCAATAAGAAGGAATGAAGTACTAATACATGCTACAATACGAATGAATCTTGAAAACAATATGCTGGAGAAGAAACAAAGATGGCGGCAAAGTTAAACAACTAAACTGCCGCCACGCACAACAATTTCAAAAATACAACTAAAAGACAAAGCGTCTACCACCCAGAACCACGGGAAAGCTGGCTGAATGGTAGATTTACAACTAAGAAGGAAAAAGAAAGAACAAACGCAGAAGGGCTGAGGTACGGAGGCGCGTGAATCGGGCTGGTGGCGGGCGACGGGATGCGTGGCTTTTTTTTCCAACCCGAAGGGAGATAAGCTCCCGATCACTCTGAAATCCAGTTTCTGGGGACGCGAGGGGGACCCAGACACCTACGGGGAGAAGCTGGACTCTCGGCCATCGTGTCGGAAAGTGAGAGTGACTTTCTTGCAGAGGTGCGCCCAGCAATCAGTGTTTACTGTGCTGGAGCGTGGGACACAGGGACTTGGAAACGGGAAAGGCAGAAAAGGCAGACTAGCAACCATTGCTGTTTGCCACGCCCTAGCCTAGTGACGCCCTGAGACCCTGCCCCACCCTGAGACCCGCCCCGCACATTCTACAAACCCGCCCAGGCTCCATATAGCAGCTTTTGCATATAAATGGCCTGCCCTGTGGCAGCTTAACCAAATAAACTGCAGCTCCAGTCAGACTGCTCCAAAACCACTCAAGCAAAGAGGAGAAAACTGCAGTTTTTGCTGTAACTCCTGCTGAGTGGCCTCAGACAGTAGCTGACCTGCACCCCATTGGAGATCCAGAAACGAGGGCATCTAGTGGTCAGTGTGAGACGACACCAGATTTCAACCACTTGCATAAGGGACACATTCAAGAGGCAGACTCAGTGAGCGCCAAAGCCCTACTGCAACAAGTCCCGGCCCATAAACGTGTCTCCAGCACAGCAATTCTTCCTTTATAGACACAGCAGATCCTCACAGCCAATTGGCCTGGAGGTCAATTCCTCCCAGTGACACCAACAGCAATCAAGACTTAACTACAACAAGGCTGTACACATAGTCTAAAAAGGGGTGCACCAAGAGCATCCACCTCAGGTAACTGGGAGGCTGACCCATTGAACCATATAGGACACAATAGGACACAAAGCTACCCTACCAACTCAGGGAAGCAGCAAAAATGAAAATGAGGAGGCAAGGAAACAGATCCCAAACAAAAGAAATGGAGGAGAACAAACGACTGGACATAGAGTTCAAAACCACAGTTATAAGGTTTTTCAAGAATTTCATGGAAAAAGCCGATAAATTTAATGAGACCCTCGAGGATATGAAAAAGGTCCAACTAGAAATGAAACATACACTAACTGAAATAAAAAATATTATACAGAGACCCAGCGGCAGACTAGAGGAACACAAGAATCAAGTCAAAGATTTGGAATACAAAGAGGCAAAGGACACGCCTCCAGAAAAGCAAGAAGAGAAGAGAATTCAGAAAGTAGAAGATAGTGTAAGAAGCCTCTGGGACAACTTCAAGCGTACCAGCATCCGAATTTTTGGGGTGCCAGAAGAAGAGAGAGAGCAAGACGCTGAAAACCTATTTGAAGAAATAATGACAGAAAACTTCCCCCACCTGGTAAAAGAAATAGACTTACAAGTCCAGGAAGCGCACAGAACCCCAAACAAAAGGAATCCAAAGAGGACCACACCAAGACACATCATAATTAAAATGCCAAGGGCAAAAGACAAAGAGAGATTCTTACAAGCAGCAAGAGAAAAACAGTTAGTTACTTACAAGGGAACACCCATACGATTATCAGCTGATTTCTCAACAGAAACTATGCAGGCCAGACGGGAATGGCAAGAAATATTCAAAGTGATGAATAGCAAGAACCTACAACCAAGACTACTCTACCCAGCAAAGTTATCGTTCAGAATTGAAGGGCAGATAAAGAGCTTCACAGATAAGAAAAAGCTAAAGGAATTCATCACCACCAAACCAGTATTACATGAAATGCTGAAAGGTATTATTTAAAAGGAGGAAAAAGAAAAAAAAAGTAAAGATAAAAATTATGAACAACAAATACATACCTATCAACAAGTGAATCTAAAAGTCAAGTGAATTAAAAATCTGAAGAACAGAATAGACTGATGAACATAATAGAATCAGGGGCATAGAATGGGAGTGGATTGATAATTCTCAGGGGAAGGGGGTGTCTGTGTGGGGGGTACGGGAAGAGACTGGACAATATCATACACCTATGGATAAGGATAGCGAGGGGGGGAGGTAAGGGCAGAGGGAAGGGTGGGAACAGGGAGGAGGGGAGATATGGGGGGGAAAGGAGAAACAATTGTAATAATCTGAACAATAAAGATTTATTAAGAGAGAAGAAAAAAAAGAAAGCAGTATGCTAAGTGAAATAAGCTAGACACAGGTCACATGTGATTCCATTCATATGAAATGTCAAAAATACACAAATCTATAGAGGCAGAAAGAGTAGTGGTTGCCTAGACCTGGGAGAGGTAGAGGGATTAAGGGAAATTACAAGTAAAAGTTAGGGGGTTTCTTTGAAGAGTAATGAAAATGTCCTAATATTAACTATGGTGAAGGTTATAAACTCTGTGAATACACTAACAACCATTAAATTTAGACTTTAAATGACTAAATTGTATATACTATGTGAATTACATCTCAATAAAGCTGTTAAATAAAAGACACAAAACCAGTCTGAGTTTCCTTCTACACAACCCTCCCCTTTTTCTGACCACTAAAAAGGATATAATGTACCTTTTAAGAGGGAAAACTAAATACTTTGGTTCTCTTCTTTAAGTACTACTTTTAATCTCAATTTCAAGAGCCCCGCCCCAGTTGAACACAAACCTCTGTAACCTTTTGTGTCTCTGAAGCAACTCTTTGCACTGTTGTAAAACAAATGTTGAATTCCTGAATGATGGAGGGATATAAACTGTTGAAGTCCAGAAGCAAAATGAACTTATCATAAAAACCTGCAATATAAAAGCCACATTACAAAGTCTTTTCAAAAAGTAGATTTGTCAAAAGATCACATTAGAAGTACTATACTCTGAAGTATATTAGAAACAATATACTATCCAGAGCTGTGAGGTAGACAGAAGGGGAAAAAGGAGTCTACTACCATGCTATAAAAATGACTTGGACTAGAGTGCAAAGTCAGTTCACAAAAGAGGTCCTCTCTCACCTTGAAACCAACTACAACCGGCCCTTTCCCCAGAAGTTCCCAAAGTACACCATTATGACAGGCAAACACCTCCCCATATCAATTACTATAGACAGGTGTCATATTTTTTTTAAATGTTGTTAAATTCTCCTTCAAGCAAGCATTCCCTCCTACCTCCACCCCAAAAATATTTAGTGATCTCTACAATGAGTGGTTAAATATATTTTTTAGAATCATACCTTCAAAGAATAAAATGAGCAACCCACTTACCTGTACACAAACTGTGCTAAAATCACACAAGAGATGTATACATGTCAGTAGTGGAACGATCCACCCTTTTTACTTGCAAAGGGTGAACAGAAAGCTACTATATTTCTCTAGGACACTTACAAATAGTTTTCTTCACCTTAAGAAGAAACTGAATAAAAGTAAATGTCCATTAATAAGACAATAACAACAGCAAACATATTAAAAGCTTACTCTGTGTCGGGCACTATACTAAAAAATCACTTTTATTCCTTAAATCTCTACGTGACAGATATTATTCTTATCTCAATTTTACAGAAGAGAAAACGGAGGCTTTCAGAGGTTAAACAGGAAGCCCAAGATCACAGCCAGAATTCAAGCCCAGATCGATCTAACAGTGAAGGACAACTGGACTACTGATGTGTTTTACTACAGCTAACAATTTTAAATGTCTCCTATTCAGAGTTTAAGTTACTTGATAAAATTCACATTAATTCCTGTGCAACAATGTGAATATACCTAATACCACTCATCTGTATACTTAAAAATGATTAAGATGCTAAAAAAAAAAAAGACACTTTCTACTCTGTGTACCACAAAACATCTTTACTATTCACAACAGGGAAAAGTTATTCTCCTGCTAAAGTTCAATTTGGTAGTTACTGTCTAAACTTTCTTTAATGTTGCTGTCCAATATAAAATAATGTTATTATGAGACCTATTTGAAAACCTACAAAATATAATTCATGTCTTTTAGTTTCTCAAGCCTCACTCTGCATTAAGAAATTCCTTAACACCAGGGCAAGCCAGCCCACTGCTCAGCCTTACCAACTTTAGGGTCCAATACCAAGCCTCCAGCATAAGCTGCTTTCTTCCGTCCTTTCTTATATTTATTGACATCTCCATCAATGTCTTCATCTTCATCTCCCTAATATCAAATGGAAAGATAACTTCACCAGCCAGCAACTAATTAACTAATTAATAAGTTTTAGGACTCCCTTTTCCAAATGCAGTATACAGTTTTTACAAACATTCTTTAGTTTTAGTGGTAGGACCACAGTTATTGAAACATATTCATGAATCCAAATGAATGCCAAGCATGGTAGTTACTGAAACAAATGCTTTCTCTCTGAGCTAATAAGCGTGCAAATTTTACTTTGAAATAGTTCTGAATTCACAGAACTTCACTTTTTCAAATCAATAGATACTAGAAATATAACTCTTGATATTATGTACAAATTGGGATTGTAGAAGAGTCCCCTTAAATTCATTACTCTAATATTCACGATATAAAAATAGAAAATTACTTCATCTAGTAGATATTACCATTATTCTAAATGTTAATTTGGATACCTTAAAATAAGTATATCCATATACTAAAAATTTATTCGCAAGTAGTTTGTTAATGGCCAACATTCAATGCTGCTCAGCAGAAGTCAAATTTCTCTAAGTCAATATTCCCTATACCAATTTTGATAATGTACACAAAATAAGAAAATACCTGAATCATTTTAATATTAAATTCCCATTCTGAATCAATTACTATCAGTGCCAATAAAATAGTAGCTTTTAGTTCCAATGTGATGAAAGCCACTTCAGAAACCCGATTGTTTCCTTTATGTCATTGGTATGTAAAATGCAACACAAAAATAAAGGCTCACGGGTTTAAGAAAATAAAAGATTTAACTGGCATGTAGCTTTGTGTAGGGCTAAGTAAGGTGCCAAAACACTTCCTATGTATGGTCATGCGTCAGAGAGGCCTAATGCCTCCCTCAAAGAGCTTCCTATTTCATAATTTTTATCTGTACAGAGAAGAGTGGAGAAGGAAATGACCACACAAACACAACAGAACAAACTTGACTCAGTTTCTACAGTATACAGGGATTATTTTGGAAGCAGATGTTATCACAGAAAAAAAAAAAAAGCTATATAGGTAATAAAAGGGGGTGATAAGAAAAGGCAAAACGCTATACAATTTTAGACCCACCAGTTTTTGCTGAGGCTTCCTGAAAATCTGCTTGTCAGGCACAATATAGTTGTTTTCATAAAATGCGTGAAGCAACAAGAACTCATTACGCTCAGCTCGTCCACCCATCAGCGTCCTAGACTATTAAACAGAATTTCTTTTTTAAATTTGAGCTCAAATCACAACAAATAAGAGCACCTCTGACCTGGTAAATTTAATCATAGCACCTCCTTCAAAATCATTCCTCATAACAAGGGCTATTTTTTAAAGGTACTAAATTATTCCTAGCATTTTCTTTAAGCATTATAGTTAAAAGGAGACAAAAAGCTTAAAATACTGACAACTTAGGCTATCTCTTTACTCCCAAGTGGGCCATTCCACAAATGAGACACAGCCAGATGTTAGAGATGATCTTATGTTCACCCAAATTTCAACATACTGCACCTGGTTTTCCTCCCCTCCTCCCAACCAGTTCTTCATTTTACAAAAGAAGCCCAGCTTTCAGAATACAAGTCACTCATTTTATAAGTATGCATTTAGACTCATTATCATATAACAACTACCCCAAGCAAACACTGAATCCAACAGGAAATGCTTTTTCCCCCCTCTAAGTTAAATTTACCATAATGTTCCCAGCGATGTTAGTGATCTGCAATGCTAATGGAAGAACATTTAGCTCACACAAGATCTGCAAAATGAACCTGGCATCTTTCCAGGTGTGTTCCAACAGGTACAACAGATGAGAAGGTTCACTGTACAGAAAAGTAAGAATGAAACAGAATCAAGTAATTAAAAGAAACAATGACTATAATCAGAACTTCGTAAAATATTATAAAAATCTATGGTATAAGTAACCAGAGCAACGGCACTTTGGCTTTGAAAATAATTTAAAATAAGGTTGGTATAAAACTAGGAATTCATTCATACCATCGATTCCAATGCCCTTTTCAAAACACAAAAAAATCTCACAAAAATAAAGTGAAGTACCGTATTTTAACTACAACCTGAAAACTACCTGAAACCTTTCATTCATTCCATCTAATAAGTATGTCTCGCATGCCTACTATGTACCAGATAGCCTGTCCTCAATGGGCTTGTATCCTCATAGGGGAGATAAAGTATAAATAACAAATTAAATATATGGTACGTTATGTAATGCTAAGTTAAAGCGAGAAAAAAAAAAAGAATCAAAGGGAATATTAAGTGTCAGGAGCAGAGACTGAATTTTCGGCTAGGGAACTGGGGAAGAGTTCACTGAGAATAACTGGGTATCTGAGGGAAGAGCATTCCAGTCAGACAGAACAGCATATTCAAAGGCCCTGAGTTAAGTGTAAATATGGTAATTCTAGGACCAGGAGGGAGACCAATGGCTGGAACAGAGAGAAAGATGGAGAGAACAGAAGGCAAGGGCAGCGTTAATGGCAGAGAGACACAGTACATAGGACCTTGAAAGTCAACATAAGGACTTTGGTTTTTACTCTGAATGAAACAGAAAGCCACTGGAAGATTCTGAGCAGAGTGCCATAGCTGACTTAACTTCAGCAGGATAATCTGGTTCTGGGGTTGAGAAAAGAAAGCAAGGGGTCAAGAGCAAAACCAAAAAGGCCAGTGAGAAGGCTAATGTAAGACCTACTCATCCAGGGGAAAGAGGTTGGTAGCTTGGACCAGGGTGAGTCCAATGGAAGGGAAAAGAAGTGGTCAGATCTAGACACATTTTGAAGATAGAGCTGTCAGGATTTCCTGAAAGACTGAACGTGCACGTCAGAGATAAGAATCATGAATACCTCAGAGGTTTGGGGCCGAGGACGACTTAGGTTTCCAGCAGCACCGGAAAAATAAAGAGTTACCGTTACTAAAGGAAAGACTACAAGAGGAACCTAGGGGAGAAGATCAGGAGCTCAAGTTAAGTTGGAGGTTCATATTAGACACCAAGTAGAACAGGCAGGTGACTACATGAGTCTGGACTTCAGGGGAAAGTCTAAGCTGAAGATATGCTGGTGGGAGGCATCAGCACCCACATGGTATTGAACTCTCTGAGACTTGATGAGATCACCTGGAAAAGAAGCACAGTCAGAAAGGGAAGCAGTCCAAGGACTCGGGAGGAATGGGCAGAAAACAAGAAGTGGCCAGAGGGGTAGAAGAAACCTTATTTAAGAAATAATCAAGCACAAAGTTCCAGTTACACAAAATGAGTAAGCTCTGGAAACCTAATGTACAGCAATGTGACTACAGTTAACAATATTGTATCGTATCCTTAAAATTTGCTAAGAGGTTAAATCTTAAATGGTCTCACCACACAAAAATAAGTAACTGTAAGACTTGGTCTCGGGTACATGCCGTGAAAATACACTTCTGTGTTGCTTTGAAATCATAAAATAGCACTGAATGCAGGTGCCTCAAATGTTTAATAAATGTCCCATAAATATGTGTTGAATGAGAAAAAGAATAAATGTCATTAAAACGATTTGGTTACACCTCAGATATTCTCTGTCTTTAGTACCTCAAATTAAATAAACTTTTCACTTTTGAGGGGAAAAAAAGTAACTGTAAGGTGATAAGCTAATTAGCTTGAATGTGATGATTATTTCACACTGTATATGTATATCAAACATCAAGTTGCATACCTTAAATATACACATTTTATGTCAATTTTACCTCAATAAAGCTGTAATAATTGAGCAATCTCTCTAAATAACTTAATGATTTCTCAGTTTTTATATTTCTAAAATATTTACACTAATTCCTGAATTAATGAATTAAGGATAAAAACATAAATATCACATTAATTTCCAAACTGCTCTTAGGAAACATCAAGATGGTGTTAAGTGAGGGAAGTAGAGATAAACTGATCCAAGTAGAGTAATTCAAAAGGCAAAATAGTTCAAATTACTATTGAAGTAACGGAGATGGTGGTGTTGACATGAAGACAATGTTCCTCTCCATAGCACCACACGCTCCTAAGAATGGTACTGGTGTCTTTCTTTTGCTAATTTCAAGACAAATTCAATTCTGAAGCATATAAGAGCATACCTGTACATATTTTGTATATTTTCCACGGGGATTACAACCCTTTCAGTTTTCAGAATCTGTTGAACAAGTTCAGACAAATGGTAGCTTTTACAACGAATTAATTCTTTTGCCGAAATTTCCACATCACAGATCATTCGGCCACAGGTAGCATTTCTTTCACCAAATCCACTCCTGCCCTACAAGGGAAAGACAAAAAGTAAATACCATGGAAAAGCAGGCACTGAGAGAGAAGATTTTGTGCTAACTTATTTTGAGGGTAGCCCCAAAATTCCAGTAACGAAACTCTCATTCTTCCATTCATCCAGTCATTAATTAAATATTTTTGAACAACACTTTTCTAGGTACTCGGATATAGCAGTGAGCAAAAGAGAAAAGAGTCCTGATCTCATTTGAAATATACAATAATAAATAGGTATCATAAAACAAGAAACTATAGTTTTAGGGGTAACAAGTATATGGAAAAGAGAAAAAGTAGAACAAGGTGAGGAAACAACGAATTTGGGGAAGCTGAATCTTAAATGGGGTTGTCAGGGTAAACCTCGCCAAAAAGTTGCTATATAAAGAAAACCCTGAAGAGGGTAAAGAGTTAATTCAGGCAAGTGTTCTGATGAATTGTTAATAACCTCTCTATTACCTCAAAGATATGAATAAGGAAAAAAGCAAGAGCAGTGGCTCCAATTCCAATCCTCTGAAGAGCATTATAAAAGGTACAGATTTCTAAGTTCTCTGATGAGACAACATGCCCATTTTATTTAGAGACTTTAAGTAAAATAAGATTTCAAGCATTGAGCAGTATCAGGTTTAGGAAACAAAGGCACTTCATACAAAACACCAACATCTCTCTAAGTGAAGCAAGCAGGCAGAATGAAAGTGCATGGGGCTTAAAAGAGTCAGAAAGGCCTGGGTTCAACATTTTCAGTTCTTCCCTTTCTAGCTCTATGATTCTGAACAAGTTCTTTACAGAAGGCACTTAGCCCATTGCCTTCTTATGCATTCAATGTCAGCTCCCTCCCATCCTTCCTTCCCATCGCCTTCCTGAATAATCACACTCAATGAATTCTGAGCCCTGCAACTCTGCTCTACGGGCTAGTGCTTCGGTACAGCTGAAGTGGAGGTAACATATATGTGCTGTCTCTAGATTCTAACAGCTAATTTAAAGAACTACCAGTGGCTTTTACCAATAAAATGCTAGATTCAAAGGAAAAGAGGTTTAGTGCCAAAGTTAAAATGTCCTACCACAAGACAGCCAATTCCTAGTCAAAGCATATAAAAAGTCAAATTAAAAAAGCAAGATTTTGAAAATTATTATTACCCCAAGCTTTGGCATGTTGGATCGCTTCAGTCGACCTATCTTGGACCAGTGAGGAACTTTGCACACATTAATTCTCTGCAATAACACTTCCAGTTCAAATCCATAAATATTATGACCCTAGGCAGAAAAAGAAGACAGCCAATAACATATCAAATGCAAATTAGAGGATTTATCTTCATATGCATAGAATTTCTTTGCCCTTTCTTTTTCTGGTCTCTAATTGAAGGCATCATGAGCTTACCTCCGGTTGGGATCCTTTCTTCTTCAGGAACTTATTCATCAGCAGCATTCATTAGCCTTGACATTCACAAGACTGCTAAGCAGATTGCTGAAATAAACTTTATCTCATCCTAATTGATGCAAGGTTCAGATAATGTCTTTTAATTTGCAGCTCGTGCCTCATAGTCTCGAAGGCAAGGGCAAATTTTAATGTCCACACTTTTTACATGATCAGTAAAAGCTATATTCAAACAATTCCATTTTACTTCTTTAAAACACAAGAAGCTGTTTATATTGTATAACATTTACACACTTTTAGAAAGCTCAGGAACTGCATCTAGTTTCTTCCTAAAGAACTGAGTTCAAACACTGCTGATTTAGATTCTTAAGCAACGTGCAACACAGTAAATTCAAATAAGAAACTTGTAAAAAAAAAAAAAAGGACACAATACTATACCAAGTAAAGAATATCTCAAAAAAAGTAATCAAATTTTCCATGTCTACAATAATTTCCATCATGTGAATATGGTTCACTGCCTATACTTATTAAAAAACTAGATAAAGTTTAAAATAAATCAGATCAATAAATAGATTTTGTTATTAATTTTAATTAAAAATATATACTGCTATATATTTATAGCAGTTTTGTCTATTAAGACACCCAAAGGACGTGAGGATGTCTCATTCCCAAATTATCATGCCTGGGATTAGGGACTCAAACCCACGTCGGGATTCTCTCTTACATCAGTTTGGATTTCTCAATCACAGACTTGACTCTAATACCTTATGGCAGCACCCCTACCCTAGGCACCATGGCATCTCTTGGGGCCCAAGAGAGAGACTGCTAGTGGAGACTGAGTGAGGGTCTAGTGCTAAGCCAGAGAAGCACAGTAGGGCACTGTGAACAGAATCTTCCTGACACTTTCAAGATGGGTCCTAAAACACCGTACAGGAAGTGGGTGCAGAGACCCTGGTAACAACCTATAGACTCTTCGTACTTGGGCTACACATTGTCAGGAAAGGTGTCCAAGAGCAAAAATGAATGCAGAGAAATATATGGCGAACATGTTTGCAAGGCTTCCTTCCATGTAATCAAATTACCAATAGCACATTTAAAATATAAGCATTTATATCCTACTTCCCTCCCAAATTCAGGAAAAAAGACAAAAGGAAGGACTCCTATCAAGGAGCCTACAAACTAAGGAAGGCCAGAGGAAACATAAAATAAAATGTTGCTTTATGATCCTTAAGAATTGGGGCAAATGTAACAGCGTGGAAGGACCAAGAGGGTATTATGCTCAGTGAAATAAGCCAGTCAGAAAAAGACAAATAACATATGATTTCACTTACATGTGGAATCTAAAGAACAAAATTAACAAACAAGCAAACTTGAAACAGACTCATAAACACAGAGAGCAAATTGGTGGTTGCCAGAGGGAAGGGGGTTGGGCAACTGAGTGAAAGAAGTTGAAGGGATTGAGAAGCACATATTGGTAGTAGTTACAAAATAGTCACAGGGATGTAAGTAAAGCATAGGAAATATAGTCCATAATATTGTAATAACTATGTATGGTGCCAGGTGGATACGGGAAATATCAAGGGGGACACTATGCAAAGTATTTGATTGTCTAACTACTTAGCTGTACACCTGAAACCAATACAAAATAAACATTGAAAGTTAAAAAAAACATTTAAAGAAAAGAATTGGGGCAAAGATAACTCAATGACTTATTATCTCTTGCTACCTCATGGAAGCATACCCAGTCATCAAGAGAAAAAATGATCCCTGGCCATGAGCTCTCAAAGAAATATGTCAAAGAGATCCACTGAGCTCATAAACTTCAAATACTTACACTTTGGGGATTGGCACCAAACCAAGTGAATTAACTCCTGTGGCTGCTATACAGCTGGACCACTAAGCCAAAATTCTGGAGATACCAACAGTTGACCCAAGTTTATTAACTTACAGGCTGGTGGTCTCTAAGTGTAACTGGATTAGCATAAACTTCTATAATAATTCATAAGTTGCCTTTCTATTACAGGAAAAATACTATCTTGTAGTGGGCTGGGATATTTCCCCCTTTCTGCCAGCAGCAAGTACAGCAACTCCCACCAATCTATAGGGTTCTTTCACTCTGAAACGATTCTTTGCTGCTCAAAAAAAAAAAAATGCCAATCAAATCAAACTAAAATAACTAAGGAATGAAGAGCTTCCCCATGAAATGATCAAACGATTACTTACCACAATGATATCAGGATCAATTTTGTGAACTTTTGCAAGGAAAAATCCTAGCAGTGTTCTCTCTGTTGCAGCAATCTCAACCTTCACTTTCTGTTAGATAAAAACAAACCAGTCACTCTTTACTCTCAAGTACTATATCTTGCTTCCTTGCTCAGGCAGGGTAAGATTTCTTAGGGTTAGAAGAAACCACCCAGCTCAAAACTAAATGCAGCAATAAAATTCCTGATTAAAGGTTTTGCCTTAATTACATAAAGTCTCTGAGGAGCTTATACTGGTAATAAGAGTGTGGATGAAAAAAAAATTTTAAGTGTTGAGCATTATCAAGTGCAGAAATGTCCCTCCACAGGGACACACTTGTCACCTGGACACATTTTATAGCACATGAATCAGAGTATCGACTTCCTTAGACTTCACTGTTTATGTATTTACCACATAAACAAGTTCTAAGGACTGTATAAACTAATATCAAATAGTGGTGTAAGAACGTACTAGTATAAATAAGAAACTAGACTAAACGCAAACATTCATTTAAGAATTACAAGTGTCTTAAATATAAATAAAACCTATCTTCACACAAAAGGCTTCCACTTGGATTACTAACCAAAAATCAGGTGTTCAAAAGATCCCTCTATTAAGACTCTCCTAAAATGAAAGTTGAAGGCTACATGTTTTCTATACCTAGATTGACTAAAAAAATATCAGTTTGACTCTAATGGAATGAATTTTCCTGGTCATTTCTACTTGGATAGGTCCGTGGTCGGCAAACTGCAGCTCACAAGCCACATGCGGCTCTTTGGCCCCTTGAGTGTGGCTCTTCCACAAAATACCACGGCCTGGGCGAGTCTATTTTGAAGAAGTGGTGTTAGAATAAGTTTAAAAAATTTGGCTCTCAAAAGAAATTTCAATCGTTGTACTGTTGATATTTGGCTCTGTTGACTAATGAGTTTGCCGACCACTGGGATAGGTAATTCAGGGCACTTCACAAATAATCGCCTGGTCTAACAGTACCACCAGATTACTGGACTTCTCAAGCCAACTTAAAATAAGCAGAATCTGACAGGTTGCTAACTTTTAATTTTGTCAAGTGAGAACATTAAAAAAAAAACCTACAAATTTACCAACACCGTCATTTCATAAAAGAAACAACATATGCTCTGAAAAAGAAATCTTTTACATCGAATACATTTACTTTTTAAAAATATATATTTTTATTTATTTCAGAGAGAAAGGGAGAGGGAGAGAAACATCAGTGATGAGAGAATCACTGATCACTGCCTCCTGCACACCCCCTACTGGGGATCGAGCCCACAACCCGGGCATGTGCCCTTGACTGGCATTGAACCCGGGACCCTTCAGTCTGCAGGCCAACGCTCTATCCACTGAGCCAAACCAGCTAGGGCTCAAATACATCTACTTTTGTGAAAAACTCACTACATTATCCAATTCCCCAATCCACTCCCACCCATTTTGTTAAGGACCCATGGGTATAGTGGGAGTAAACTTCTTAATGGAGTATACTGGGAGTTTAGAAATCATTGATCTATTGGGACAAGCCCACATCAACCTTTCTAATACTTGTCCCCTTTAATATCCACAGTGTTCCCAACTTCACTTGACTTCCTTTAAGCTGGGCAGGGGAAGGGGAAGTGTAGCACTCTACCCTACACTTTCCCAAAACAGTAATTACCTGATCATGCAGTTTTGGAAAAGCTTCCTATTAAGCTATCTAAAGGAGGGTTTGAACCTCGTACACTGTAGAATTCCACTATTTTCAGGTGGTGAAACATTTAAACATTGCTAAACAATGTTTTTAGTTTTACATTTCTAATACATTTTAATGGGTCAATGTCACAGTACGATGTAGCAAGAATAGGTCCAATCGATTAACATAAAACAGCCTGTTTCTACCAATCCACACCATCCTCCTTTTTTCAATCTAAACAAAGAGATGCTTCATATTTAAAAGAAATAAATAATTTCTTTACCTTTTTCTTTATTTCTTCACTAAAAGCATATGGAAAAATACAGTCCTTTGGTTTAGACACAACTGTAAGAATGAAGAAAAATAAAGACTCCAACACACATCTTAGCCAATTTCAAGTGTACATACACTGACTGTTTCCAAATGGAAACTGTCTTAAATATAAATTCCCCCCAATTTCTAAAGAGTAAAGAGAATCAAGTATTTCCATTGGTCATGTTGTTGGACCTCAAAAGAATAGCCAAAACAAACAGGCTTTTATGATGGGTTTGTAGAATGACATCATGAAAAGAAAGTAGTTAAAGCATAAGTTTGACCCAGGGAAAAACTACTCCATCCCAATAGAATAACCAGTGGAACAGAAAAAGATATCAAACTGCCTCCTGACTTCTCTTAGAACAAAATAAACCAGCTGAATAAGAGGCAACCAATCCAATAAAAAATTCATTACTTTTGAAAACATTATGAAAAACAAGTTACTGATCCAACAGTTGGAGAAAAAGAAAAAAGAAAAACTAAAATCAAGCCATTAGTAAACCAGCTTTAAAAATACATACCGCAGAAGTGTGACTGGAAGGGAGGCTGTGGCGGTGCTTTATCTAATGCAAAGCTATGATGAACCAAAGCTGCCACAGCAATAATCTGCACACAAAAGAGGAAAAGAAATCGCTTATCAAACACCTACTATGTATTCTGCATTCTCAACAAAACCACCAAGAATATTAAAAGATAAAGATTTTAGTACATATAAATGAATGTTTTAAACATTTTATTAGGAAAGCAGGGGGTGCATGCTTTTTCTATAAAGAGCCAGATAGAAAATATTGTAGGCCTTGCAGGGCTTATGATCTCTGGCATGGCTACTAACTCCGCCTCTGTAGTGCAAAAGCATCTGCAGATAATACGTAAATGAATAAAGTTGCTAAGGTCCAAGAAACTTTATTTACAAAAGCAAGTGGTAAGCTGGATTTGGCCCACAGGTCATAGTTTGCCAACCTCTGGTATAGAGGAATAAGTCCAATCACCCAACAAAGCAAACAAAATCAGAAAATGGGGTGTTCTATGAGACAACCAACTGTTATTCTTCAATAAGTCAAAATCACTGAAAAAAAAACAACTGTAAAGGGTTGGGAGGGAGTTGCTCCTGTTTAAAAGAGATTCAAGAGACATAAAAATTAAACACCATCTGTGACTCTTGTATGAATCCTGATTCAAATAAACCAACTTTTAAAAGACATTTTGGAGAAAAGGAGTCATGTGACTATGGACTGGATATTTTAGACATCAAGGAATCGCTGTTCATGTTTTTAGGTGATTAATGGTATTATATAAGAAAGTATGCATGCTTTGAGAGATGCAATGACACAAATGTCAGAGATTAGCCTTAAACTACTTTAGGAGGAAAAAATGAGGGGGTGTGACAAAATCTTGCTAATTGCTGAATATAATTGATTGGCATATAGAAGTTCATTAAATTATTCGATGTCTATTTAAAGTTCTCCAAAATAAAAAATTTAAAAACCCAGAAATAAATAAGTCATCAATTTAAGTTTTTTAAAAGTTTGGTAGGGAATTAGTATTATTTAAACTTCAAAAAGAACAACTTCCCCTTGCAGAAAAGCTGTATAAGTTCAGGCAAGTATCTGCATTTAAGGCATACGTACAAAATCTGTCCTATCTTTTTTACCTCATTTTGATGTGTCTTTGCATTTTGTATTGTCTTCATGCTGAAAGACATCACCACAAGAGGGGGAGGACCAATATCCTTAATTACATTCACCAGGTCTGGTTTCAAAGCCATTGCCTCAACTTTACACCAACTGATTGGCTGATTTATGAGCTCTAAAAGAGAACAAATACAACCGAGCAAAAGCCATTTATGGACAAAGAAAAAATACTACAATTAAGACATCTGTGATTAACTGAGAAAGTCTTCAATCCTATCTTCTAATAACAATGTCTTGTAACATTTAACTAACAATAAACCACACTATTGGATTGTATGCAAATCCTTGTGTGTGTACACATATGTTCGTTTGCCTGGGTAATACGTCTACAGCTTCCATCAGATTTTCTAAAGAATCCAGGACCCAAAATAGGTTTAAAAAAAAAAAAACACAACAGAAACGTGCCCAGCCGGCATGGTTCAGTGGTTAAGCATCAACCTATGAACCAGGAGGTCACAATTCGATTCCCAGTCAGGGCACATGCCTGGGTTGCAGGCTCCATCCCCAGTAAGGGGCATGCAGGAAGCAGCCGATCAATGATTCTCTCTCATCATTGATGTTTCTATCTCTCTTTCCCTCTCCCTTCCTCTCTGAAATCAATAAAAATGTATTTAAAAAATAAAAAATAAAACACTGCCTTGGAGAAATCACAAAACATAAAAGATCTGTGAAGACAAAACAGAGTATCACAGATGCAAATACCGAAAAACATCCGATAAGAGACCAAGCACTCTCCACACTGGTCAGTGGTACTCTCCCTCCTTCAGAGGTTAGCAGTGAACTAGGAAGAAGAGCTGGGCCACATCAGCCAGGAAGGAAGTCCACACTGACAGCAGCTCAATGAGGGATGCGACCAACTGCCACCTCAGCTAACTAAGGCCTCCCTCTGATTACACTGACAGACATTAGAGTGATAAAGTGATTCTAAACATATTCCCTATCCTCACTCAAGGAAAACTTTGAGGAAAAATACATAAAAAAGGAAGTGGACACAGTGAAATAAACAGACCAATTCCCTAACTACCCTTTTAAAAACCGCATCTATCAGCAATTTACTTAGCATTCTGAAAGTAAAATTTTCCTTACGTGGATTTCTAACTTCAAGCCAACAAGGTCCTTTGATCTTTCTGTTCATCAAGAACAGTTCCAAGCTGGATGTGTTAGTCCCAAATACATGAGAAAAAGTTTCTCCTTTCAAATCCTGAGGAAGCTGTGGCATTTCAGACTGAAAAAGGCAAAAAAGAAAAAAATATATTTTTTGCTTAAAACTATTACTTCACATTTTCCAAAGTCTATATTTGAAATAAACAAAAGCCTCTCTACGAAGTACCAGAAGAAACTCCTTTTATATATATGAAATGTAATTTGCCACAAATGAAATCCAAAACAATTCACAGTAGGAAACAAAAACAATTCACAATGACAAAATAATGCATCTTGATGACATCCATTAGAAGAAAAATAGGCCAAGAAGCTCCCCAAAAGAGGATTTCTGTCTAGAACCATACATGCCTTACTGATAAAAAAAAACACACAAAACAAAACAAAAAAACCCCAGCCAAATAAGTACCACTGCATTAGGGGAGTAAAAGCAAGAGAATGGGACTCATTCAAATTGCTTCCATGGTACATTTCATCACCACTGTCAGAAACCTTTCTTAAAAGTTTCCCTTTTCTAACATGTGGGATCAAAACACTATATCAAAGATAAAAAGTGGTTAAGGTCCAGTTAATTAATATCCCATAGCCATGACCTTACCTGTCCTGGGAGCAAGAGCAGCACTACAGTAACAGTACTTACTGATGCTCTCATCTCTCACCTTCCCACTGCTCAGAAGGAACACTTCAACAGACTAATGATGGTAAACTCCATCATGTGGCATTTGTTCCGCTAACAAACAGTTCTGCAGTTTCGATTTATTTATTTAACGATACAGAGAAAAGTAGTACAATTTGTAGTCTATGCATTTACATTTTTATCCATTTTAATTTAATTATTCATTACTGTGAGTCCACCTCCATGAACTGCGGGCTTGAGGAGCTCTGCCAACACTAATTGAAAGCCAATTGAAATTTCAAAAATAGAACAGTGTCATTTTCAACCAAAACCCAGTAATTTTCTGTGTTTGACTCACCGAGTATCTAACTTCCAAGTATTCAGATTTTTCTGGAACATCAGGTATCTCAAAAGCATAGTTCTTTTCTACTATCTGGGTAAGCAAATATTTTAAAATCATTTAGACAAAAACTTCACAAAATAAATTGACAAGCATTACATACACAATGCATGTCCCTGCATTTAATCTAACATCCTTATGGAACACAGAGGTAAATAATGCCAATGTGGCACCTCTTTCCCCTTTCAACTAAGACTAAAACACCCAATAACTAAATGCTAAAAAGACTTCTCTTAGACATTACAGGACTTGAAATATTTGCATTCAAGGTCAATTAACATTAACAATTTTTGTAATGTTAATGCATTAAATAATTTGCTACTCTTCAACAGTAAGCAACCCCATCTTGCTAGAAAAATTAATAATTAGCATTATAATTATAGCTCATATTTACTGAGTGCCTGCTATGTACCAAGTACTGTTTTAATAACCTAATATGAATTAATCGACTTAACCCTTCCAGCAACTCTTGAAATAGCTCTTGTGACGGCCCTGGACTTAGGAAGCGGTAAGGCTAGCACTTAAAAGCACAAGGTGTATTGCCCAGCACCTATGCTCTTCACCATCACACCACACTGTTTTAGAATTTTAGAGACTTGATCCATCAGCCATAATTCAAAGCTCAAATAGTTAAGACCATTAGCCTTATCTTCAGCAACTCAACCCTCCCTTTATTGCAATCACTGTTAATAGCCAGTATGTTAATAACCAGTATGTGGAGTGAGTTACAGCCCCCACGATGATGGCCAAAGGCATCGATATCTCACAAAATCAATATCTCACAGTTGATCAATATGTATCACAGGAGCAGAAGATTTTATTGTATCAGAATAGCATCATAGTCCCTAATTTTTAAAGATAAAACCTCACTTAACCTTCTAAGACAACTTGGCAATAATTAATATAAACAAGATCAGAACCGTTTCTTCTCCATTTGGGAATAAGAGCACAAGATATGCTTCAATTATTGGAAGCAATTACTTTGCTATGAGTAGTCTTTCTATGCAAATTAATGATTATTTTATAAGCAGTATAAAGAGAAGTAAAAATTTTTACAAATACAACAAGGTTTTACATTGCTATCTATGAAATTTCTATTCAATGAATTATAGCCACACAGAGGGCAGTTTGCACAAATAAGATATGCAACAACTATTTGCTAAATCAGGAAATGAACAATCAACTAATAATTAGGGCTGGAAAAATTTATCACCAAATACAAACCTTGGACTTGAACTTCATAATTTTATATTTTGTTGCTATTTTCTCATCAAATTCACTATAAACATCCTTCATTGTAACTGGAGTTCCTGTTTCTTTCCCTGTGTTTAGATCAATTTTCTGCTCTCCCATGGAGAGGAAAGGGGAGAGAGGAAAAAAGAGTATCTGTAAATAAATCTTTCAACCACCAGAAACCCAAGTCTAAATCAATTATCATCTTCCCCCATTTAAACATGTAATAGACCAGTCTTACAAGTGAGTCCAAAGATGCAAACATACCCAAAAATGTACTAAACCCAATGCCCAATTCCTCCCAATGGCATCATAAAAGCAAACCAGAGATAAAGTTGATCCTACAAAATGGGAGAAGTGTTATAAATACTGACCAAGAATCTTCACAGTTCAACTCAGATGGAGAGGAGAGTGTGGATGTTAAGTCCCAATAGAAAAGGAGAGGCAACTGGAAATGACCCTGTTAAATGGCTGTGGATGAAATGATACTGTTGCCTATACAACAAAAGCATGAAAACTGGGCCAAACTCCATGCTACATTTTTATCCATTTTAGCCATACTCTCCCAGCTGTCATTACTATGGAAATGAGAAGTTAAGAGAAAGACAGCATCACATACTAAAACTCAAGAAATGCTATACTCTTTCACACTCTTTCTAACAAGTTGCAAAATAGAGTTTTACTTCATTTCTCTACTTTCCCCAACTTCTAATGGAGCTGCTGCCAAACAGTGGTGACTAGGCAGACAGCAATAAAAAAGCATCAAGGTTGTGGATAATTCATAGCCTTGTGGAATAATAGGGCTGGTGGATGCCTGGCCAGTGTGGTTCAGTGGTTGAGTGTCCACCTATGAACCAGGAGGGCATGGTTCAATTTCTGGGCAGGGTACATGCCCGGGTTGCAGGCTTGATCCCCAGTGGGGGACATGCAGGAGGTAGCTGATGGATGATTCTCTCTCATCACTGATATTTCTATCTCTCTCTCCCTCTCCCTTCCTCTCTCTGTATGTATGTATGTATGTGTGTGTGTGTGTGTATATATATGTATATATATATAATGACAAAGCAATTGTAGTTGAAATTTAAAAAAAAGAAAGAATAGGGCTGGTGGCAGAACACAGAATGCACTTAGGATTAGAAGCTAATCACTAACATTTACCATTTCACGGGGAAGGAAGTATAGAGTTCGTTCAATGTTTTTCACCATGACACAACAGCTCACATAGGTTTCAGCAGATTTGATCCAAACTTTGCCAAACAGAAATACCACACCTAAAGGAATAAGAAGAAAAACATGAAAAAAGAAACATTTCAATTACATCACATTGAATGTAATGTGATGTCCAGTCCCCAAGACCAGTTCCTTTACTCAGTACTTATGCCATATGACAATACCACAATGGTAAAACCTGTGACCACTAGGAGGACAGGGGACAGAGTGATTCTTGGTGTAACGATTTTTTCCAAAAGTAGGGAGACATCTAGGTAAATAGAGACAAACCGTGGTTATTAGGGAGCCATCACAGGCCTCAGTAGACACACTGGGGAACTACTGAGACACCCTAGGTCAGTGTAGAAACCCCTGGAGAATCAGGGAGACATCCTAAGTCAATGTTGGGTAAAAAACACAAAATACATTTTCCCTCGAACCAGGATTCCCCAGGGTAAGAGAAACAAAAAAAGCAAACTTTTGTCCAACAAATCTCATATTTAAACCTCTTGTGAGAACTTTGAGAATGCTAAATTCCTTTTTAGCACTGTACTTACTGATAAAAATTAACATTCATGTGTAAGGATAACTATGTATGGTAGGTACCTCAGTATTTTGCCATATGTAAAACAATTTATCTCACATATCTTATTCCAAATAATAAATGTCTCATAATAGGGTTCAACTACTATCTACTATTTCACCCCTTCGACCTCACAGACTACTTAAGACACCTCGCTAGGTAGTGTTTATAATGTTCCTCTCCTCTACTTCAGTTTAACAAATGGGTTAATAACCAACTCAGCAGACACACTCCTTTTGAGATCCCTCTGTAATATATACTACAAAGTCAAAGAAAGCCTTTCTAGACATCAATTCATTGTTCATGAAAACTGGACATCAAGATAGGACTCCAGAGATTTGTTAGTCAAACTAAGAGATGATGACTGTGCTAAATTCTTGACTCCATGAATAATTAGACAGCAGTAACCAACATAGCTACTCAACACGGCCATTTGTCTGAGACATTAAGAAAATTCTGGCATATATAAAGGCTACTGTACACAAGGCTAATTACTCCAGTTTCACAAGATAGCTCATCAGTGCTTCCTTTTGTCACTCGTTCTAGTAGAAATAAGACCATCTAAGAATTTTCATTTCTGCAGATGATTTAAATTCTTACAAGAGTTGTGTGATTTTCATTTGGGGGGGAAAGAGGCAGGTGGGGGGTAGGGGAAAGGGAAGGGGGGGACTGTGGGGATGATTAAAAGGAAAAAATCTCAGTAGTGCAGAAAATTAAAAGTCATCCTTATAACAGTTAGAGATGAAAAAAACAAAATTCCAAGCAAAGAAAAATAAAGGCCCTAATATTGGATTCAAAGATTCAAATAGCTCATTTTACAGTCAAACTAATATCACACTTCATGCAACACATTTGACACTGTTTATGCCTCATTTGCCACAAAAAGATCATGGTAAACAAAGATCCCATTTCTTCCCCTCCATCCCCCAGTAACTAGCTGAAACCAGGTGCAGTCAGGATTATTCAACCTTTAAAAAGTCGTAATGAAGACAGGATATCTTCCCATATGCAAAGAGTAAGATTCTTTTCATAATTATGGAGCATTCAGCAACAACTGACTTACTTAGAATCTGTAAGAAACTGAGAAACAATAACAGGGTCTTTGGGAGTACTTCGTTTTTATTAGCAGCATTGATTTCACCAAGGCTCAGTGATCATTACCTGCTATCAAGATGAAACTGTTCAACCCTCTGAGATTAAAGGACTTTTTAAAAGCTGTCTTATTTAACCCATTGGCATCGATCACGAGGACACAACTTGAAAAGTAGCACAGAACAGCAGGACTGAGGGTGAGAAGCCCAGAGCTCTGCCACTGAAGAGCTGACCACTTCATTTTCAGAACCTCAGCTTCCTCCTCTATAAGTGAATTACTAGACTAGAAGATCTCTAAGGCATTATCCAGCACTAAAAAATTCCGTTTACCTTAGCATTTGGAAGACAGACCAATAACAGACAAGTACCTCTTTTAATTGCAAAATATTTCTCAAGGGTGGTTGAAAAGGCTTATCCATGACTATGGGTTAGTACCAGGAATTCAACAATGTATTAGTATATAGTATACTATTTATTAGTATACTATGTATTAGTATAAACTGGTTGCTTCGCAAATATACCTGTGCTTCAGTGCCTCAATTTTAACCTCCAATATCTATTACGATACAGACTAGCACTAGCCGATAGAAATGTCAGCACTGCCCGGCCTACGTGGCTCGGTTGGGTGTCATCCAGTACACTGAAAGGATTCCCAGTCAGAGCACATATCCAGGTTGCAGGCTCAATCCCAGGTAGGGGGTGTGCAGGAGGCAGCCAATCAATGTTTCATTTTCACATGTATGTTTCTCTCTCTTTCCCTTCCTCTCTCTCTCAAAATAAAATCAATTAAAAAATAAAAGAAATTTCAGCACTGCCTGGCATTGCTCTGAAAGCTGGAAATAAAAGCCCCAACCCCAGGAGTTCCAATGGCTTTGGGGAAATTGTTCTGTCTGTATCTGTGACATCCATGAATATGGTAGCTACTAGTCACATGTGGCTATTGAGCACCTGAAATGTGGCTAAGAAGCTGAATTTTAATTTTTATTTCATTTTAACTGACTTCAATTTAAAGAGCTACATGTGGCCAGTAGCTATCACAGTGAACAATGTAGCTCAAGACCTTACCCTGTAAAACAATGCTCTGTTTTTTAATAAGAGTATTAACCAGCCCTAGCTGGTTTGGCTCAGTGGATAGAGCATCAGCCTGTGGACTAAAGAGTCCCGGGTTCGATTCCAGTCAAGGGCACATGCCTGGGCTGGGGCTCTCGAACCCCAGTGGGGGACGTGCAGGAGGCAGCCGATCAATGATTCCCTCACATCATTGATGTTTCTATCTCTCTCTCCCTCTCCCTTCCTCCCTGAAATCAATTAAAAATAAATAAATAAATAAATAGTATTAACCAGTAAACAAAAGGTGGAAATAATATGCTCCTTTTCACACAGGAAAAAAGAGGATTGTTGTTCCTTAAGGTTGTAATCCTTGGCAATTGACACTAGCAATCTGATGCTTGATATGTGAATTAACCTGGGGCGGGTGCACCATCTACTTTTGTTCTACCTATTCTTTTTGTTGTGGTTAATCCTCACCTGAGGATACTTTTTGCATTGCTTTTCTCAGAGAGAGAGGGAGGAAACATAGATGTGAGACACATCGACTGGTTGCTTCCTGCACGTGCCCCAACCCCTTGATCGGCAATCAAACCCGCAACCCTTCAGCGCATGGGCTGACGCTCTAAACATTGTAGCAAACCAGCCAGGACTATGCTACCTATTCTTACACTATGCTGCTACAAGGCTTCAAGAGGCAAACTCAGTCTAGTAGCAAATGCAACTCTGGATCTCTGAAACCTTTCCTGTGTATCTGTCTACAGGACTGTCAATCTCTGCAGTTTATTTCCATAATCATTTATTAAACACCTATTATATGCCTGACATCACACTGAAAGCTGGAAATAAAAGGTCCCAGGCCTCCAGGAGTTAAAAGGCTTTGGGGGAAACCAAAACACAGAATCAGATCTTTTCAAAATAATATGACAAATGCTACGATGGAAAAGGGTATGATGCGGTCACAGAGAAAGGGCTCTTGGGGCCAGTCTGGAGGATTAGGAAACTTCCTGGAGATGACACAGGCTGAGTCACATGAGGGCATTCCAGTCAAACACAATGAGTAAGTGGACATGGTATAAAGAGCATCAGGCACAGACAGGGAGCTATTTCTAGGGCACAAAAGTCATGAATTGGCAGGCACCGGAAGCCTTGTTAAGGAACTTGGACTTTTGTAAGCAATTACCACTGTGGATGTTTTTTAATAAGGAAATGACACGGTCAGAGTTACCCTTCTGAACAGTCGCTCTGGCCACAATGTGAGATGAGGGATTAGGAAGATGGTGTGATGTAAGCAAGATGGGATCAGAGGTGGGAATTGTGAGGAGAAAGACACCTCATCTACTTTAGGAGAGAAAACTAATAAGGAAGTGAGGAAAGGGGGGACTCAGGCTGGCTCCCACATTTCTGGTTTTGACTGGACCATTAACCAAGATAGAGAATCAAATCTAACATCAAGCAGATACAGCAAAGCACAGACAGTAGCACTGGGAAGGGCAGGCCCACCATGTGGCACAACTCCAGTAAGTACCACTCACACGGCCATGCTCCAGAGGTCCCATGAAGCACATGTGAAAACGGTGTCCCCTGCAGCCGTACAACGGGACAACCTGGGTTTCCGCACTGGGTGGGAAATATTTGCTCAGTCTCATGTAATCACACCTGCCAGCCTACCTCCCACTGGCAAGTAACGAAGAGGTAGTCAAAGAGGTGAGAGGGTCTAACCAAAGTGACTTGCCCTAGCTAAAGTAGATATGATACCATTTCTAGGACTGCTTAAATCTTTACCTAAGGAACTAATACATGGCAGTTTGCTCCTCAAGTGGCTCTGCAAGAGTTTCTACATATTCGATAAGCTAAAACATATTACTGCTTCTGTTTCCCCTCTGAGAGACCATTAAGGTCTTTCCAGTTAAAGTCAATGCCTGATTATCTTAAAGGTAAATCTGGCCTCCAAGTTCGACAATTAGTACTTACTCTTCTTACTCATTCACTTGCTTCACTGACATCTACACTCCATTTTCATCAGATGCAGCCTCCAGGAAACCATTTTGAAAAATTCAGTTTGCTTCTACCCTCAGATCCAGAAATGGGTCTGAATAAAAGTTAACTCTGTTTAAGGGTGTATTTTCTATTAATCCAACAGATTTTGTCATGCCCAACTCTGCAGTGAAGAAGGGCTCAAAGGAGCACAAAAGGGAACTGGAGAGCCTCCTGGCTTTTGTGAGTCAGAATTAATCGTATCAGCTCATTCAGAGAAGGACCTGGGAATCAATCTTGATCCCTCCTCTCTGTCAACCCTCACATCAATCCATCAACAAGTTCATGTCAAAATACATGTTAAATGCATTCACTTTTCTCTACTACATGCCTGTCCTGCACTGACTGATCTCCAGTGCTTCTACACTTTCCCACTACCCCGTTCCAGCCCCAACACACACACACGCACGCACGCACGCACGCAAATGTGCAAGCGCTATTCTCCACACAAATTGGAGGGTTCCTGTTAAAATGTATGCCCAACCATGAGAACGCCATCCCACCCATCCTGCTGGTACTTAAAATCTTCCACCACCTCCCCATGGCTCTTGAAAGAAGACCTAAACTCCTTAATATGGCTTTTAAGGTTCTTCATTATCTGCCCTAGGCCTTTTTCTCAAACTTCATTTTCTACCAATCTTGTCACTCGGTTACTGTGCTACAACCAATAAGCTGCCTCCTTTACCCCTCCAGGCCTGTGCTTACTGGTTCATCAGGCTGAAATGCTCTTTCTTCAGATCTGCACGTGCCTTCAATCTTAGCCCAATGGTGGTCTCCTTAGACAGGCCTTCCAAGTCCATCCCCCAACTAACTGCCTTTAAACCATTAATCAACTTACCTTATTTATTGCCTATTCCCCCCCACCTGCTCCCACCCCACTAGAATGTAAGTTCTATTAGGATAGAGAATTTGTCCAGCCTGTTCACCCCATCTCAGTGCCTGGCACACAAAACTGTGTTTAATTTGCTGAATAAATGGACAAATTCATGACAATTTCCATTTAAAGTATATTACCTATAACTTCGGATACATCAAAGGTAAACTACAAGTACACATTCCATATATAACTAACTGGTTTTGGGAAAAAGCATCTTTGAGGATTATTCACACCACACAGCTCCTCTCCATTCAGGTGCCTCATGCACCCTTACTATATACGTATGTGAGTGCAGAGCCTGTGCCAATTACAATCACTAACGCATTTAAGGGACAGGCGCTATTCCACGTTAAAGCCATACAGTATGATTACCTGGTTGGTTGTACTGATCTTCATAAGCATCCAGCCAATAAAACTGAAACACTTGTTCCTCATCTGCCCCTTTTACCAGTGGCAGGTGACTGGAATCCACTTGAACTTCCTGGGCTGAGAAACTGCTGTCATCTTCCTGATCGATGTCCCAACAAGAGACATCTGGGAGAAAGCCTTCTCTGCAAAAATGACATTTTCAAAAACTTGTCAAAACCCAACAAAGCAATTGTAGCACTACTTGCCAGAAAAGTCATAATGCTCTTACAAGCAGGGCGTGGTCCCTTTTCCAGGATCTGCCTCAGGTTTCACCACCTCTGCTGGCTCACTCGCTTGGTCCCAGGTCTTAGCAGCCACAGGCTCCACATTCACCTCCTCAGCTTCCATGGGCTCATCGAAGTCACCATCTTCAAAATCTATTGCCCCTGACTCCTTCTTGTCGTGTGTACACACTGCTGCTGGTGCTGGCTCTCCTGTAGGCATCATTGCACATTCCCATCATAAACTGCTGCCGCGGAGCACACAGGCCGACCCTTTTCCCACACTGTATTTGCATCTCGTCAACCTCCAAATCGGGTGTACCTTGTAACTTTGACTGCTATGAATTCAAATCTTTCACACTTAAACTTGCTATCACAAATACCTTCAAAGTCGCCTCCACTTCCTCCTTCCTGGGTCCTCCCATTTTTGGCAGCACTTTGCAACTGCTCCACACTCTTGTACTTCTGCCTGACATCTTACTTACCAGCAAATTCAGCACGTTGAAGAGGAATAGGAGTTAACAGAGGCTCCTTCTTTGAGACAGGGGAAGCAGTTTTTCCTGAAGGAACTACCTGTAAATGTTTTTAAATGTTCATTCAGTTAGACCTGCATACTAAAAATATGCACACTGTCCTGCCCTGACCAGAGATAATGACAGTTCCCATTCATAAAACAATTTTGTGTATTATTAATGTAACAGCTTCAATTATTTTACTTTTACCTAGGTTTACAAAAAAATACTTGTTTCCAGGAGGAAAAGGATTACATTTAGCACAGTTGTAATACCTATAATAAACACATGCTACTTACCACAAAATTTACTACGACAAAAGCAGGGACATGCTATTTTTGTTATACATGAAACTATATGATGAAATGGGAGTCCTAATTTAAAACAAAAATCAAGAACAAATTCAAAGGTATTTTGCTCACATAGAAAAGCAACAAAATAAATTTTAAGCAATAATGTACATGGAGTTTGAAGGTATTTCCACACACTTTACCTTGGGGGTGTGCACAGAGAAAGGATTCAGTGACGTTCCAATGGATCTTTTCTTCTTCGGTATTATTACAGGTGGTGGAGTTATTTGAGGTGTCTAAAAGGAGGGGTAAGACACACTTCATTGCCGTGCTTGGTTTACCACAAGACAGAAAAAGTACATTTCTTTCCCCATTGAAGCCCAATGAGCAAAGCATTTTTCCTTCCCTGTTCCCCCCACGGATCTATGTTCCTGCACTGGGGTTACTATAGCAACACTACCACAGACTCACTGGAAACCCAGAATAGATATTGAATCCACTCCTGACCAATTTTTTCTTTTCAAAACTTAACATACTTTTCCCTTACCCTTCCAGAATATTATATTTAAAAGCTGTCAAGCTGGAACTACATGATGTTAGTATATGTCATTTTAATCAAGGGTCATTTAGAAAGACACACACCTCTAAATGAGAGTTTAGTTTTTTGTGAAACAGCAAATTCCCGGAACAGCTGAGCCTGTCTGAGTTCTATCAGGGACAGCTCACCGACTCTTCCTTTGCCCCCACTGGGAATTCTAGACAAGGATCTCACGCCTAATTGTACAGACTGACAGGCCTCAATCTATTTTGGGAACTGAGTACATTCCCAAAGCTGACTCGTGTGTGTATTCTTACTACCTCAAACACCCCCTCACACAGCTCCATCAACAGGATTGCATAGCTTGTAACAGCTGGAAAGTACTCTCACCTAAAATGGTGAGAAGAAAGCAATCTGAAGGGTTGTTCATTGGTTTGGGGTTGTTTTGGTGGTGGTGATGATGTTGTCGCTGCATTTTTTAAAATTCTGGCAATAGTCTTTTTTGTATAATTATTGAACTATTTCTTCAGCTGATGGCCCCTGCATATTTAATAACTCCCAGAGATTCACTTACCTCAGTGGTCAGATCTTGTAGAATGTCACCTAGCAGATCATCCTTGGACAAATCTATAGCTTTCTGGAAGTTAGAAAGGAAGGTAGAATGAAATAGCCCTGCACTTCCCATTTTCACCCAGAACACGTGTCTATGAAAGGAAGAACCGAACCCCCTCACTGAGTGCTCATCTACTAGTCACAGATATTAACAACCATCTACATATACATCACTCCCAAACCTAGAGCTCCCATCCTCTATTTCCATGATCCTCCTGTTAATCACTGAAATCACTACAGTCAGTTCAGCTTTTTGATTCAATTTTCTTTTCTATCTCCAAGTTCCAAGCACTGAGGTGCCTAAATGCACCTAGAAATCTACGTTCAACTTAGTGATGGAAATTGGGAAAATATTACTCAAATATGTGAGCTCAAATATGGAGAGCACCTATTGTCTGTATAATCAAACACTAAATTATTTTCACAAAAGGAAAGACAAAATATAAGAAAAACATAAAACTCACATCACCAGTTTTCTTCCCAGCACTGGCAATAAACATTGACTTGATATTGTTTGGTTTTGTCACCACAGTCTTCTTTACATTCCTCTTTTCTTTGTTGCGAGTTTTATTATCGTTTCCTGTTGGAATATAAATCATTTAGAAACATGCACTGACAAAAATCAAAATGAAAAAGTCTAGTCACCTGCTCTCTGTATATGAGAATTTGAGAAGAAAAATGTTAAGAATTCAAAATACAAAAACATGAAACTTTATGCAAGGTAGAGAGGGAAGAATTTTTAAAACAGCTGAAATCAGGAAAACTTGGGCTGAATGTTATTTCAAAAACTGATGAAAATGCCAGTAAACATATCTGGATAAGTTACTAAGTGTGACTGTTTAATTGCTATTGTTAGTGTGAATAAAAAGCTTCCTAAAAGGTGGGGGGGGGGTTCTGTTTTACCCATAGAAATAAAAAGATCAAGTTCATCTGGAAGCAGGGGATTAGCCTCGCAGTCCCCATGAGATTGCCTTTTTAGCGCTATACTGAATCTGAAAAGACAACTAAACTTTAAAAAAACAGGATTACCAGTTATGATATTGCAGCATCCTAATTTCCATTTTATGAAGAACAGCAACTATATACACGCAATATGTTGTAGCAACACTAAACCAACAGAGACATTTACACAGTAAAGAACAACCTGTGCTATGCTTTCTCTTACGATCACGTGAATGTAAATCACCTATGAACTATTCTCATAGTGTCAATTTTACTCTTGCTTTCTGAGTCATCCCAGAGCAGTCTCTACCTTAAAAAGACCTCGAATGAATATAATTAACCAGTTAACTGCCACACGTCCAAAACGGAAACCATCCCCACATGCCACGATATTTTGAATTTAATTTAAAAAATCCGCCGCTTGCATCTATAGATGCTTATGGCGTACAAAGGATTAATATAGTGTGGTGGTGGCACAGGAATACAAAGAACAGAAACAGAAAAGAGAGTGTACAAAAAGACTCAAATACTTATGGAAATTTAGCATATAATAAAGGTGGCATCTCATATCCCTGGGGACAATATGGATTTTTTTAATAAGTAATGCCGGCTACCCATTTGTAATGAAAGTAATCAGCCCAGCCGGCATGGGCTCAGTGTTGAGCATCAACCTATGAACCTGGAGCTCACGGTTCCATTTCCATTAAACAAGAAACAAGTTTATAGACAAAACATAAGAAAATTTTTACAATGTTTCACAGATAAGGGACCAATTTCTCTAATATTAAAAAAAGCCCCAAACCCCAATAGGAATCTATACTACTAATAGCTTAGGTGGTCGTCACGCTCTCAAGCATCACACCCTAACGTCATTACAAGATGGCCACACGCACAACGGAGGCGGGGCCCAGCAGAGGAGGCAGGTCGTGGCAGTTGTGGGCGATTAGGCTGGCAGGGGAGGGTAGTTGGGGGCCATCAGGCCGGCAGGGGAGGGCAGTTGGGGGCCATCAGGCCGGCAGGGGAGGGCAGTTGGGGGTGATCAGGCCGACAGGGGAAGGCAGTTGGGGTGATCAGACTGGCAGGCAGAAGCAGTTAGGGACAATCAAGCAGGCAGGCAGGCAGGCGAGCGGTTAGAAGCCAGCGGTCCCAGATTATGAAAGGGATGTCTGGTTTAGGCCCAATCCCTGCAGTCAGACATTCCCCGAGGGGTCCCAGACTGGAGAGGGTGCAGGCTGGGCTGAGGGACACCCTCCCCCATGCACGAATTTCGTGCACTGGGCCTCTAGTGTGGGTAATAAACACAAACATATGGCTCACATAAAAATACAGGCATATCTCATTTTACTGTACTTGACTTACTGTGCTTCATAGATGTTGCATTATTTACAAATTAAAGGCAAGACCCTCCACCAGCAAAAAGATTATGCCTTGCTTTATTGCAATATTTGCTTTATTGCAATGGACTGGAACAGAACCCACAATACACCTGAGGTATGCCTGTCTATATAAACAGCTATAAGTTTTATGAAAAAATGCCCAACTACATGTGTAAAAGAAATGCAAGTGAAAACCACAAGATGTCATTTCTCACATATTAGAGTGGCAAAAATGCAAAAGCTTGACAACAAACTCTGTTGGTGAAGCCATGGGGGTCTAAACAGACACTCATACATTGTTAATGGGAGTGTAAAATTAGACAACTCCTATGGTGAAGAATTTAGCAATCTATATACATAAAAGTCTAAGCGACTGGCTGACCAGCCGACCAGGTGATAGCTATGACACGCACTGACCACCTGGCCTGTGGGGACCGGGCCGAAACCAGCTCTCCAACACCCCCCGAGGGGTCCCAGATTACGAGAGGGCACAGGCCAGGCCAAGGGACCCTACCAGTGCACGAATTCTCCTCAGTTCAGGGAGATGAAAAAGCACATGGGATCGTTTCATTTCATTCTCTTTGTCACATACTAACAAAAACTAGGACTACACAATTAGCCATACTGCTACCAAATGGTACCAGTGTGTAGAGTTACATAGTTTGTCAAAAACAAGGAAGATAGCTAATTTAAGCCATGAATGAATAAATAACATCACACATGAGAAAAAAATACACGTTCCTATTTCCTATAAAAGGGAAGACAGGAAGAATAATCAGAAACTATTAAAAATAGTTACCTGTGGAGATGGGTAGAGACAAGTAGAAAGCATAGGAATTAGAGTAAGATCTTACCTTAATATCTTGATACAATTTTGATTTTTAAATCACAAAAATGTTTTACAATATTAAAAAAGTAAAATGAAAACAAAAGAATTTTTTTAAAACCCAAATTTGAATACAAACAACTAAACCTATATAGTAAACTGATGATATAGCACACACACAAAAATTACTTCATATACCTTTTGAAGACAACACTCTGACTATACAACCTTAATAGGTTATATGCCAAGAATAAATCTTCAAAGAAATTACAAACTTTAGAAAGGTTGTTGGTAGAGGTATTATAGGTTTAGTGATTCTAAAATTTCCAATATTATTTTGTGTAATTTTAGAAGACAAGGGTTTTCATTGGTCGTTAAGGTAGATACAAATAGAGAATTGGGGAAGATGAAGAACGGTGTAGGATTGGGTTTCAATCTAATGTATCAGTATGGACTCACAACATACATAGACATCAAATCTTCTAGTTCTGTTCACTGAAAAGACCTAGAAACCATTATGCTCCAGCAGCAATGAGTACATCCATCCCCTAGATCTGAATACCATTCTCCACTAAAAGGAATGATTCTTGGGGGAAATGGCTAATTCCAGGTCTGAGACAGGAATAGTACAAGGAGAACCTGGGACATCTTGTTTCCCAGAAAGCAAGGAAATGTTCAAAGACCGATGAAGCCATGTCAAAAGGACTCAGGAGCCAGCTCAAAGGGGATCCCTTTGCCAAATTTGGGATAATTTGAACATCAAAATACATGATGATAATGGATATTGAACTGTAATAATAGTTTATTCAAATCCATAAGTTTTAAGTGATCATTTTAAAAATGGCCCTGGCTGGGTAGTTCAGTAGATTAGAGCATCATTCTGATATGCCAAAGTTGCAGGTTCGATCCCTGGTTAGGGCACATACAAGAATCAACCAATGAATGCATAACTAAGTGGAACAACAAATCGATGTGTAGCTCTCGCTCTCGCTCTCTCAAATGAATACATTTTTAAAAAATTTTAAATAAATAAACTAGCCCGGCCGGTGTGGCTCAGTGGTTGAGTGTCAACCTATGAACCTGGAGGTCACGGTTCCATTCCCAGTCAGGGCACATGCCCGAGTTGCAGGCTTGATCCCTAGTGTGGGGCGTGCAGGAAGCAGCTGATCAATGATTGTCATCACTGATGTTTCTTTCTCTCTGTCCCTCTCTGAAATCTATTTAAAAAATAAAATAAAAAACTAGTAAAAAGGAGAGAAAGGATCATCAACAGATGCTGAAAGCACTGGGTGAAAGTTGGTGGAGAAAAGGGATATTATATGCACATGGTCTCATATTATCACCCCACATTTACACTAACTACAATGGTAGAAAGGTAACTTTACAAGGAAGAGATCTGACAAACATCATCTTACCCAGAGATCAACTTAGTAACACCAATAAAGGGACAAACTGACACTATGTGCCCTGATATGATTGATGGGAAGAACACAACTTCATCTCTATTGTATTTTTGCCAAAATATTTCATCTGACTCTAAGCACAAAGAAGCAATCATGCAAATCCCAGATTGTGGGATATTCAAGAAAAACACCAGCCTGGTCCTTTTAAAAATGTCATAAAAGACCCCAAAAAAGGCCTATGGGAAGAGGAGAGGGATGGTGCTGTTCTACACTAAATAAAACTAGAGAGACATGAAAGCTAAAGTGGACTCTGCATTTTTAGAAATAGCTATGAAAGACATTACTAGGTTAACTGGGAAAATCTTACTATGAACAAGCCTACCTAATAAAAAGGTAATATGTAAATTACCATCACTCCGCTATGCCCACGATTGGGCCAGCAGGAGGCGCAGGGGGAGGGACTCAGGGTGGCCGGGGTCGCCGATTGGGCCGGCGGGATGCTGAGCTCACGTTGCCAGTGGCGGCGCGAGCTCAGCATCTGCGCCATGGCTGTGCTGCGGAACAGAAGGGGCCTCTGGGGCAGCGAGCTCACGTCCCATCGCGGACCATCAAAAGCGGGGGAGCTGGGTGCCAGTCTGCTCTGGCACCAGGCCTTTCAGAAGCCTCCGCCGAGCTGGAGGCTTCTGAAAGGCCTGGTGCACCAGCGGACAGGCACCCAGCTCCACTGCGAGCGAAAGTGTGTAGGGGACCCTACACGTGCATGATTCAATCATGCACTGGGCCTCTAGTATATTAGATAATATTATGAGAATGGCAAATAGACAAATGTCCATGTTCTTAGAAGGTAACTGCTGAAGCATGTACAGGTGAATTGTCACGGACGACTTACTTTCAGTAAATTCACCAAAAATTAAGTCTCTGTATGTGGTTGTGGATACAGTGAAGAGGGAGAAAGTGAACACATGTTGCAAAATGTTAATCTACAAATTAGGGTCCAGACTTTCTGAAAAGGGCAAGACAGCACAGAATTTAGACTTTGAGGCCACGTAAGTCTCTCTTACGCTGTTTTATATTCTTCTTGGCATCTTTTTTAAAAAAACAACATTCTTTACAAATGTAAAAACCAGTATTAGCCCATGGGCTATACAGTAACAGGCATGATTTCCTCCTGGGTTAATGAAAATGGGAAACTGGTGATGGCTACACAACTATGTGAGTATATCAAACGCCACATGTGTTTAAATGTATGTATACTTTAAATAGGTGAATTGCATAGCATGTGAATTATATCTCAATAAAGCTGTTTAAAAATAAACCACTGTGAGTGGGCCATAGTTTGCTGAGAAAGAACTAAACCAGAAAATAAGAGAATTTTCCCTTCTCATCTGACAGGAACTAAATCAAGCATGTTTACTTAAAAAAAAAAATGTTTGCCAGTGATTGTTCAGCTAAGGCAGACTGACACATCCATTCATTATCATTTTAAATTTCAATTAAACAAAGCAAGTAGATTAAGTTCTAAACCTTGCTGAAGTACTACACTATTATCAAAGAGCTAAAATTCCAATTAAAAGGCATTACTTATCTAAGTCAGCAAGTCTAAAATAACTACAAGACTGAAAATTCCTGCCCTAGCCTGTTTGGCTCAGTGGATAGAGCATCGGCCTGAGGACTGAAGAATCCCGGGTTCAATTCCAGTGCAGAGCACGTACCTCGGTTGCAGGCTCAATCCCTGGCCCTGGTTGGGGCTCGTGTGGGAGGCAACCAATGATGTTTTTCTCTCTCCCCCCCCCCCCTTCCACTCTCTCTAAAAATAAATGGAAAAATAACCTCAGGTGAGGATTAAAAAAAAATAAAAGGACTGAACATTCCAAAATAAGTGAAAGACCAAACTCTGAACAACAGAGACATGAAACTTCATTCATTTCCTGGTATTTTTGCTTTTTACATTTAATTTTCTACACAACTATGCTCCTCTCAATAATAGAACATTTCCTATACCTAAAAACAATTGTGATAGGTACTCTTCCCTTAAAGGCAACAGTATCAAAGTACCTAGTCATCTCAAATTTTAAACAGTTCTTTAAATCTCAACATGGTACCCTCTGGAAAACAAAATGTAGGTACCTATTTCTTGAGAATCAAGGGCATCATCTTCAAGGTCATCATCAAAAATCTCTCGGCCATCCTCCACATAGCCGACACCATCTGCAGGAACAAAATGTAACATTGGGATCAAGTTTCTAAAACTGGCCAATATTTTAGCCAGGACCACACCACAAAATGTATAACCGTTAGACCCACTCAGATGTTCTCCCATCCTGTGCCATTTTTAAGTGCAGCAGAATCCTGTTTAAATAGGTGTCAGACAAAACAGCATCCACACAAGTTTTCTGAATTAACCTTTTGCACTCAGATGTCGAGTGTGACTCGACACGGTTAGCATCGGTAGCAGCTCGTATGTCGACTTGTATTGAATGTATCAATAATTTGAAATATAAAAAAATCCAAAAAATAAGTTTGTATGAAAAGAAACTCCAGTTTTTTATTCTACTGCCGCGCTTAGTAAAATCTGGGGTATTTAAAAAATTAAATCCCGAATAGAATAAAGGAATCGAGAATAAAGCAAGCGAGTGCAAAGGGTTAAAGCCAAAGGCTATCTACTATACAGACATCCCTCATTTTACTCTCTTCGCTTTACTGTGCTTCAGCAATGTTGTGTTTCTTTACAAATTGAAAGCAAGACCCTTCACCAGCAAAAAGATTACAGCTTGCTTTATTGCAATACTCACTTTATTGCTGTGGTCTGGAACCAGACCCACAATCTCTCTGATGTATGCCTGTACCTACCTAGGTTAGCTGGGGAAATGATTTGGCCCACAGCATCAAAGTCTGCTACAGACTGTACTTTGCAGTAGTTTTACTCTACCAGAAGCATCCTATATAATAAAAGGCTAATATGCAAATCGACAAAACAGAGGAATGACCGGTCGCTATGACACGCACTGACCACCAGGGGCAGACGCTCAACGCAGGAGCTGCCCCCTGGTGGTCAGTGCCCTCCCACAGGGGGAGCGCCGCTCAGCCAGAAGCCAGGCTCATGGCTGGCAAGTGCAGCGGTGGTGGCGGGAGCCTCTCCTCCCTCCAGGGCAATGCTAAGGATGTCCAACTGAGGGCTCCCAGACTGTGAGAGGGCAGAAGGCCAGGTTGAGGGACCCCCCGCCCCCGAGTGCACGAATTTTGTGCACTGGGCCACTAGTAAAACATAAAAGAATGAAGATCACAAGCCCAGAAAAGAACCTCACTCTATGAGGGAAACTGGCAATAGAGCTGAGTCCAATTACAGAAGTAGAAACATACTAGTAAATAGTCACAGGTGCAATCTACACCTTCTCCCTGTGGTCAGCATTCACACGCCCAAGAAGTCACACCGTACCAGCAGAAACCTTGAACTTTCCACAAGGGGTGTAAGAACACGTGGACCACCCTTTGCATGGTGTTTTCCACTGCCCAAGGCAGTCCTCATGCACACAGTAATGTAATCTTCACAGCCATTCGGTGAGCTAGGTAGTTTTCTTATCCCCGCCTTACATGGGGATACCGCACAAGTACATGGCTCCTCCTAGTTTCTACACAGCCATTTCCTGGAGGATTTATACTACATCCTGAGAAATGTGCCTGGATTCTCCAAAATGCCCCTAAATAAATGTTCTATTATTCTGCTTCCAAATACTGTGTTTGAGGAAAATCCAAACCAAAGGTATGATCTTAACAGAGCCTTGCATCAACTCATGCAAAGCAGTACGAAACACAACTAAGACAGTGCCTGGCAGGCAATGTCTTCCCACATACCATCATCCACGATCCAGTCATCATCCTGGCGTGCCTGAACTAGCTTCGAATACTGTTCTTCATCAACTTCTTCATAAACACTTGTGAAGTCCTCAACCTGCCATCACAGAAGTTTGAGAAAGCTTCAAATGGAGTGAAAGTGTTAAACAATTCTGATGAGAAAAAAATTGTCAAAATTGAAACTGGAATGGCAGCCTGAAGGAGTAGCTGCAACCAAATCATGAGTTCTGACATTCAACACCACTGCAGGGTTTTCCTTAAATAGACATCAATTAGCTTAGTATTCCTTTTAGGTGGGTGTTAACATAAGATATTAAATGATTCCATTAGCATAATACACTTGTCACACCATCAATTACTCATCTACTTCATAAAAAACAAACTGAATTATAGCCAATTCTTCATTAGCTGCTTTGGGGATTATTCACTTATAATTTCTAGATTGGCTTCTCCTGTACTTAGCAAACCTGTAAGGCATGTCACCTCCCTCTCCACTAGCTCATGTTGCCCTGCGCATAGATGATAATTTTAATAACTATTCATCCAACCAAATATAATTCAAAAGGAAAAACCTCACCCCTCAACCGCCTCCAAAAGGTAGCAAAACACTATATTCCAGATACACTAGATATGGGTTTTGAGTGATTTCTGTTTGAATTACCACTGATCCCCCACCTTTCTCAGGTCTTACGACTGCAGAGACACAAACACTGAGCTACTGGAAGCAATCTAAGGTCCATCAATAGACAAATGGATAAAGGAGTGGTCTATGTATATAATGAAATATTACTCAAACATAAAAATGGATGAAATCTTGTCATTTGGGACAACATGGATAGACCTTGCAGGCATTGTTAAGTGAAATAAGTTAGACAGAGAAAGACAAGTATCATATGATTTCACTTATATGTGGAATCTAAAAAACAAAACATAACCAGACTCATAGATACAGAGAACAGACTGATGGTTGCCAGTGGGGGAGGGTGGACAAAATGGGTGAAGTGAATCAAGAGGTACAAACTTCCAGATATTAAAAAATAAGTCATGGGGATATAGTGTATAGGATGGGGAATATGAACAATATTAAATCAACTTTGTAAGGTGACAAAATTCAAAAGGGGAATCATTCAAAAACCATTTCGAGTGTAACTGCAGAATATAGTGTTTTGCTAAATTTTAGAGGGGGATAAAAGGAGATTTTCCCTTTTGAATTATATTTGGTTGAACAGTTATTCGACTTATTGTGGTGATCATTTTGTAAAGTCTATAAAGTCAAATCTCCATGCTGTACACCTGAAACTAATATAGTATTGTATAACAATTATACTTCAATTAAAAAAAAAACAAAAACGCTGAGCAACTTGGAGGACAAGTCCAGAGAGTGGCAAGTCCTCCAATCATACAGGCTGTCCTACTGCCAGAGCACTAGAACACCGTGAACCACTGGCATGAATAGAGCTGACCACCTCAGCCCAGTTAAAGCAACAAATGGAGCAGATGCACACCACTGCTGCAGCTGCCATGGTGACAGGCCATCGACTTCCCAGATGAGAATTTGGTAGGCTGGTTAGCAAGAACTTGGATGCCTCTTTAAAAATTTTCCCCTTCACGCCCTGGCCAGTGTTGCTCAGGGTTAGAGCGTCAACTTGCGCACCTAAGAGTCTTGGATTCAAGTCCCACTCAAGGGCACATCCCTGGTGTTAGGTTCATACAGGAGGCAACCAATCGATGTCTCTCTCTCTCTCATATTGATGTCTATGTCTCTATCTGTCTCTGTCTCTCTCTCTCTTCCATTCTTCTTTCCTCCCTCCCTCTCTCTCCCTCCCTCCCACTCTCTCTGAAAAGTAATGGGGGGAAAAATCCTCAGGTGAGGATTAATAACAACAACAAAATTTGCCCCTTCTCTTGACAGTTCTGCCTTATCAAGTGGGGGGTGGGTGGAGGAATTAACTAACTCCAAACACCCTAAGAAAAAACACCTGGACACCAAGCTTTGCAAGCACAATGATTAGAATGACTGGATTTCTGCCATAGCTACAAGGCTTATAATAATTTCAGGACTAAGCTTAGTTTTCATCTCCTGTTTATTCTATAGGGATCACTGGCAAATATTTGGCTTTCTACCATTTGATAACAGAAACTACCTGCCCTAGCAAATTAAGTTTTTGACAACCCAAACACAACTAGTCTAATTAATATTTCTGTACTGACCAATTTTTTTGGGGGGGGGGCAGGTGATTTTTGTTGGTTGAAGTCTATGGGGCATACTTTGTCTCTTATTTAATCAACTCACTTATTCAAAAAGATACCAGAAAACTTTTCTTAAAAATCATTTTGAGTAATAAGTCATTTTGACTTTATCTCTAAAATCATTGCTACTGCTCAGCATGAACTCTTAGAGCTATGCAATTAACATCAGTGATTGAAGAGAAATCAAGCACATTGTGAAAACATCTGAAATGCCCCAGAGAACTCCTTTATAGAAGTACCTACAGAGAGAAAGTGGGTTGGAGGGGGTAGGTGGAGATGGGCAAAGAGGGGGGAATAGGGACAGAAAGAGACTTTGCTTGGGGCAGTGGGCATATGACACAGTGTACAGATGATGTTTTGTTGAGTTGTATACTTGAAACCTGTATGGTTTTGCAAACCAATGTCACCCCAATAAATTCAATAAAACATGCTTTACTCCTGTTTTACTATAATCCTTTTAGCAGCCCTTTATGGTCTGGTTGACTCACTTAACTTCTTCTGCTTGCTTAATTGTCCAATACAGTATAGGCCATGGTTAAACATGCATATTGTGAAGCCTGAGTTCACATCAAGGCTCTGCCTCTGTGACCTCAGATCTATCAGCTGCAAAATGCTCTTGATTATAGCATCTAACTTTATATGGTTGTTGGAAGAATTAAATAAATGACCATATTTGTAAAAGCACTTAGAATATTGTTAACAAAAAAGTGTATTAATTGCTGTTATTTTCTAGTATTAATTAATCACTTTCTGGCCCCAAGGCAGTTAAGATACTCAGGGAACATGTTGAAGGTGAAGCTAGAGACAATGCTGTGCAGATGGTAGCTACTCTGTTTCTACCTAACAGGCCATAAACACTGGGTACAGGAAAACAGCCAAAATGGCATGACATTCCATCTTACATCAGGGCACAGCAGAAATAAGATCCAAGTCACCACTGCCACTCCCCCTGCAAATGAAATTAGGAAAAACAATTCTCTCCAAGTGCTTAGCTAGACTGCTCAGTACCTTAAGAGTAAAGTAAAAGCATCTCTATGCCCCGCCCCCACCCCCCCACAAAGCCTTGGGATTTATCAGAGATGCAATGTACTTAATAAGGAAAATATATAACTACTTTCATTTCAGAATTGTGGAAGCATCTGTAAAGTGCCTTACAGGAACTTTAAGGGTCAAGTGGCTATGAATTGGATGAAGCACAAAGGAAAAAAACAACAAGAAAATGATTACTTACTTCATATTTATATTTCTCACCAGCTTTAGCCTTTTTCAGTCTTTCTAGAGCTTCCTGGCGCCCTTTCTTTGATTTCTTTTCTCGCCGGGATCGAGAAGCTACAAAGCTCCCTGAATCTGACACAGCTGTAAAAAAAAGCCAAATTTACATGAAATGTTACAAAACTGTCATCCATCTTGCCTCAAAAGCAGAGGAATCCGGGTCAGGGATTGAACCTAACTTCCAGCCAATAGTAATACACAATTTCAATATTATACAAATGAATACTTTTTATAATGTAAACACAGTAAACCATTGATTTTGCGGACCTCGATTTAACGGACTTCGGATTTAGTGGACAAAATTTCTGGTCCATATGTCATATGTGAAAATTAACACCTTGTTAATACTAAAATGCTTTTAACTACGATTTGCTTATAATTAAATTAACAGTTTATTTTCTTGTTATTAATTCAGTTATTTTGAACAAATTTTAGCAAACAGGCCATATGTTGGAAAAAACACTAGTAATTTCGCCGACGTAAATAAATACATATCTACAATTATAGTCTACATATTTAAAACCAAGAGTCACCGCTTGTAAAAAATGTTCTGCAAATGATTAGCACATGATCACACCACATCTCCCAAGGTAACTGGTTCTGTTGTCTCATGGCGTGACTTTCTGTAGCAGTTATAATGCGGGCTGGCAGATGTTCCCACATGCGCTAAGCCATGCCCAGCCATGTGCATTTGTTTACTCGCAGTGACTGGTGAATGCACACATTTACTAAACTTGCTCAGTATAAATTTAAAATTACAGTAATCCATATAGAAAACCTGTCTGTGAAATTAAATTTTTCATACATACTTAATTTTAATTACAAACGTGTCTACATAAGTAACAACGGGTAAGCTAATTCGTCAATTTTTTAACATACACATTTGGAAAACCTACTTGATTATATAACAGACTTTCAGCTTTAATGGACACCCCCCCTCACCCAAATTAGTCCATTATATCAAGGCTTTACTGTAATTCACAAAGTTCATGGCCGAGCCTGTAGTTCCTGTGACTCTTCAGAGATTTTTCTCTGCGACACAGTTGAAACAACTAAAGCAACTATTATTTTTTTCCTCCAAAAAGAGAAAAATTCAAATTCAATTGATTTCTCTTATAGACACTAGAGAAGAGAGATCAGCTAGTCCAGTGGTTGACAAACTGCGGATCGCGAGCCGCGGTTTGCCACTCTGTCAACTAATGAATTTGTCGACCACTGAGCTAGTCCATAACCTTTCCATTACAAATGAGGGGCCTAGGAGAGTTATAAAAGAGTTGTATTTCATTAATCAACATTTGACATGATTTAAGGAGCACCTGCTCTTTGCAAAGTACTAGGTGCTCTGAGAGACACAAAGATCAAAAAGATATGGTCTCCATACTCAGAGAACTTAAAATCTAAAATGGGAGATAAATAGCAACTAACTCTAAAACAATCTTTAGAAGTCATGCATGCCCTAACAGGTTCAGACCAAGTATCTGGGATTTCAAAGGAGGGTTGGAAGAATTTAACAAATTGGGGTTGGAAGAATTTAACAAAGATGACTGAAAAGATTCTTGATTTCTTCACTGATTTCCAGGCCTCACTTAGTTGGTTAGGGCAGTGGTTGGCAAACGCATTAGTCAACAGAGCGGCAAACCCGCGGCTCGAGAGCCGCAGTTTGCCGACCACTGAGTTAGGGCATTATAGAATGATGATGAAAAATTACAAAGGTTAAAATGTTTTGTCAAAAATTACTGAAATACCAGAGGGTTTCAGTGTTCATTCATTCAACTTTTGAATTATTCATGCTTTGGGCCATTATAAACTGACCACCTCACACACATACTGAAAAGATTTCATCCACATAATTAAGACTTGCATATACCAGCTAATGAATAACCAAGTCAAGTAAGACAGTGCTGCCTGCCAGCCGTAAGTTTAGGCTCAGCATGACTGCCATCCATGCCTGTGAATTTGAGTATTTTATTGTATTTGGTGCTAATTATTTTATAAAAAGAAGTAGGCACAGAAAAGGAAAGGTATTGATAAGAGGCATCCTAATAGCTCTAACCCCACTGCAAAATTCTTAACAACATTAAGCGGTTTGACTAAGTGTTTGACTGAAATAGAAGATGCAATTTAAAGAACATGTACCAAATGCTGGCAATAAACTACTAAAAACTGCATCTCAAAAGTGAAGCATAATTAGAGATCTTATTTCTTCTAGCTTCCTGGAATTGCAATCTCTATAACATCTCAGTCTATTGTTTGACTTTCACATTTGACTTTTAAATCCGTTTTAGAAAGGCATTAAGTAAAAATTAAGGAATGCAGGTACTTAATGATGACAGCCACAAAATCCTGGGTGTCACTCAAATGATTAAAAAAAAAATGAGCAGGCCTACATGAAATGGCTTCGGAGAATACTGAACATGACCACTATGAGTGAAAAGTAGGCCTCAATGTGTTCCCTTCAGGATTCCTCGACTCCTCTTGATGAAAATAACAAAATCTATAGTCTTCAAATGGACTTACTCCACAGGGGTCCGATAACAAACATGACAGAGTTGCCTGTCCTCAAGGCGTTCACAGTCAAGTAAAGCAAAAGGACCTGAGACTCCCACCATCATATAAACAGGGTGTCATATAAGAGGTAAGAGCATGAGGAAATGTAAAAAAGAGAAGTGTTAATTTTGCCTCAGAAATCAGGGAAGGCTTCACAGGAAGGTCCAACACAGACCTAGCAAGAGGAGTCAAATTTTACTCTCAGAGTACATGGTAAAAAGTGGCACAAGCACAGGAAAAGGCACGAGCCAAATTACAAAAGGATGAAAATGCAAGGTGTATTCAGAAACCGAAAGTCAGTGTAGCCGGTAAGGCGTGAGAGTGTAGAGTAAAGTGGGAGAATAGATCAGGGAGAAGCAGCACAACCCAGCTCTGTCACTTACTGGACAACATGAGATCACACTTAAACTTTCTGAGCTGCAGTGGCCAGCTGTCTTGCTGCTGTTTAAGCTGCCCAGCATATGAACCTGCTTGTGAAATTTCCCCTATAAGTCTTTTCTAAAATATATTTTTATTGATTTCAGAGAGGAAGGGAGAAGGAGAGAGAGAGATAGAAACATCAATTATGAAAGAGAATCATGGATCGGCTGCCTCGTGCACTCCCACAATGGGGACGGAGCCCAAACTTCGGGCACGGGCCCTGACTGGGAATCGAACCATGACCTCCTGGTTCATAGGTCAACACTCAACCACTGAGCCACGCTGGTCAGGCTCCCCTAAAAGTTTTGATGGGACACAGAGGCCATGCCCTACTACCAAAAAGGCAGATGCTCTTTCCCAGACACCCTTGCAGCTAGGGCATGGGCATATAAAATAGGCTTTCCCAATTAGGAACACCTGCTCAGACTTTAAATCAGAAGCCAGTGTCAAAAGGAAAGGGGATGGGCTAGGAAAGATTCTATAAGTAGCAACAGCTGCAGGAGGATTAAATAACAGTGCCAGCAATGTTAACTACAGCTATAACAAGCTATAACCTCAAGTACTTGGCCATGGTTGGCAACGACATCCTCACTGGAACAGTTTTGTGATATGATTTTAATCACTATTCCTGGCTAATCAACCCCCAGGCTGACTCTCCAGTCCTCCTGGAGTTTCCGCGAACAACACAACATCCTTCTAATAAATTCCTTTTCTGTTTAAATTAGCTAGACTTCAAAAATGGAAAAATAATTGGCAATGGCTTATTGTGTTTTCTTTTTTGTTTTTATTTTTTTTTATTTTTCAATGGTCAATAAAATTATAAAATTGTAAAAAAAAAAATAGCTAGAGTTGGTTTCCATAGCTTACACCTAAGGACTCAGACTAATGCAGAGCCTCAGGGTCCTCATCTCTGAAATGGGGCTAATCATGTCTGTCATAAAGTTGTTGCAGATTAAATGAAGATACTTGGCTTTGTACTCAGCAATATAAGAGAAGCTCATTGGCCCTCACCAGTTTGGCTCAGTGGATAGAGTGTCAGCCTGTGGACTGAAGAGTCATGGGTTCGATTCTGGTCAAGGGCACATGCCTGGGGTGTGGGCTCCATCTCTCATAGGGGGTATGCAGGAGGTGGTTGATCAATGATTCTCTCTCATCATTGATGTTTCTATCTCTCTCTCTCCCTCTCCCTTCCTCTCTGAAATCAATAAAGGTATATATATTTAAAAAAAAAAAAAAGAGAAGCTCATTGCATGTGTGTATAGATGCAGGGTAGACACACACACACACAAACACACTACTTAGCAGTAACATGGTCTAGTGTCTAGAAAACAAAAATATAACAAAGCAGTGTTTTCAGGGAAGCTTCAATATAGCAGTGCATAAAATTAGGCGTTTAGGCCTAGCCCGTTTGGTTCAGTGGACAGAACGTCGGTCTCCGAACTGAAGGGTCCCAGTTCAATTCCGGTCAAGGGCACATGCCGGGGGTTGTGAGCTCGATCCCCAGGAGGGGGCGTTCAGGAGGCAGCCAATCAATGCTTCTCTCTCATCACTGATGTTTCTATCTCTACCTCTCCCTTCCTCTCTGAAATAAACATATATTTTTTTTAAAATTAGGCGTTTACAATCTCAACTCCATGAAAACAAAAAGCATGTCCAGCTTACCTACCACTGTTACCTCTAGAGGCTGGCAGAATGCCTATGCCTAGTAGGTGCAGAATAAATATTTGCTGAATGAAAAAATGAACCACTCACTGTACATGCTTTATTTAATCATTAAATTCTCCCTGATCCTTTTTCATATATAAAGCTAGTTACAGACCTTTCACTTTTCACTGCCATTGTCAAGGTGCCCCACCTAATACTTGAGGGGAAAAGGCCTAGATTTCCAGTTTTGGAATGTCTCCAATGCTTCACATAGTAAGTTAGCAAAAAAGAATAAGCGTGAAAAAAAATCCAGTTAGAAAAATTTAATACATGGTTCAAAATTACCATCTGAAGTACCCCCGTCCTTCCCAAAAGCAGACAAATAATGGCCTGCAACCGTCTTTCAGGTGACAATCTTTCAGTCTGCTCTGGAGGAAAAATTCCAGTCACAAGTCCCCAGCAACACTTAATCAACACCATGACTTAAGAAGGGTCTCAAGATTGCACAGTACCCTCCAAAGAGTGATTTCTTGATGTTCACAGATGTTGCACAGTTTTTAGGGTGAACAAACAGCTTAGTGGCAAATCACTGATGTAGGGCTGCAAAGGCTGTGAATGTGCTCACATCCTACATCCCATTTGTAATGCAGGCTAGTCAACTGCCTAAAATAAATTGTCCTAAAAGACAAAAGGCTGGAAGAATAAATTGAAATCTCTGATTCGCATCTAGGTGAAGGCAAAGGAAGCTGATTTGGAAGCAAGTTCTCATTAACAGTGATGCATTTGAGTGACAGGAGATGTGTGACGCTTCCGCTAAGAAAGTGAAGCATCTGATTTTAAGTTAGAAGTTCACTTAAGCCACACTTTAGTTGAACACTGTTCAAAAAATCAGAGATCAGACAAAGCCATTTGCATTTTTGTGCTCTATTTTTTGAAATAAAAAGATTACCACTGAAAACGGAGTGGTACAGGACATCTGAAATGCTGCTGAACTGATACTTTTTTTTTAAAGCTTCATCAGAGAAGACTAGATTGTGAACACGATTTCAGTGCAATACTTCAACTTCCATAGAATTTGAAAGAAAAATGGTTAATGCATAAAGTAGAAACCCAGTACCTAGAAAGACAAAATGCGTCTGTATGCTCTGGTGACAGCACTTCAAAGTTTTCTTTACAAGGTCTGACAATTCCCTGGGAGTTTCTATAAAGGGGGGTGACATACATCGTAGCCCTCAAGTGCATAGTTGGGGTGGTAGTAGTGAAATACTTTGTCAAAACTGTGCCCCGCCGTGGCACACGACTCACCAAAAGAAAAAAAGAAAAGAAAGGCAGGCTAGTGGAGAGTGTGGAGACCCGCAGCGACCGAGGTGACGCAGCCTCCCAAACAAAATGCCCCGCAGGAGGGGGCTGCCAGGAGCAGAGGGCCCAGCAGGCAAGCCCCGTCCTATACCAGAAAAGTCCCAGCCCTGGGCGACCAAGGTCCGCGCCCAAACAGACCCGCGGGACGACTGGGGCGCGCGCCTCCTTCAGGAAAAATGAAAAGAGACCCATCCTCTAGCCTCCACCACCCACAATCATGCCACGGTCCCCGCACTCCCAACCCGGGGACCCCGCGTGGCCCCAGCTCACAGTCGTCGCCGTGCACGGGCGCCATGGTCCGGGAGTCTCTGGATTCCGCGCCAACCAGCCTGAAACTGGAAGGAGGGCAGAGACAGGCGCCAGCCTGAAAGCCAATCAGCGGCTCTGAAGGCTGCGGACTTCCGCCCGGAAGGCCTCTGACGTACCGCGCCGCGCCAGGCCCCGCCCCAGGTCTTCCCGCGAGCGCGCGTTGGGGGACCCGTGGTTGACCCCTGCGGGGGAAATCGCTCTAGCGGAGCGGGAGGGGAGGAGAGCTGGAAAAAGAAGCGGTCGGGCGCTGGAAAAGAGCCGCCTGAGACTCACTGCGCAGGCGCACCCATACTGATGGGAAAAGATATGGGTGCGTTGGAGCAAGGGCTTTCTGGTTCTGAGAGGTGATTTTCGCGGAAAAGAAACGCGGGCGGGCAGTACGATGGGCGTGGTTGGACCGGTTTCCCAGGAGCCTGGGAAAGCGACTGCCTCCTGCTGCGCACTCAGAGTCTGGCCTGATGCTTAGCTTCTCAGAGAGTGAACACAGTCGCTGTGAGACACACACACACACACACACACATATACACATATAACCACATAAAGGTATGTGCACTATCTTAGCCAAACGACCAAAAGTAGCATCACCAATAAGAGATAATCAATCATATGCCTCCTAATGTGATGCACTTGGGAAAAGGAGCATCACCTATATACAGTAGTCTTCTTGCAAAGCAATGTTTAACCTGAATAGAATCATGAAGAAATAATCAGATCTATTCAAAGCATAGGGCAAAAGACATCTGGCCTGGACTCCTGCAGAATGTCAATGCTATGAAAAACAAAAAGGGCTTTAGATTCTTGTGTGTGGTACAAAGCATGCAATGTATGTATCTCCTTTATTGTTTAACAAACAATAAGAACAGAAACATCTGCATGTATATCTTAACAAGAGAACACTAATTAAGCCAAGAACTTAGAATGAGAATTAACCATCTTTGAGTACCATTTTATGTAGAAGTAATTTTAGCCATCAAGGCCTCTTCTCAAACTCATTAGTGCATAATGTTCTTGGCACCATCCCCCTAGAGAGCAATGTTAGATCCATGCCCTCAAGTAATTCAACATGAATTATTGACCAATGGGCAAATCTTTTGTGATGACTGAGCCCTGGATCATAATGTAAATATGCAGTGTTATGGTGAATAAAACCTGTCCCAAAGACAAACAGCTCTATACTAATGCTTTGGGACCTTCTAAACCAGCAGCATGAAGTCACACTTGGAAATAGAAAACCAGAATCCACCTGTGAATTATTAAAGGTATTGGAGCAAAGTTAAGAAAGAATTATGAGCCCTAGACAGTTTGGCTTAATGGATAGAGCATCGGCTCGCAGACTGAAGGGTCCCGGGTTCGATTCCAGTCAAGGGCACATACTTTGGTTGCAGGCTCCATCCCCGGCCCTCTGGTCAGGGCAACCAATGGATGTGAGTCTCTCTCACATCGATGTTTCTTCCTCTCTCTCTGTCTCTCTTCCTCCTTTCCACTTTCTCTAAAAAAAAAAAATCAGTGGAAAAATATCCTCGGGTGAGGATTAACAACAAAAATAAAGCACCTCTGTATTTAAAAGAAAAGTCTCTCATTTAAAAAAACAGAATTATGAGTTAGAACACTAGTCATATAGTCAGTCAATAGTGGATTTTAGCCAAGGATGGCAGCATGAAGGTTTCTTAATTTACATATGGCCATAAAGTTTATAAAGTTTAGAGCTGTAGTTCTCAACATTGGCTGCAAATTAGAATCATATGAGTAGTTTATCAAAGTTTAAGTGCCCACTTTTCCCCACCCCCAGCTATTAAATCATAATTTCTTAGGATGGGATTCCAATGTGCAGCTAAAGTCAAGAACAAGGAATCTAGACAAGTAATTGCCTTACCTGTTAGAGTCATCTGCAGGATGGCTACCCTGGACATAAATATCAGGTTAAACAATATGTGATCACTTATACCTGGATACACCTTTTTCTGTGAGGAAAGAGGGCTCATCTCCCATCTGTCCTAAAGACTTTCACTCTTTAGTATCTTACAGCATTTAGTATTGTAGCTTCCTATGAATCAGATGATATCTGGGTTACCTAAAAGACTCTTATGTAAGGCCAGCACTACTTCAAAAAATCATCCTCAAAACAAAAGGTGTTTAAAAGTCGGGGAAAGGCACATGGCTTGCTTCCAGCTTTGGGCTATTTTGAATAATACTGCTATGGACAGCATGTTCTTTTTAAAAATATATATATATTATTGATTTCAGAGAGGAAGGGAGGGGGAGAGAGAGATAGAAACATCAATGATGAGAGAGAATCATTGATCAGCTGCCTCCTGCACAACCCCCAGTTGGGTCACATGTGCCCTGACTGGGAATCAAAACTGTGACCTCTCCCTAACCGATTTGGCTCAGTGGATAGAGCGTTAGCCTGCGGACTCAAGGGTCCTAGGTTTGATTCCAGTCAAGGGTATGTACCTTGGTTGTGGGCACATACCCAGTGGGGAGTGTGCAGCAGGCAGCTGATCGATGTTTCTAACTCTCTATCCCTCTCCCTTCCTCTCTGTAAAAAATCAATAAAATATATTTTTAAAAAATAAAATAAAATAAAATAGCTATGATCATCTGGCAAATACTTAAAAAAAAAAAAAAGAAAACTGTGACCTCCTGGTTCATAGGTTGATGCTCAACCATTGAGCCCTGCTAGCTGGGCAGCATGTTCTTTATAAAGGCAAAATTTTTTGCCATTGAATTGTGTTGGCACTTTTATAAAAAATCAATCTACCATATACATGTGGGTCTATTCCTGGATTTTTCTATTTTGTCCCATTTATATGTCTATGCTAATATGTCTTGACTAATGTAGCTTTACAGTGTCTTCAAATCAGAGAGTCTGAGTTTCCAACATGCTCTTTTATTTTTTTCAGAATTATTTTGGCTAATCTAAGTCTTTCATATTTTCATATCATTTTTAGCATAAGGTAGTCAATTGCTACCAAAAAGTTTGCTGGGGTTTGGACTGGGTTTGTATTGAATCTATAGATTAAATTGAAGAAAATGGATATTTTTAGTGATTTTGAGTCTCCCAACCCATGAACACAGTATATGTCTCCCTTTTTGTACGCGTTCTTTCCTTTTTCTTGGCAGTCTTTTAAGTTTTCAGTGGACACAACTTCCGCATGTTTCATTAAATTTATCCTTAAGTCGTTCATGTTTTGATGCTGCTTTGAATTGGTATTGTTTTTTAAATTTTCATTTTCCAATTGTTTGTTGCCATCTAAGATTTTAATGCCAGCCCAAAACAGATAACCAGCTTTCTCTTCACTCAACTAGGGCAGGTGGCACAACTGTGGGAACATAATTTTATTTCTTTGGCATTTCTGCTGAATTGTCCCTTATGCAGAGAAGAGTATGGAGCATTACTAATGAGCCACCCAACATTTTGTTTTCCTTTGGAACCCGGCATAGAGCTTGGGAGCAAAGGCATTTTTAAATTGGCTCCTTGGTTTTAATTTCAAGACCCTGGCACAAAGTGTCTTAACTGCCTAGATTTATTTCGTGACGTTAAAGTCCATTTTCTTAAATCAGAAGTTTGGAAAAATTATATGTTGTTCTTTTCCTTTGTAGCTTTTCATAAGACATGTAAGTGTGTTTCTCTTACAATCACCAATTTAGGCAGATGCTTTATCCACCGTCAGGAATTTGGAGGTGGAGAAGTTCTTAGAAATCCTTTAACTTGTGGCCTCACCCACAAAGTAACTTCTTGAAGGGTCCCAGTTGAAGATAAGGACTCCCTTCTGCCTTGGTTGGTGAGAAAATGGATGGGAGAGAGGAAAGGGAGGAGAAACAACAAGCTGGGTTCTCTGGTCAAGCGCAGACATTTGGCATCATGAAAGGGCTTCTGGCAAACAGCAAAAACCCTGGGAAAGATGTAGAGAAAATGACAAAATGTATCATGTTCAGTTTTCCTCCAAGTCAGTTACACATACAAGGTCAGTTTTTCTGTTAGGGAGAAAAATGCCTACAAAACCCCAGCAATCCATTAAACTAATTGTTATGAGGTGAGGAGAAGAAAACAGTTTCTGTTACTTGGCTTATCACTCTGACATCTTAGAGAAGTTTTGTTAATGGCCCGAAGGATGGATACATGTGTGTCTTCGTGTGGAGCTTAGCTCTTTCAGCAAGTTTCTGCAAATTAAAACTCCTGTGTGCCTAAAAAGAAAGCTTATAAATTCCCAAGTTCCTTGCTCCCTACAGTTTCTCTGTGCATCTATTTTTATTTGACACTAGGTATTCTTCAGATCCAAACTCCATCCTCAGACTTTTGACGACAAACTACCTGTAATTAACTGTAATTAAAATAACAAAGTGCTAATTAAGCCATTCATTTCTACTGTAACTTAAAATACCTCTACCTGGGGCCGAAACCGGTTTGGCTCAGTGGATAGAGCGTGGCCTGCAGACTGAAAGGTCCCAGGTTCGATTCTGGTCAAGGGTATGTACCTTGGTTGTGGGCACATCCCCATTTGGGGGTGTGCAGGAGGCAGCTGATCGATGTTTCTCTCTCATCAATGTTTCTAGCTCTCTATCCCTCTCCCTTCCTCTCTGTAAAAAATCAATAATATATATATTTTTTTTAAAAATACCTCTACCTGGGCCAGCTTCTGACATCTGTGGCAAAAGTCACCCTTTCATCCTCCAGAGAATCTAGTCGTCATCTTTAGTGAAACTGTGGGCCATATGAGTTGGTTATGGCGTCAATATTTTACCAATGCACCTTTGTTCAGATCACTTCATGTCATTGCTATCTCACTCAATATACTAGCATTATTAAACACAAAAACTCTATAACTCAATCTAGCCTTGCTTATTTAACAATATACGGGGCTGTATTGAAATTTGAGAATTGCTGCTTTAAGGTTTACTATACTGTCAAACTTAAATCTTATTCATTTTCTGGAAAGGACTAGAGTTGCTTAGCATCATATCCATGTTTGTTTCACCTAGTGGAGCTTCTGAGTTTTGTACTGCTTCACGGGGAACCCCCCCCCAAAAAAAATATATATATACACACTAGCTATATATATATACTATATATATATAATATATATATACACTAGTTATATATATATACTATATATATTAGTGACCCGGTGCCCACCACACATGTGCCTTAAAATCGTGCAAGACCAAGACCTGGCCGGCCCCACCCCTGTCAAGACCCGCCGGGTGGGGGGGCGCGGCCTCAGGTCTCCTGGCCTGGGCCGGGGCAGGGGGGCATGCCTTGAGGTCCCCATCAAGCCCCGCTGGGTCCGGGGCACGGCCTCAGGTTCCCTGGCCCGGTGCCGGGGCAGGGGGTGTGGCCTCAGGTCCCCCATCAAGCCCTGCTGGGTGGGGGGCACGGCCTGAGGTTCCCCAGCCTGGTGCCAGGGCGGGGGGACGCAGCCTCAGGTCCCCTGCCCCAGCCCAGTGCCAAGCAGCCTCAGGTCCCTGCTGATTGCTCTTTAAGGCTCCTTAAGGGAACTTGGCCTCCGCTGTGGGTGCAGCCATCTTGTGTTACAGGATCCCCGCCTCTGCTGTGGGCGCAGCCATCTTGTGTTACAGAATTCCTGCCTCCACCGTGGGCGCAGCCATTTTGTTCAGGCGTGATGGTCCATTTGCGTATTCCCTCTTTATTAGATAGGATATGCCACAGCCAGAGCCCTTCCTCTGTGCCACACCACAGGATGTGCCAACCCAGATATCCAGATTCTGTCCACATTTTCCTGCTAAAAGCCCATGCTCGACCACCCCTTATACCTAGGGCAGTGGTGGGCAAACTCATTAGTCAACAGAGCCGCAGTTTGCCGACCACTAACCTAGGGATATGCAACTCTACAGTAAGTTTACCCCCAGGAGATTGGCCCTAAGGAAGAGGTCACAAAGGCTCTGGAAGCAGGCTGTGGTCATTTGGGAAGAAAACTCCAAAGTGTTCTAGAAGGGGGAGGGGTGAGGATATCCAGGAGTGCATATGTGGGGGGGTCCCATGGCCACATGGACTCCTCAGAGGAAGAGGTACCTGCAAAAATGCTTGGATCTGAAAAGAAGCTTTGTAGGGTGAGGGCTATAAGGAACTGTGGGAAGAGGTCCGATACAAATATAGCACCTATTTTCTTGAGTTTCTCAGTCGCTTCTAGACACAAGTTCCACGGGGTTGTCTCCCTATTGCGCTCTAAACTCCTCCCATGTTGAGGATTCTCTCCTAACAGCCCTCATATGGTTTGGAAAAACAAGTGTATCAGTCCTCTTAAACATGGCAGCCAAGGCAATGATCCCTGCCCACTAGTGAGGTCTAGTAAGGTCAACAGAATGCTGCTGAGGAATTCGTGCAAAAGAAGGGTGGGCCCTGACTGGTTTGGCTCAGTGGATAGAGCATTAGCCTGCAGACTCAAGGGTCCCAGGTTTGATTCCGGTCAAGGGCATGTACCTTGGTTGTGGGCACATCCCCAGTAGGGGGTGTGCAGGAGGCAGCTGATCGACGTCTCTTTCATCGATGTTTCTAACTCTCTATCCCTCTCCCTTCCTCTTTGTAAAAAATCAATAAAATATATTATTAAAAAAAAAAAAGAAGGGTGGTTTTAGCAGCTCTGGAGCTGAGACCTAGTTTTTCATCCACACCTCCTGGGCCATGAGGATACTCATCCCCTGAATTCCTGTGATGGGGCTGGCACAGTTTGCTTCCCCGACAATGCTTTTTTCTCTCTGAGGGCCAGGGGCTGCAAGGGCTTGCCACAGAGTTGGAGAATAGGGGCTGAAATCCACCCCTCCCTCTGTTCACCAAGTGGGGCTGCTTGGAGCCAGAGGAGCACCCTTTTCAAGTTCACGCAAGGTGCTTTATAGGGTAGCTGAGATCTGCTGCTGACCTGTTTCTAACTCGGTGGGCCTGCGTGACTAGGCTCCATCCATTGACAACTCTCAGAGCTCCGGAGCGCCCCTTGTGGTAGACCACAGAGAATTGTTCAGAGGGATCCCCTGAGACCATTTTCACTCATGAGATTCTCAAAAGTAGAGAAGCTCCCAGAAAACCACCATTAAGTGTTCAGATAATAGACATCTTCATAATCCACAGGTGGGTGGCTTAATTTGTTGACCTACGTCTGTGCTAAGAATACAGTATGTTCGGACGTGTGCAGGAGGCAACTAATTGATGTGTCTCTCTCACATTGATGTTTCCCTCTGTCTCTCCCCCTCCCTTCCACTGTCTCTAAAAATTAATGGGAAATTTGATTTTGTTAATCCTCGGTTGAGTTCTTTTACCACACAGTGGTATCTGAGGAGAAATTACCTCAATACAAATTATAAAGACCCTATATGGTTAAAATGTACACATTTCTTATCAGTGGTGCTTAGAGTAGCTCCGTAGAAGAGAAAATACTTATTAGAATCTAAGTACATGTGAGAGATTTCTTTTCTCTATCTTTATTCTCCCATTTAAATAAAGCGCTTCATTGTATATTAATGCTTCAAGGTCTTGACCACGTTTTATCTTGAAAAAAAAAAAACACAAAAAAACAAAGAGAGAAAATGTTTGTCATTCCAGGAGCATAATCAGTTGAGGCAGCACACAATGACATAGTTAATTCACCAATGGCATTTGCTGCCATAGCTCCAGTGAGGCACAGAGTACATTAAACAATGGCCTTTTTCACAAGTGCAGCTTCCTACCACAACCTGCCTGTCCTCGCACAACAGGGCATCATAGTGCCAGCCCAGGGCGCGGCAATTGTCCCTGAACAACAGCCCAGAAGAGACAAGAGGAAGCTTGCGGGAAATAAAGCAAGAACCCCCAGCAACTTGGATCTCTGCTTCTTCAGTCACGGGGACACGACTAGCCCTCTGAGCTTGTCTTTGAGCTTAACTTTTGCTCAAGCGCTCCAGTAAGCCCAGAGAAAGAAAAATTTCCCCCGTGACTCAAAAGAACTCCCAAGAAAGGACACTAGAAAAAAGAGGAAGCAGGACAGGCGCAGACATGGTGGGCCACCAGAAATGCACCATGGAAGAAAACAGCAGGGACAATTGCACTCCCAAGTTCTGGCACAAGGTACTGTACATGCTTGTTTGTTGACTTTTGCCCCTTTGAGTATCCAAGTAGCTTCAAAAAGTCAAGGCCTATGTATCTGCAAGTGGAATGGACCTGTACGAATGAATAAGAGTCACACTCAGAATGGAAATATTACCCTCTCCTTCTTAAGGTGATACAAAAGAAAAAATATGGCTAATGTTTATTTATTTCCCTTACAGAGTATGCAAGCTCCCCATAGAGTTAGATGATAGGAACGAATTCTCTTTCTAAAAGAAAAAAAAAAGTCAAATCAGGACAAGGAAATGTAGGTAGTTTAAGGGGAAGAATGATGTCGTGGGAGCCTGGGGGTGATGGAGAATGTTTTATTTATTTTTTAATATATTTTTTATTGATTTCAGGGAGGAAGGGAAAGGGAGGGAGAGATAAGAAACACTACACGTCCCACACTGGGGATCGAGCCCGCAACCCAAGCATATGCCCTGACCGAGAATTAAACCGTGACCTCCTGGTTCATAGGCTGACACTCAACCACTGAGCCACGCCAGCTGGGCATGATGGAGAATGTTTTAGCAAAATATTCATGATCTATACAATTAGAAATTCTCCTCGTAGAAAGGTCACAAAATCCTGATTACAACACCCACTTCTGGATTCTTTGCAATGCAACTAGCACATAAGTGGGATCATCTTGCGTGATCTTTTATTTATTGCGGGGAGGTGCTTAGCGGAATGTGCATTTTAGTGGAGCCTTGTTTTGATTGATTGATTGTTTGTTTTTTAAAAAATATTTATTGTTGAGAGTATTACAGGTGTCTCCATATTTTCCCCTCCACCCGGTTCCCACGACCCCAGGTCTTCACCAAGTTATGTGAAGAAGAGGTTAGGACCGGGGAAAGCTGCCGAGCAATGTTGTCATTTCTCTGCTTCATGGTAAAGCTGGTTTCATGTCACTTCCTTGAGAGTGGCTTCTCAGGTCTCAGGACACAGGCCCTGCTCTTTTCTGTCCCAGCACCCCTTCAGAACCTTCACATACCCCATGGAGTGGTTGTGGATGGCTGGTTAAAGCACCATATGCCCCAGAAAGTAGCATAGGTCCATATCCACAAGCACTTGATCTATGATTGGTAGAACACACTCGGTCTTTCCCATTTGCCTCCATATTATCTCAGATTTACATTTGTGTGTTGAAGACTCATGAGTTTTACCAGCTCATTTTATTGAGTTAAGGGGGGAATCAGGAGGCATTTTATTCATTCATTCATTCATTCATCATTCTAAAAACAGATTTTAAGTGGTATCAAAACAACTAAATTCAGCTTCTGACTGGTGCAGATGTGTACAACTGAAATTATCTTTCTAGGTCCAGTCATGTAAAATTAAATCTGTGCAAACATCACTCTATACTCTTATACCTTTTGTTAATTAAAAAATAGCCAATGGATTCTAATCTCATGAATCTCCCAATACCATCTTTTGTCACTTATTACCATAACAGCTGCCATTTTTAGTCCTTAGTAGGTGGCATGCCCTGTGCTAAGTACCTGACATGCCTTATTTCGTGTGATTACATTCAATGAAAGTGTTCAAGCTCCTAATAACTAGCATATTTTGCTAATCAGTGCCTCAGTTTTCCCTAGTTAAATGGAATGGATTCATTCAACCTCGTTGGGCAATCAAGATGAATTACATTATTAACTGTAACAATAATAAAGAAGTGATTGCGTTAACATTTTAATCATGATTTTCAGTTCTCAATATCCGTTTCATACACAAACTGACCTCTCGACTTTTATAAACTGAACTTTCTGACTGCCAGCCCTTATGTGCATTATACATTGGTACTCCCAAGCTGACACATGACCATTTCTGACTATTGCTAATGGCGCTGTTTACCAGCCGATAGTTACAAGCATTGTCATTAAATATTGTATCTGAATGCTGAAGATAATTATGAATTTAATAATATTTTTAATCTCTCAAGGAATACAAATTCCCTTTAAATGGGAGAGTTGGTTATTCACTTTCCACATATTTAACTTTGGTACTTGATTGGCACTTATTTGGAAATAGGAGAATGCCTGAACATATCTTAATTCATCTTGCCCCAGTTCCGGTGAGGAAAATATTATGTTTCTCTCATTTTCAAGTAACACTGCTTTAAGCTGTAATGTCTCTTTTAGATATGTTAACACGTTCTCAAAATATATTGCAGTTCTGTTACAAGTAATATGGATTTAAAATTTTACAGTAAAATCTCATTTATTTGAAGTCTCCTCATTTGCATAGCACCAAGTTAACTTTGATCTGCAAATTAATAATATAGATAAGAGTCAAGGAGACTCTAAATGCACTTCAGAGACCAAAGCTTTTTAAGCACCATCAAATAATTTCAGAAGCACTCACTTAGATGCAAGCAATTGATATGATAATTACACATCATTTTTATTTATTCATTAAAACAGGGATCCCCTAAGGTGCCCTGGTAGGAAATAATGTGGTTAACTTAGTTCTTTCTAGCAACCCTTCTGCTATTTTTAATTATATGTAGAATTATTTTATACTACTGATTTACCTTCCTCTGTTCCTTTGGATCATAAATTTGTAACATAAAATACTTTCACGCTGAAATTTTTACTAGCTCAAGATCTAATTCCAAAGCTCTTGGTTCTTCCATGATCTCCCAGGATTCCCTGAAAGGAGCACTTCTGTGGGCCCCCCAGAGAACGAGGCACATAGTAGGGGTTTGATAGTTAACTACTGATTGAATGACAGAGATAGTTCTTCCAAGATGCCATTTATTGGAGTGGACTCCAATTTTCTATAGTGAATTCATGGATCCAAATGAAAACCGTCTCCCATTTCTTCTTTCCTCTTTACCATTCTTTGCTGAAAAATCTTCATGGTGAGATAAGGGCTTCCATTCCCCCTCAACACCCCTACATTCTGTCTCTATGAATTTGCCTATTCTGGACATTTCGTATAGCAGAATCATACAATATGTGGTCTTTTATGTCTAGCTTCTTTCACTTAGCATATGTTTTCAAAGTTCATTAAGGTTGTGGCATGTATCAGTACTTCATTCCTTTTAATGGCCAAATGATATTCCACTGTATAGATATACCACAATTTGTTTCTCCATTCATCAATCAATGGATATTTGGGTTGTTTTCACTTCTTAGTTATTGTGAATAATGTTGATATGACATTCGTCTACAAGGTTTTTTGTGGACATATGTTTTCAAGTCTCTTGGGTATATACCTAGGAGTGGAGTTGCTAGGTCAAAGATTAACTCTATTTTTAACTTTTTGAGAAAATGGCAAACTGTTTTCCAAAGAGGTCACACCAGCCCTGGCCAGTTTGACTCAATGAATAGAGCATCAGCCTGTGGATTGAAGGATCCCGAGTTCAGTTCTGGTCAAGAGCATGTACCTCGGTTGCAGATTCAATCCCCAGTAGGGGCTGTGCAGGAGGCAGCCAATCGATGATGTTCCTCTCCCATTGGTGTTTCTATCTCTCTATCCTGCTCCCTTCCTCTCCAGCAATGTGTGGAGGTTCCATTTTCTCCATATCATCAACACTTGTTATTTTACATTTTTAAAAATTATAGTTATTCTAGTGGGTGTGAAGTTGTATCTCATTGTGTGTTTTTTTTAAATCCTCCTCCAAGGAATGAGGATATTTTTTCCATTAATTTTTAAAGAGAGAGAATGGAAGGGGGGAAGAGAGAGAGAGAGAGAGAGAGAGAGAGAGAGAAGAGTGAGAGAGACACATTGATTGGTTGCCTCCCTCACAAGCCCTGATCAGAGGCAGGGATCAAATCTTGATCAGGAATCAAACCTGAGGCCCTCCAGTGCACAGGCTGATGGTCTAACCACTGAGCTGTGCCAGCTAGGGCTCATTGTGGTTTTGATTTGCATTTCCCTAATGGCTAATGATGTTGAGCATTTCTTCATGTGTTCATTGGCCATTTGTATGTCTTCTTTGGAGAAGTTTATCTAAGTGGGTTGAGGATGAGACAAGAAAGTGGATGGACCTGAGGGTGTGAACTAATCTCCCCAATATTTATTTTATGAGAGATTAATATCAAGGTTACAACTGAGACATAGGGAACATTATGAGATAAACAGTAATCTATACTAATAAAAAGGTAATATGCAAATTGGTCATGACGCCCTCACAGTAACAACTGAACAGCAGGCTGCATAGGACGACAAGGCCGGCAGGGGGGTTAGCGAGGGACAACCAAATGACTGACCAGCAGGCTTCATGGGGAAACCATGCCAGCAGGGGGGGGGGCAGTGAGGGGCGACCAGGCCGGCAGGGGAGACAGTTGGGGGCGACCAGGCCAGCAGGGGGGGCAGTGAGGGGCAACCAGGCCAGCGGGGCGGCAGTGAGGGGTGACCAGGCTGGCAGGGGGGCAGTTAGGAGCAACCAGGCTGGCAGGGTGGCAGTTGGGGTTGACCAGGCTGGCAGGGGGGGCAGTTGGGGGTGACCAGGCTTGCAGGGGGGCACTAAGGGGTGACCAGGCCAGCGGGGGAGCAGTTACGGGTGACCAGGCTGGCAGAGGGGGGCAGTGGGGGTGACCAGGCCTGCAGGGGGGCAGTTAGGGGCGATCAGGCTGGCAGGCAGAGGCAGTTAGGGGTGATCACACTGGCGGGGGGAGTAGTGTCTGAATTCCCTTCATTCCAGTCCTCCCCCACTGGTGTAACAGTTGGGAATAAAGATGACGGAGATGTTGGAAGATGATACATCCTTCCCACAAGTTAATAAAGTGATGCCACCCTTCACCATCTATTAATTAAGAAGGCAATCCGTACATGTGTTGAGTTTGCTATTTGAAACTCAAAGGCAATGAAATCAGAACACTACACAGATTTTTTTTTTCTCATAAAGAAATGAATAACAAAATAGGGCCACAGAGCTAGAGTAATCACATTTTGAATGATTTCTCCTGAGCATGCCTTTAATAACCTGTATGTGTTAGGTAAGAACAAAAAAAGGCAAAGTTAATTACTTAGGAAAAGCCTCATCAAGGAGTTTTGGTTACATTAGCTCAGGGTTTCTCAGCCTTGGGACTACTGATATTGGGGGCCAGATAGTTCTTCATTGTGGGGAGCAATCCTGTGCATATAGTAAGACTAGAGGCCCAATGCATGAAATTCATGCACTGAGGGGGGGGGTGTCCCTCAGCCCAGCCTGCATCCTCTCCAATCTGGGAGCCCTCGGGGGTTGTCAACTGCCAGCGGAATTGAGCCTAAACCGGCAGTCGGACATCCCTCTCACAATCTGGAACTGCTGGCTCCTAACCACTTGCCTGCCTGGCTGCCTGATTGCCCCGAACCACTCTGCCTGCCAGCCTGATAGCCCCCTAACCGCTCCCCTGCCAACCTGATTGACACCTAACTACTCCCCTGCAGGCCCGGTCCCCCCCAACTGCCCTCCCCTGCAGGCCTGGTCCCCCCCAATTGCCCTCCCCTGCAGGCCTGGACCCCCCCCAACTGCCCTCTCCTATAGGCCTGGTCTCTCCCCTCCCAACTGCCCTCCCCTGCCGGCCATCTTGTGACAATGTGGGGGGCAGCCATCTTGTGATGACATGGGGTGGCCATCTTGTGACAACGTGTGGGCAGCCATCTTGTGACACAAGGGCGTGAGGGTCAATTTGCGTATTACCTCTTTATTATATAGGATGTTTAGCAGCATCCCTGGACTCTAACCAGGAGATGCCAGTAGTACCCCCCCACCCAAGTCGTGACAACCAAAAATGTCTCCAGATATTATTAAATGACCCCTTTGGGGCAAAATCACCCTAGGTTGAGAACTATTGAATCAACCACATACATTCCTTCTCACTCCAGGTTTTGCTGTTTTAAACCCTGAGAACCAAACCAGGGCCATCTACATTTTCCAGGGAATTATTTGAAAAGAAATTGACTATATCAAAGTTACTTGTTCCCCTAATAAGAAGGGCTCTTTGCATTTCTGTATTAAAAAGTGGCAGACAGCCGAAACCGGTTTGGCTCAGTGGATAGAGCGTCGGCCTGCGGACTCAAGGGTCCCAGGTTCGATTCCGGTCAAGGGCATGTACCTTGGTTGCGGGCACATCCCCAGTAGGGGGTGTGCAAGAGGCAGCTGGTCGATGTTTCTCTCTCATCGATGTTCCTAACTGTCTATCCCTCTCTCTTCCTCTCTGTAAAAAATCAATAAAATATATTAAAAAAAAAGTGGCAGACAAAAAGAACAAAGAAGTTCTAATAAAGGTATTTATTTAAGGCACTAGCTAAACGCTTTACTTATATTTAATTCCTATGAAATCCTCAGGGGCATTATTAGCCTTATTTTGTTGGTGAGGAAACTGAGGCTTAAAGAGTCTAAGTCATTTGCTCAATAAGACACAGTCATAATTTGGTAGTGGAGCTAGAAAGAAGTCTGAAGGCAAAGATCGGGCATTTATGCATATTGCCTCAGTATATGCACTTAAAGTGATAGATATTTAATAAAACAAGGAGACTGATTTTTATGTTTTCTAAAAAGAAAACTTTTAACCTTGGCCAGTGTGGCTCAGTTGGTTGAGCATTGTACTGTGCACCCAGAGGTCACTGCTTCGATTCCCAGTCAGGGCACATGCCTTAGTTGTGGGCTCCATCTCCAGTAGAGGGTATGCAAGAGACAGCTGAACCATGGTTCACTCATCAATGTTTCTCTCTCTCCCTCTCCCATCCTCGCACTCTAAAATCAATAAAAACATATTTTTTAAAAAATATAACTTTTATTATGGAGAATTGCAACCATATGCAAAATTAGGCAAAACAGTGTCTTCCCATTTGTGCTGTTCATGTACTCCTCATCTAGCTTCAATGATGATCAACTCATGACCAATATTTTCCACAGCTGAGGGTGGAAAATCTAAGCACAGAAGAAGGAAGTACATGAAATGTTGACAGTGTTAGTGATCACTAGTTATAAGGACTTTAGGGCTTTGTTCTTTTTTTTTTTTTTTTTTTTTACAATTTTGTATTCCCCTAACCCAGTGGTCGGCAAACTCATTAGTCAACAGAGCCAAATATCAACAGTACAACGATTGAAATTTCTTTTGAGAGCAAAATTTTTTAAACTTAAACTTCTTCTAACGCCACTTCTTCAAAACAGACTCACCCAGGCCATGGTATTTTGTGGAAGAGCCACACTCAAGGGGCCAAAGAGCCACATGTGGCTCGCGAGCCGCAGTTTGCCGACCACTGCCCTAACCTTTTAAAAGAATAAAGCAAAAATAATTGTTTTGTTAATCCTCACCCAAGGATATTATTATTTTCCATTGACTTTTAGAGAGTGGAAGAAAAGGAGGGGAGGTAAAAGGAGAGAGGGAGAGAGAGTGAGAGAGAGAGAGAGAGAAATATCGATGTGAGAGAGATGTGGTTGCCTCCTGCATGCACCACAACTGGGGCTGGGGATCAAACCTGCAACCCAGGTATGTGCCCTTGACTGGGAATGGAACCTGTGATCCTTTGGTAAGCGGGCTGATGCTCTAACCACTGCACACACTGGACAGGGGTAAAGCAAAGATAATCTATATATCTATATGTATTTAAAAGCCTAAGTGACCATTATGACCGGAATGACCAGTCAACCAGTCACTATGATACTCACTGACCACCAGGGGCACTCAACGCAGGAGCTTTCCCCTGGTGGTCAGTGTGCTCCCACAGGGGGAGTGCCGCTCAACCAGAAGCCTGGCTCACCAGCTGGCGAGTGCAGCTGCAGCGGCAGGAGCCTCTCCCAACTCTGTGCAGTGCTAATGAGTGGAGGTGGCAGGTGAGTGATGGCAGCAGGCACAGCGGGCCAAGATAAGCATGAGCGGTGCAGCGCACGGCCTCGGCTCGGGCTCCTCCCTGGCTGCCTGCCACTTGGTGCACTGCTACATCCCTTGGGGGATGTCCCACTGCCGGGTTAAGGGATCGGGCCTAAACCAGCAGTGGGACATCCCCCGAGGCGTCCCGGATTGTGAGAGGGCACAGGCCAGGCTGAGGGACCCTCCCCTCACCCCCACAAGCACAAATCCATGCATGGGGCCTCTAGTCCTAAATAATAAAAGGCCAATGGCCATAACGACCAAAACAACCAAACAAACGGTCACCAGGAAGTGCATGGAGCACCTCTTGGTCCCTCCCCTGTGGCCCACAGGCTCCTATCACAGCAAGGCTGGCGGCCTGCAGGCGGGCAGGGTGGCGGGCAGGTGAGCGCAGTGAGGTGGGTGTGGTGAGGTCATTACACCTCTGGCCCGGGGGCAGGGCTGCAGTGGAGAGGCCTGGCCTCTACACCACAGCCCTGCGGCCAGGCAAGAGGCAAAATGAGCCCTAGCTGGTTTGGCTCAGTGGATAGAGCGTCAGCTTGCGGACTGAAGGGTCCCAGGTTCGATTTCGGTCAAGGGCACATGCCTGGGTTGCGGATTCGGTCCCCAGTTGGGGGTGTGCAGGAGGCAGCCAATCAATGATTCTCTCTCATCATTGATGTTTCTATCTCTCTATCCCCCTCCCTTCCTCTCTGAAATCAATAAAAATATATTTTTTAAAAAAGAGAGACATAACAACCTCGCCGCTGTCACTGCAGCTGCGGATCAGGCCCAGAGAGAGGCCCAGAGAGAGAGGCAGGGCCTGATCCGCAGCAGCGGCAGAGGCTGCGGATCAGGCCCAGAGATAGGCCCGGAGAGAGAGGCAGCTGTAGCGGGGCCATTCTGGATTTCCCAGAGGAGCCAATGGCTGCCTAGGAGGTGGAGCTTTTGACGCTGACTGGCATAGAAACCAACCAATCAGAACCAAATTGGCCAACAGGGGAGGGCCGTTGGGGGCGAGATCAGGCCTGCAGGGGAGGGCAGTTGGGAGTGAGATCAGGCTGGCAGGGGAGGGCCATTGGGGGCGAGATCAGGCCAGCAGGGGAGGGCAGTTAGGGGTGATCAGGCAGGCAGAGGCAGTTGGGGGCGAGATCAGGCCGGCAGGGGAGGGAAGTTAGGGGCGATCAGGCAGGCAGGCAGGTGAGCGGTTAGGAGCCAGCAGTTCCAGATTGCAAGAGGGATGTCCGACTGCCGGTTTAGGCCTGATCCCTGTGGGGTCCCCAATTGGAGAGGGTGCAGGCTGGGCTGAGGGAACCCCCCTCTGTGCACAAATTTCATGCACCTGGCCACTAGTCTGTATATATAAAAAGCCTGCGACTGTAACGCCGTAACGACCAGAACTTATGATGCCCACTGCGGCCAGCGAACTGGCCCAATCAAGGGTGGGGCCAGCAGCCAACCTCCTTCAGCTCCTCCCCTTGGCCTGCCCTGCCCCGGATGGGCTCCCACCACCTCGATTGGCCTGAAGTCCCTTCCCCCCAGGCCAGCCCGCCCCTGATCACTCCCCCTACCCCAAGAGGGGCAGGGCCTGCCGGCCAACCTCCCACTCTCTCCTCCTCCTGACAGGCCCAGCCCCGATCTGCCCCGATTGGGGCCAGGCTGGCCATACCCCACCCGTGCATGAATTTGTGCACTGGGCCTCTAATAGGTGAATGAAAAATCTGGTTAATACCTCTTTGGATCCTAAAATTCCTATTTGATTATGTAATAACTGATTTTCATAAGGGGCCTTATAAACTTGCCATGATGAAAATTTCAATAGGAGTATGCCAAAATGTTTTGAGCAATAGTGGTGTTATATGTGCTAGGGATCACCATGGTTTAATGCTAGTGATTTTGTTCCTTTGAGTTCCTACACTTGAATCTTATCCAGACTATTTTGCAGAAATAAAGAATTATTTTATTTGAAAGTGTGCTTTCCTGTGCTTGTTTACTTGCTTATTCAAGAGAACTTCTTGTAGCAAGGATGTGCTTATCTAAGAGCACATTGACTATATATAGTTACTCTCAAGTACCATTAGTCAGTCATTTGACATAGCTCCTTACCTGGCACTAAAGTAGACTAGATGCTTAAAGTGATTGCTTTTGGACATATTGAAGGTTTTTACATAGCCAGCTTCATGGGACACACACACTTATAGGGTTTATTTCTTTCAATGCAAACAAATAGAGATCTTTGGGGAAAAAAGAGAGATTAATATTTTGGGGGTCAAAACCCACCTATCTTACCTAATAATAGAGAAACATGTAAATTGACCGTATCTCCACTAAGCCCACAACCAATCAGAGTGAGTATGCAAATTAACCCAACAAAGATGGCGGTTAATTTGCATACATACCTAGGTCCTGGGAACCTCCTCGGCACCCAGGTCACTCCCAGCTGGCCATCGAAGGGGCGGGGGGCGGCCTTCCCAAGCCTAAAGCCTTGGGCAGAGGCTTTAGGCATGGGAAGGGGCCGAGCCTGCGATTGGAGGTGAGGGGAAAAAATCAAGGGAAACATATCCTCAGGTGAGGATAAAAAGAAAAATAAAGACAGAAATGTCATATCCTATGAAAGACACATCTTGAAAATGCTTAAAGAAAGTTGTCATTTTTTCATGGTGAAGGGATTGGAGTCTGTGTTGATGAAAATACCTTGGCGGCTGCAGCAGTGGGGTGATGGGGCTGGCGCCTTCCCCTAATCAGCCCAGTTGCCTCCTGCAAAGGGAGGCCAGACTGCGGCTTAGGTCTGCTCCCAACGGGGAACGGGCCTATGCCATCAGTAGGACATCCCCTGAGGGCTCCAAGTATGTGAGAGGGGACAGGCTGGGCTGAGGGACCCCTCCCCCAGTGTACAAATTTCGTGCACCGGGCCCCTAGTCCTACCTAATAATAGACAAATATGCAAATGGACCATACCTCCGACACACCCACAAGCCACGCCCACCATCCAATCAAAGCGAGTATGCAAATTAACCCAAACCAAGATGGCTACAGCCACAGAGAGCAAGGTTTCCTAGGTAACAGAGGAAGCCAAGCTTTCTGCCTGCCCTTGCCAGGCCTAAGCCTCCACTCAAGCTACAAAGTTTCAATTATAGAAAGTAAACAAATTCAAACAAATGGCAGCAGGATGGAGCTTGAGAGAGCAGGCCAGGGTTGCTGCCAGCAACAGGGAAAGCAAAGCTTTCCGCACACCCTGGCCGGGCCCACCCACTTAAGGCTACAAAGTTTCAGTTATAACCCCAACAGAAATGGCTGCCGGCCGCGGAGGGAGCCCCAGGCTTGGCTCCACTCCAGGCTACAAAGTTTCAATTGTAGAAGGAAAATAAATTCCAGATACCAGGGCCTCCGCTTGGGTTGCCAGGGGGCATGGCCAGCCTGCAAACCACCACAGGCCCCTCGCTCAGGCCGCCCCATGCCCCAAGGGAACCCCCACCTGATCCGGAACACCCTTCAGGGCAAACCAGCTGGCCCCCACCCCTGTACCAGGCCTCTATCCTATCTAATAAAAGAGTAATATGCAGATTGATCATCACTGCAACACACAATATAGCTGCCCCCATGTGGTAAAGATCCTGCCCCCATGTGGACACAAGATGGCTACCACAAGATGGCCAGCAGGAGAGGGTAGTTGGGAGGCACCCGGCCTGCAAGGGAGGGCAGTTGAGAAGGACCAGGCCTGCAAGGAAGGGCAGTTGAGAGGGACCAGGCCTGCAAGGGAGGGCAGTTGGAGGTGATCAACCCTGCAGGAGAGGGCAGTTAGGGGTGACCAGGCTGGCAGAGGAGGGAAGTTGGGGGCAAACAGGCTGGCAGCAGAATGGTTAGGGTGTGATCAGGCTGGCAGGCAGAAGTGGTTAGAGGCAATCAAGAAGGCAGGCAGGCAAGCAGTTGGGAGCCAGCAGTCCTGGATTTAGGCCCCGGTGGAATCGGACCTAAACGGGCTGTCGGACATCCCTCGAGGGGTCCCATATTAGAGAGGGGACAGGCTGGGCTGAGGGACAACCCCCCTCTGTGCACGAATTTCGTGCACTGGGCCCCTAGTATATATATAAAAGCCTAAGCGACCGTCGCAACTGAAACAACCGAACGGACAACCAAACAGGCTGCATGGGGCAACCAGGCCAGCAGGGGTGTTAGTGAGAGACAACCAGACGACTGAGCAGCAGGCTGCGTGGGGCGACCAGGCTGGCAGGGGGCTTAGTGAGGGACGACCAAAAAACTGAACAGCAGCCTGTGTGGGGCAACCAGGCCGGCTGGGGGGGGGGCAGTTGGGGGTGACAAGGCCGGCAGGGGGGGCAGTTAGGGGCAACCAGGCTGGCAGAGGGGGACAGTTAGGGGTGACCAGGCCAGCAGAGGGGGCCCTTTAGGGGCAACCAGGCCGGCGGGGCGGGCAGTTAGTGGTGACCAAGCCAGCATGGGGGGCAGTTAGGGGTGACCAGACTGGTGGGGGTGGAAGTTGGGGGCGATCAGGCCGGCAGGCAGAGTTGGTTAGGGGTGATCAGGCTGGCAGGGAGGGGCAGTTAGGGGCAATCAGGCAGGCAGACAGGTGAGCGGTTAGGAGCCAGCGGTCCAGTATTGTGAGAGGGATGTCTGACTGCCAGTTTAGGCCCGGGGAATCGGGCCTAAACCGGCAGTCGGACAAGCCCCAAGGGTCCCAGATTGGAGAGGGTGCAGGCTGGGCTGAGGGAACCCTTCCCCTCCTATGCACAAATTTCGTGCACCAGGCCTCTAATGTCTTAATAAAGTCTCTTGTCATCTCTGCTTTACCATAGTGGTTTTCAGCTGTTTTTTGTTTTGTTTTGGTTTGGTTTTTTGTTCAGCATTTTTAAAAGTCCTAGTACTGTGCCCAGGCTGATGAAGCCAGAATCTCTAGGAAGTGGGAACCAGGCCTCAGTGGTTTTGAAAGCTCCCCTGGTGATTCTAATGGCAGCCAAGGTTGAGAAACTTGTGAAGTGAAGCAGAGATGATGAGAGACTTTAAGGCATGAACTTTGACCCCTAAAGTGTTAGGCTCTGTTTTCTCAAGAATAAGATATCTGATAGACTTGTGGGCCTTTGGAATGATCATTTCTCACTGGCACCACCTGGTATCATTTAGAGATTTCACTCACACAGAACATAACCTAGTGAATCCACTTCTGCTCGTGTTATGTAGGAAGAACCCATCAAATGCTACTCTTTGGAAAATTTATTAGAGGATGTGGAGACATTATCTTGAATGAGTGTTTCATGATGATATTGTCTACTGGCACCTATGAGTGAGTCAAATATGGGATTTATAGGGGCTTAATAGAAGGTTTTGTATCATTAAACGTCAAACCAAATGAAAAGCTTTCAACATGAAGGCTATCCAAAGAGAATAAACTGAACAGAGCATGGGAAATGTCGAGCTTCAGGGGCAGCATACAATGAGCAGGAGCAGGAGCAGGAGCTTTGAAGTTCAACAGGCCTGAGTTTGAAACTGACCTTCGGCAAATTACTTAACCTCTCTAAGCATCGATTTCTATCTGCAAACCTGGCACAGTGCCTGTGCCTGACATAGAGGAGGGTTTCATAAATTACTAAGTATTAAAATTATAGCCCTAGCTAGTTTGGCTCAGTGGATAGAGCATCAGCCTTCGGACTGAAGGGTCCCGAGTTTGATTCCAGTCAAGGGCACATGCCCGGGTTGTAGGCTTGATCCCCGTAGGGGGTGTGCAGGAGGCAGCTGATCAATGATTCTCCCTCATCATCGATGTTTCTATCTCTCTCTCCCTCTCCCTTCCTCTCTGAAATCAATAAAAAAAAAATTAAAAAATTAAATTTAAATTAAAAAAAAGAAAATTACAGGCGATATATTGTTTGAATATCTGAGATGAGATACCAGGTCCAGCTCATGCTAAGGAAGGTGTGGTAGGCAGAATAATGGTCCCCCCCCACCCCGAAAGACGTCTACATTCTAATTCCTAGAACCTGGGTATATGTGACTTTACATGACAAAAGGGATTTTACAGATGTAATTTAAAATTTTAAGATAATAAAAAGATAGATACAGAGGCAGTAAAGCACCGAACAGACTGTCAAATTACAGCAGGAAGGCTGGGGAGTGTTGGGGAGGGAGGGAAAGAGATCAACCAAAGGACTTGTATGCATGCATATAAGCACAACCAATGGACACAAGACACTGGGGAGGTGGGATGAGGGCATGGGACAGGGGGTAGGGGAGGCTGGGGGAAGGTCAATGGAGAAAAAAAGGAGATATATGTACTAATATATGTAATATTTTAAACAATAATAAATAAATAAATAAATAAATAAATAAATAAAAATTTAAGATGTGAGAGATTATCCTAGTGGTCGGCAAACTCATTAGTCAACAGAGCCAAATATCAATAGTACAACGATTGAAATTTCTTTGAGAGCCACATTTTTTAAACGTAAGCTTCTTCTAACGCCACCTCTTCAAAATAGACTCGCGCAGGCCGTGGTATTTTTGTGGAAGAGCCACACTCAAGGGGCCAAAGAGCCGCATGTGGCTCGCGAGCCGCAGTTTGCCGACCAGGTGGGCCCAATGTGATCACAAGGGTCCTTTCAAGTGAAAGAGGCATGCCGGAGAGTTAGAGAAGATGTGACTACTGACGCAGACAGAGGCTGGAATGAGACAATTGCTGGCGTTAAAGATGAAAGGGAGAGGGCCATGAGCCAAGTAGTGCGGGTAGCTCTAGCTAGAAAAGGCAAGGAAACGGATTTCCCTCTAGAACCTCCTGAAGAAATGCAACCTTGCTGATACCTTGATTTTAGCCCACTTCTCACCCCATATCTCCAATATTGGTACTATTAGATCCATTTTACAGATGAAGAAACTAAGGTTCAAGGAAAGGAAGGTAACTCCCTGCATTACCGTGCTGGTAAAGAGCAGAGAGAAGAGGCCCCTGCCAACAGGGAGGGTTTGGCCCTCACTCAGTTCCTCCCAGTGGTCCCAAGCTGCCTCTCTGTGTGTAAATAATGCCATAAACAGCCCCCAGGGTTGCTCTGCCTTGGCGAATTCATCCCATGGGGGTCAAGGGCACCTGTCTGCATTTGGAACTGCGGTTCCACTCGTGTTTCATCGGGCCTGGGCTATGTGATAAAGCGGACACGCTCGGGGTGGGGGGCACATGGCAGGCCCAACCAGCTCTGGCCATTTCAGACTTCTGACCCCAAGAACTTTAAGATAATAAACGTGTGTTGTTTTAAACCACTACTTTTGTGGTAAATTGTTACAATAGCAATAGGAAACTAACACAGAAGATTAAACTAAATCTCTCTTTGAGAATCTAAAGATTCTGAGTACAGATTTTGCAAGATGAAGATTTCACTTTGGACTCCATGCCATTCATAATAGAGTAGTATAACGTCTAAGGATTGTAATAATAGTTTACTTGTTAATAAACTTATCCATCCCAGCATCAAGGTCTTGATTACTTACTTGCCAGTCAAGCACATTTGTTTTTGTTTGTTTTAAAATATGTTTTTTATTTATTTCAGAGAGGGAGAGATAGAAATATCAATGATGAGAATCATTGATCCGCTGCCTCTTGCACGCCCCCTACTGGGGATCAAGCCCACAACCCGAGCATGTGCTCTATGACCAGAATCGAACCTGGGACCCTTCAGTCTGCAGGCTGACGCTCTAGCCGCTGAGCCAAACAAGCTAGGACTGTCAAGCACATTTGTATCACATTGAGGTCTCAGGCACGCTCCTCAAGACTGCAGTATTTGCTGCAGTGCCGGGAAACTGCCTGGTGGGAGAGCAACAAAGAAGAGAGCTGGTTATGGCACATCAATAACCAGGAAGGACAACTCTTTAGGAATACCAGACACGTAAATTTGGTCAACTATTCTAGAGGACAAATAGATAATAGTAGCAGAAAACACGCATATAAAACCTGAAAAATGCAAGTACTCTGACTCAGCAATTCTACGTGTAGGAAAATTAATTCTAGGGGATTAGTATGCATATTGGTCACCTGCTTAAAAAACCCTTTTGTGGTCCCCATAATTGCTTATGGAATAACACTTAGGGAGACCGAAGAACAAGAGCAGTACATCCATTTACATTGGATAATTAAGACTGGCAGGTATTTGTACTGGCCATAGCTTGGTCTAGACTTGAACCTGGTTAGATTAACCTCAAAAGTCCCTGAGTCACCTTTGCTACATTTGATCTTTTTCATGAAAATCACTGAAATGGTGATTGTGACTAAGAGTTCCAATGTTAAGTTGGTGCCTGCCCTTGAACATTTATTATAAACTATTATCCAATTTTGTGGCTGAAATAAATTAAAAATATTATATGTCTGTGTAATTGAGCCATTAAGTGTTGAAAATTACCTATGGTCTTACTTATCCACTGACATTCAGCTAATATATTTGGCACGCAAAAGTTTGCATCCAAATTATGCTCAAATCCAAGTGAGGAATCTTTATTCATTTTTGTTCTCTTGTATTATGTTTCAGCCATATGTCTGGACCCAAACCCCATCAAGGAGGAACCAAAATTTACACAACATTCTTGAGTATGATGGTGGCTGCATTTGGAGTTTTGATTATACTGCACTACATGTGTGATTATTACTTGTAAACAGATTAGATATTAATTAGACAATAAGTGATTGTAAAGCACTTAGAAAATAAAAGTGTTTATAAATACCACCAAGTAATAGCAACAATAATTCTTTACTGACTACACAGCTGTAATGTCAATAAGAATTATTTATTCCAGCGAAGGGCAACCTTAATTTATGCAAAATTAAAAGCTGTTAACATATCCGTTTTTGCTACAGCAAAACAAAATACATCATACAGATTTTATCATCTCTAAATACATCTTATTTTGATTAAAACAACTCATCTCTTTTAGGACCTTCTCAAACACAGGCACAACCATTATGGTATGGTGTCTTTGAGTGCTAAGAACTGGAGCTCTTTACTGATCATCTCTCTAACTCATGTCAAATATTCATTTGCTTTAAATATAAGATGTAAGATGACATTTCATGAGTGCCATTTGCATTCATGCAATAGGTTGGTCATGTTGGGTCTGTGCAGTTGCTCCCCAGCACCTTATACAACCATCCTTAAACTCAATAAATTTGGGTCAAATGAATGAATGAAAGTTAACTCTTTTTTTATTATTATGGAAGCTGGAAAAAGAAGAAAATCCATGTGAAGAATAAAGTACTTTCATTTTATCTTCTTGAGTTTGTTTTTCAAAAAATAAGTTTTGAAGCTCTGACTACTTTTTATGTCTGACCGTTATTTCCGCCCCCTAATGGCCCTTAGAGGTCGTAGACTTGTATCAGCTTGGCTCTTGACCTACCAGTGAATCTGGCAAAGCATCTGTGTTTATTTTTCTGTCATAAGTAAATTCAAGCACCAACAATGAGTCCAGGTCTATGGTTTCAGAAATATGAAATGAACCGAATAAATACAAGTGAAGAGTGCTTCATGTTATATGAATTCAGTAGAAGAGGAGTGAAGGGTTATTTTCGATGATGAGATGTGCATGAGTTAGCAACCTTGTTAACAGAGCAAATCCAGCTATATCACAGAGTGAGGCAGTGCCCTGGCTGGTGTGGCTCAGTTGGTTGGAGCACCACCACCACCCTGTGCACCGAAGGATTGCAGGTTCAATTCCCAGTTGGGGCACGTGCCTAGGTTGTGGGCTCGATCCCCAGTTGGGGTGCATGTGGGAGGCAGACAATCCATGTGTCTCTCACATTGATGTTTCTCTTCTCTCTCTCTCTCTCTCTCTCTCTCTCCCTTTATCTCTCTATAAAGAAATCAATTAATTAAAAAAAGATCTCCCTTTATCTCTCTATAAAGAAATCAATTTAAAAAAAGAGTGAGCCCTAACTGGTTTGGTTCAGTGGATGGAGCTTCGGCCTGTGGACTGAAGGATCCCAGGTTCGATTCCAGTCAAGGGCATGTACCTTGGTTGCGGGCACATCCCCACTAGGGGGTGTGCAGGAGGCAGCTGATCGATGTTTCTCTCTCATTGATGTTTCTAACTCTCTCCCTCTCCCTTCCTCTCTGTGAAATCAATAAAATATATATATATATATATATATATATTTTAAATATATCTTATTGATATTTTACAGAGAGGGAGAGAGAGGGATAGAGAGTTAGAAACATCGATGAGAGAGAAACATCGATCAGCTGCCTCTCGCACACCCCCTACTGGGAATGTGCCTGCAACCAAGGTACATGCCCTTGACCGGAATCGAACCTGGGACCCCTGAGTCCGCAGGCCAACGCTCTATCCACCGAGCCAAACCGGTTTCGGCAATAAAATATATTTTTTAAAAAAGAGTGAGGTGTGTGGTGAAAAATAAACTTTGATTCAAGAGACCTGGATTCAAATGATACTTCTGCCACTTATTATGTGACCCTGCTCATGTCACTTAACCTCTCTAAATCTATTTACTCCTTTAAAATTTTTCATGATTAATAGTTGTCAATCTCAGAGTGCCATTATGATACAATTCAATGTATGAAAGCACCAAGTGAGGGGTGAAATGCTTTATAATGAAAAAAAATATTACCATAATTTTCCCGGCATGGGTGAAAATGATTTATGCAGGGGTTTCATTACTTAGTATAGTGGAATTTTTGTGTGTTTTTTTTTTTTTGGCTGATGTCAGGTTTTAGGCCCAAACCACAAGCCACATATGGAAAACTGGGGGAGTGGCTCAAATTAGAACCATGAAAGAAACAAAATTCCATAGCAGGTAATAATGGTTTCCGGGTAACCTAGAATTCTTCGGTCAACTTTACCTTTCTTTTTCCCAGCCTCTTTCTTTTTGATCAAGTCCTTCTGTGGTGAACCTGGGGCAGCGAGGAAAAATGAGTAAAGAAGAGAAAGGAGACATGAAGGAAAGAGTGATGCCTAGAGTAACGGTAAGGGGGGAGGAGTTGGAAGAAAGGAGGCTTTACCTGTGGCTTTGATAATATTAAGAGCTGTGTAATATGTGTAGCGGCATACCAACTGTAGCTAAATCACTTAAAATTTTCAGTATACCTGGCCTAATATTTTTATACAATGGATCTACAATGTCTAGCAGCATGACTAGATTAAAAATTGAAAAATAAAAGGGAAGGGTATTTTTAAAGAAAAGCCTTCCGTGGAATGCCTACTTAAAAATAGACTTTCATATGCCAGGTTTTGACTCATTTTCATCCACATGTAATGATATGAAAGGTATTTCACCATAAGAAACAGATCATATTAAAACTTTGTGATGAGACGCTGAAATAGGGCCCTAGTTGGAGATCCCCCAGAAGCTGAGACAAGGAGTCAAGTTCAAGTAGTTGATCTAGGAAGTGAACCCAGGAAACACCCTCAGGAGAGTGGATGAGTGAGCTAATCAAGCCGGCTACCACCACGGTGAGTGGAAATTAATGCCACTGGGGAACTCTGGAGTCCTTTAGAGGACTTGGGTTTTTGTACATTCACTCCTGTAAGTCATTGGTTGAGAGCTTGGGGGAGGGAGAGGGTAGGTCCTGCCTCAATGGTGGTGTGGGTGAAGGGGACACGTGTTTCCCATGGCCCGAGAAAGCCCTCAGGCAGAGAGATGCAGGTGCTGACAGTTGGCACTGGGTCAGTTCACCACAATGATAAGGCTCTTTGGCCCCCTGAGTGTGGCTCTTCCACAAAATACCACGGCCTGGGAGAGTCTATTTTGAAGAAGTGGCGTTAGAAGAAGTTTAAGTTTAAAAAATTTGGCTCTCAAAAGAAATTTCAATCGTTGTACTGTTGGTATTTGGCTCTGTTGACTAATGCGTTTGCCGACCACTGGGTTAGGGCTCAGACAGCCTCTGCTCCGAAGAGATTCTTTTAGCTCTTCCCTGCAGATCTTTGGAAATGATATTTTCGACAACTTTTTAAAAAACATATTTTTATTGATTTCAGAAAGGAAGGGAGAGGGATAGAGAGAGAGAAACATCAATGATGAGAGAGAATCATTTGTCGGCTGCCTTCTGCACGCCCCCTACTGGGGATCGAGCCTGCAACCCAGGTTTGAGTCTGGTCAAGGGCACATGCTGGGGTTGTGGGCTCAATCCCCAGTGGGGGACGTGCGTGAGGCATCCAATCAATGATTCTTCCTCATCATTGATGTTCCTATCTCTCCCTCCCTCCCATCCTCTCTGAAATTAATAAAAATATATTAAAGTCTGTTAGTGTGTACTGACAAATGTGCCCTATGGAGTTTTTAGCAATGTTAATACCTGTATAGATTTGTGTAACTATTACCATAATCAGGATTTGAACAATCCCTTCACCCCAGTAACCTCCCTTCTGCTATCATCAGGATTTGAACAATCCCTTCCCCCCACATAACCCCTAGGTTATGGAATATTTCGTTCCATTTTGTGAAATTAACTGACCATTCTCAACTAATTATCTTGATAGCACTATGAAGTCCTCAAGTTAAAATAACCCATTTAGGTATTATTAAGATGTTTAGCCCCAGCTGGTTTGGCTCAGTGGATAGAGCATTGGCCTGCGGACTGAAGGGTCCCAGGTTCAATTCTGGTCAAGGGCACACACACACACACACACACACACACACACACACACAGCAAAGAGGTTTAGGGTTGCAATAGCAGTCAAGACTCTGTCCCTAGAGTAAGTGGATGTGGTAAGGAACCCTCTAAGAGAAGTGCCTGAAAGTGTCTATTTCTACACATTAGGACTGTGAAACATACAGTCCTAGGGGGCGGGGCTGGCCAGCCAACCTCCTGAAGCCCCTCCCCCTGGCTGGCCCCGCCTCTGATTACCCCCCCCCCCCAATAGGGGGCTGGGCCAGCCAGAGATTCAACCTCTGGTCTGTGGGGTGAGGGATGAGAGGAAGCTAAGACAAGGCTGGATGGAATAGGAATGGAATTGGTAGTAGTTACAGAGTTGACCCTCAAGACAGAAGACAGAAGTCTAAATTGCGAGGTTCAAGGACTTACTTAGGCTGAATATGTGTCAAGTGTGACTTGTATTTACCATAGTGGCACTGACAGGTAAGGGTCTGACTTGGGTGACAGATACTCATCCTAGGCAGAGGCAGTCTTGGTTTGATGAAAATGGGGAGGATGAGGAGGGAGGAAGTGGGCGGGAAGACCTCTTTTCGGATGACCCAAGTGTCACTGGAATTCTTGCATCATTGGAGTTTTCTCAAGCATCTCTATATATAAAAAGCCAGGGACTGTAACGCCATAATGACTGGTCGCTATGACACCCACTGTGGCCAGCAAACCGGCTGATCAGGGGGTGGGACCAGCCAGCCAACCTCCTGCGGCCCCTCCCCATGGCTGGCCCCACCCCTGATGGGCCCCCACTCACATAGGGGGCAGGGCTAGCCGGCCAACCTCCTGCAGCCCCTCCCCCTCACCACCCCCACCTCTGATTGCCCCCACCCCAATAGGGGGCAGGGCCAGCTGGCCAACCACCCACAGCCCCTCCCCATGGCTGAGCCTGCCCCCAATTGACCCCCCAACCCCAATCGGGGGCAGGGCCTGCCAGCCAATCGCCCTCGGCCCCTCCCCCCAGCCGACCTGGCCCTGATTGGGGCAGGTCAGCTGGCCAACCTCCCGCCATCTCCTCCTCCCAACAGGCCCAGCCCTGATCTGTCCCAATTTGCCCCAATTCGGGCTGGGCCAGCCAGACCCCACCCATACACGAATTCATGCACTGGGCCTCTAGTTGGTAATAACTGAGATGTCAAGTGACGTCATTCTGATTTAAAGTGGTAGGCTCTATAACTGTCAATCTCTGCTGCAGACATTTTCTTCTTCTTTTAAGGTAACTCTCTTTGCTTATTTTGAAGAGTAATAAAAAATAATGATCCCTTACATTAGTATAGCACATTCTCATTTACAGAGTGCTTTCACATGATATCTTATTTGATCTCCCAAATTCTGTGAGGGAGGCAGAGCAGGTTTTTTTTTTCCTTTATTGATTAAGGTATTACAAATGTGTCCTTATCCTCCCATTGTCCCCCCACGGCCCCACTCATGCCCTCACCCCACCCCCACCCCCGTGTCTGTGTCCATTGGTTAGGCTTATATGCATGCATACAAGTCCTTTGGTTGATCTCTCCCCCTTACCCCCACCCTCCCCTACCTTCCCTCTGAGGTTTGACGGTCTGATCGATGCTTCTCTGTCTCTGGATCTGTTTTTGTTCATCAGTTTGTGTTGTTCATTATATTCCACAAATGAGTGAGATCATGTGATATTTATCTTTCTCTGACTGACTTATTTCTCTTAGCATAATGCTCTCCAGCTCCATCCATGCTGTTGCAAATGGTAGGAGTTTCTTCCTTTTTACTGCAGCATAGTATTCCATTGTGCAGATGTGCCTAAGTTTTTAATCCACTCATCTGCTGATGGGCAGAGCAGGTATTTTTATCCCATCCTTTGGACTCCTGGTTCTCAAAGTATGGTCCCAGGACCTGCAGCGTTAGTGTCACCTAGACTGTGAATCCTGGCCCCTCCCCAGACCTACTGAATCAAAATCTTCAGTGTGTGTGTGTGGGGGGGGGCAATCATTTGCATTTTTAACAAGTTTCCAAGTGATGCTGATGTTGGTGCTGCTGGTCCTGGACCACACTTGGATGAAAACCACTGCTATAGATTAAAATGAAAGATCTAGAAGCCCAGGGACTTATCTTAAGAGGTTTCCTATCTAGGTGCTCTTTGTACACCTGCTGCGTCCCTGGCCCACACCCCATCCTTTCAATTCCAGTTCTATTGCTTATGAGTTTGAGGCCCTGAGCAGTTACTCTAAATTGCAATTTCTTCACCTGGAAAATGGGGACAATAGGATCAACCTCTTTGGGTTCTTATGAAGATTAAACAAGATCTAGGTAAAGAGTACTTAGCACTGTGCCTGTGCTTAATAAATGCTAGCAATTACCATGACTTTTATTAATATTATTAAAAGTTCGATATTTCACTAGAATGAATACCTTCGTAAGTTCTTTAGAGTGTGTCTCCCTCTTAAAATAGGGGAGTATTCCTGACTGATTCAGACATTGTCACTTCCTCTTTAACACCCCATCTGGGATGTTTGTGTGATTGCCATGAGCATTTGCTGAGAGCTGGGTGCTTAGGAGGTGGAGCAGAGGAAACCAGCATGTGGAGCAAAGTATGGAAGGGCAAACAACAGCAACTTTACTGAGGAAACAGGCTAGGGAACCAGGGGAAGTATGGCTGAGGGAGGAAGCAATTGGAGAGAGCAGTCAGGGGTAAGAGGCAAGTTATCGAAAAGAATTTACCTCCTTCAAAGTCGCTCCCTCACTCCCCCCAGGGCTAGGCTCCAGGAGGCGAAGCCAGGCCTCAGGGGATCTGTCCTGCTCTTGTTGCAGTCAAGGGGTGAACACTCAGGTGCTCACAATAAACGCCCTGAGAAGCCCTCTGGGGTTAGCGGACAATTTCGGGCACAGGGGGTTATGGGCTCAAAAGTGGCTTTGTCTTCAAAGTGACTCCTGTTTGGCAAATTTCTGACTGGACCACATCAAACGCGCCAGGGACATGCTCCTTTTTTAGCAGAGGTCTACAGTGTTCTTTCTCGGGGCGTCCTGTCCCCGCCTCCGGAAACGTTTTTTATCTTATCTGGGTAATGCAGCCCGGTCCCTTGCCCGGAGTGGACTGAGACCTTTGCAACTGAATTAAAGAAAAGAAACAAAAGCGGCAAGTTCGGCCCCGAGCGCACGGCAGGCCGCCAATGGGCGCGGCCGCTCCCTAGCGGAGTGGTACTATGATGACAGTAGCCAATCAGCGCGCTCCATGCAAATGAGGTACTGTATCCCGCACCGCAGCTCCAGTGCCATCTGCTCGTTCTAGTGATAAACTGAGGCCTTGCCTCTCTGCTTCTCCCAGAACGAAAGGGGCGGGGGAGGGGGGGTAACCTCTTTACTTCCCCCAGGATAGACAGAAAGAAGTGATGAAGAAGGGGGATGGGTAAGGAAGAGAAAAATACCTGAGAAAGAAAACATTCTCTGCCTGGGAGGAGACTGACGGGGTGTAGAGCTTGGAGGGAGCATTCACTGGCCATGCCAGTACTTACCACTGATGCTGAGTCAGAAACAGGTATCCCAAAATCCCTTTCCAATGAGCCTCCCTCAGAAACCATGGAGGAAATAGAGCATACATGCCCACAGCCTCGACTGGTAAGTAAAGACAAAGGATGCAAATGTATGCGTGGCTATGGCACAAAAGAATTCCTTCTGCGCCCGCAGCCAGCGAGGAAAAAGATGCTGAGGATTTTCATGTAAATGAGAATGGAGCTACCGCCTAATCCTTCTCAGCTGTTTATATTTAGCTTCTCTACCCGGCGCTGCTCTCCGCTTACAAAGCATTATTGTACCGGCTGGGTAGGAAACAGGCTGCTTGGGCTCTGCTGTGTTTTTTGTGCTTGGGAGGAGGGAATGGCCTTTTTCCTTGTAAGTGTGTTCTCGTCTGAAGATTAAAAAAAAAAAAAAAAGCCACAGTGCAATTTACAAAATGGTATTCTTTTCGCAAAGCTTGGGACGAGTCCGTTAAGTTCTCGATTCTAGGTAAGGAATGATTCGGTCTTCAACTAATGTTCGTGTCTAATGCCAGTTTGGGGGAAATGAAAACGACATGGAAGCAAACTTCCCCATTCGCTTGAAAATGTCAAAATAACTAAGCAAAAGAGTCCCTCGATGATGTATTTAGAAATAATGTGTATCTTAAATGAATTGCAAGCATTTCCGGGTCTGCTGTCAGGTTTTCTCTTCCGAAAACCTGGGGAACCTACATTTACTTAGCAAGGGGCTGCATGCCTTTAATAAGTGCAAATGGGGCGCTCAGAGCTTCCTTCCTTCTCATTAACTGAATCAAAAACAACAAATGGGTAGCGGGTTTTTGGTGGCCTGAAGTCTTGTGGAACTTGGGGAGACCTCTCTTTGCACCCTCAGATCCAAGCCATACACTGTTTAGAGCTATATTTTCTCTCTAGCATTTCCCTCAAGTTAATGGGTACAATATTTTGATTGGCTGTGGAGTTTGACCCTGGGAAGAGGGGTTTTTTAAATTGTTTTTTTTTAAGGATTTTGTGATGTAGTATTTTCTGTGAACTACCCCAATGAGGGCTTACAGATTCCAAAGCCAGCCCATCATGAAACTGTTATTTCTTCATAAGGGTTCAAAGGCAGGCTTAGGACAACTTCCTAATACATGAAAACAAAGGAGCTTTTGCTCAGTGTGCTTCTGTTTTTTAAAATATATTTTGTTAAGGCAATTTGATATTAACTGCTCCCCAGCACTTTAAGCCACTTACTGAATGTCATACATAAACGTTTTACCTATGTTCTCAAAAGATACAAACCATCCCAATAAGGGATTCCTTTGAGCTACTAAATATCTCTTGTTTTAGCATAGAATAAAAACTGACCACTAAAAACGTGTCACCCAAAATATTTTTAAAAGTTAAACCCAGTGTTCCAATTTACATCAGACCTGCTGACAGGTAGGTAAAGGGTAGAGGAGAGAAAAGCAGCATCCAGTTCCAGTTTGTGTATCGGTTCAGTCTCTTGTGCCAACTTCTTTTCCTTCTCTTTTTGCCTTTTAGCTATTCTTTCCCTTGCTTGCTTCTGCCTGAGAGGGTGGGCAGAGGAAATCAAGGGAAGGAAGCAAGTTCAAGTACTTTTCACTTTCACTTGTAACAGCTCAGCCTGGAGTTAACTCCCAAGAACCATGCAAAGCTGGCAATGTTATACTTCCATCTCCCCGCTGCTTTAGAAATGAGGAAACTGAGGTTCAGAGAGGGTAAGTGACTTCCCCAAAGTCACATTGCTTTGAAGGGGTAGATCTGGGATTTGAACCCAGAGCTCTACAAAGTGGAAGATTTTTCCCCTGCAACACACTCTTAGGTGAGAAACATCCCCTTCCCATCTTTTTGGCACTTCTGGCTTCAAGTGTGTGTGTGTGTGTGTGTGTGTGTGTGTGTGTGTGTGTATGAAGTATGAAGGATATACAACAGTTCCACTGTTAAAGTGACTGCTTTGTTCTATTTTTTTTAAATCCTCACCTGAGTATATTTTTCTATTGATTTTTAGAGAGAATGGAAGAGGGGGGGGAAGACAGAGAGAAATATTGATGTGAGAGAAACACATCGATTGGTTGCCTCTTGCACAAGCCCCTACCAGGGCCCTGGCTGGGGAGGAGCCTGCAACTGAAGTATGCGCCCTTGACTGGATTCGAACCAGGGACCCTTTGGTCTGCAGGCTGATGCTCTATCCACTGAGCCAAACCTGTTAGGGCTGCTTTGTTTTACTTTTGATAAAAATGTTCCATGTCCATCATTATCATGATCTGCTGAAAACGGGCTCTGTTTAAATAGGGACCGCAACCAATTTGTAAACCACTGCACTCAATTCTTCGAAGCACCTTTTCTCTGATCAGCAAACTTTGATCACCGTAGGGGTATATCTAAATTTTGATTTACACTTCAGAGCCCAACTTTCCTTTGCTGAGGATCTTACTTTAACCATGCAGGCACGTGTGAACTACTTAGTAACAAAGTTTGTTCGTGAAGAGAATGAATGGCAACTGAAAATGCTGAATTCGTATTTCTTTGGAAGGTGTTAGCAGTTTCTGTTGATCTTTAGCTTTGCGGATATCTTCACATTTCAAATTATATAAATTCTGGGTTTTTCCCAGTAGCCAGGACCATCGTCCAAAATTCCCACTTGTCACCAAACTTGACTGCATACCGTTTAGGGAAAACAGGACTCAATAATAAAACATCATATTTTAAAAAGTAGCAATTACCAAAGTGGTTGTCATGTCCTTTTTTTTTTTTTACGTTTTTTTGGTTAATCTTCACCTGAAGATATTGTTTTCCATTGATTTTTAGAGAGAGTGAAAGGGAGGGGGAGATACACAGAGAGAGAAACATCGATGTGAGAGAGGCACATCGATTGGTTGCCTCCTGCACGGGCCCCCGACCAGGGCCAGGGATCGAGCCTGCAACCGAGGCACGTGTCTTTGACCAGAATCGAACCCGGGACCTTTCAGTCCTCCAGCCGATGCTCTACTCACTGAGCCAAACTGGCTAGGGTAGAGTGGTTGTCATTGTATTAGCTGATGCACGCACTGGCTCCCCAAACTCTAATTTTACCTGGCAATAATGGAAAAGGAAATTTCTGAGTATATAAGGGCTATAAAGCTTTACTACAAGTTCCAGAATGTGAACTTATGTCACCAAACGTTATTGTCAGTAAATGCAGATTTTATTTAAATCTCAGCAATTGTGTAAAATGCCTTCTTCTTCTTCTTCTTCTTTTTTTTTTTTTTGGTCATGAATTGGGCTCTCTATTTAGCATGGCACCAGAGAAGGTGTGTACAGTGTTCGTGTCTACATGTGTTTGTCTCTATATTATTTACAGTGAACGTTATCTTTTATGATCCAGTTGAACTCAGCCCTCATTGATGGAGTACCCACTACGTGCTAAGGTCTGAGCCCTCAAGTACTTTGTGATCTAGAGAGTCGAGAAGAGACTGAAACATAAACAGATAGTTTCCATACAGGTTGATAAGGGCACAGCATGCTAAGAGTTGTGTTACCGGGTGCAGTGGGGACAGAAAGGAGAGTAGTGAACTCCTTGAGAGCGAGTCCAAGTTTGCCACAGGGATGTTGACTAGAAACCTGTCTTGTCATCACTGTATCTCTGGTCTCTAATACACAGCCTGGCGTAGTTCTTTAAGGAAATGAAGTGGGAAGTTGGCATACCTAAATAAAGAGGATTTTACAGCAATCTATATTTTAGATCCTTGTAAGGAGCAAATTGATAGGGATATTGAGGATACGGTGGAATCGTGTTCAAGGGGAAATTTTTTTCTGAAAGGTATACCTGTAGTCTTTCCACCCTGCCTTATTTTTCGTTGGAAGAAAGTATAAGAAAGGAGAGGAGTAAGTAGAATTAAATAACACTGATAAAGAAATTAGGCACAGACAGCAGTGTGGTGATGGCCAGAAGGAAGGGAGGGGGCAGGGTAGAAGCAGGCAAAGGGGGGATGGGGACATCTGTAATAGTGTCAACAAAAAGAATCAAGAAAAAAAATAATATTTTAAAAATATTAACAAGAAATTAAGAAAGAACAGAACATGACCTAGGTTTTAAGATAGATCTTATACACTGAGTGGCCAGATTATTATGATCTCTGAACGCATAATAATCTGGCCACTCAGTATATATCCAATATAATAAAAGGCTAATATGCAAATTGTCTCCTCGAATAGGAGTTTGACCCGCCAACCGCTCATGCACTGGGATATATATATATATATATATATATATATATATATATATATACTGAGTGGCCAGATTATTATGCGTTCAGAGATCATAATAATCTGGCCACTCAGTGTATTTTAGGAATGTAATCTTATTGCACTGGCTACTCTACTATGCTGCATGGGTTTGAGATGTTTCTTCTTTCCATTACTACAGTGTTTATTCTTGATCTTTGATTTGATTTCTGTTATTTGTTATTTTCTTGCTTGAACATGATGCAAGGTGACTCTTAAGCTTGACTGTCAAGAAGAGACACTGAGTAGCCTCGGGCGATATGATGTAACAGCCTTCCTTGTAGACCCAACTCCTGAGGGATGAGGACTCCCTGAGGGCAAGGACTGTGTCCTCTTATCTCCCCAACCCTCAGATGTTGCCTAGACAAATCCTGTGCGCCCAGCAGGTGTTCCACTAACCCTTTCTAACAAGGCCCAGCCACCCTGAAAGCTGTCTGCTGAAGGATTTAGTTAACAACCTTGGTCAAGTTCTTGTAGGAGTACATTCTGCTATCAGAAGGAAGTTGTAATTCTAGCCTGCAGTGGGCACTTCCATGAAGATGGATGTGCCACGAATCAACTGAGAAGGCCTTGGAAATAAAATGGGGCTGGTTCAATATGCCACTTTAGCAGGAGTTCATTTCAGGTTTTACTTCCAAGGGGAGCAGGGCCAAGAGACTGCTGTCTTGCAGAAGGTGCATTATGTCAGCTGAGAGGTAGGATGCTCACCGGCTGGTGCTCCAAAAAGATGCTGGATTTCCAGAGACATCAGTGGCTTCCTTTACTAGGTATCACCATCTATGTAGCCACTTAGAGCAGCATGCATTTTAAAAGCAAGACCCTTAATGCGCTGTGTTAGTGAAAGTAAACAAACATGGGCTTCCCTGGGCATTTACTGTGGTCTACTGGAATTCTGCCCAAGGTTATTATTAGACATTTTCCTGCTGCTCTCAGTTCAAATGCAACCTTCATTTCTTGCAGATTGATCATAGTCAGGCATACTAAGCATGGAATCAATGAATTCGTTTCTTCCATTTTAAATGTGTTCTTTCACTACCCCTCCAACCCCACCATTTGCTGAATGCTGAACTCCTTATGGAACAAATGAGTCTAAATCAAATGTAAGAAGATAGGTAGGGTCTTTGTTTTATTTTGGTGCCTGAGCATGTGGAAATGAACAGGGTGCGTGTGTCCTCATTCAGGCAGGGGGTGGGGAATGAAAGTACTCAGTGATGCAGAGCTTTGGACGATAACTGAGAGAAAACTCAGTCCCCCACCAACAGGATCCCCAGTTAGCCAGTTGGTTATCAGCTTCCATGTACAGCAATGCGTCAGGTGCTGTGGAGGGAAACGAAAGAAGTAACCCACAGCCCCTGCCCTTGAAGATCATTTCCATTGAACAGAAGGCAGTAGTTCGGGATGTGGAAGCGTGCCAGGATGCTGAAATCCCTTGAGAGCTTTTTTTTTTTTTAAATATATATATATTTCTTTATTGATTTCAGAGAGGAAGGGAGAGGGAGAGAGAGATAGAAACATCAATGATGAGAGAGAATCACCGTTTGGCCGCCTCCCACACGCCCCCCACTGGGGATCGAGCCTGCAACCCGGGTATGTGCCCTTGGCCGGAATCGAACCTGGGACCTTTCAGTCTGCAGGCCGACGCTCTATCCACTGAGCCAAACCGGCCAGGGCCCTTGAGAGCTTTTTATGTGTTTGACTTCTTTAACCTGATGTATCCAAAATATGAGTATTTCAACATGTCATCCATATAAAAGGATTAATGTTTATTATTTAATATAAAGGTATTTTATATTCTTCATACTAAGTCTGAAATCCGGTGTGTACATTATAGTTGCAACACGTCTCAATTTAGGCTAGCCAATTTCAAGTGTGCAGCAGCCACATGTGGCCTTAGACGGAGCTCAGACACCTGCCCAGGCCTGTGGAGGATGAACTCTGAGAAGCCACAATGATATATGTATGTTGCATAGTACATACATATATTTACTCACAACTAAAAAAACCCCACTTTCCTTTACTTTATATCTTGTACTCATATTTTCTTTTTAAACATTTTAATTGATTTCAGACAGGAAGGGAGAGGGAGGGAGAGATAGAAACTACAATGATGAGAGAGAATCATTGATTGGCTGCCTCCTGCATGCCCCCTGCTGGGACTGAGCCTGCAACCCGGGTTTATTCCCTGACCAGGAATTGAACCCATGACCTCCTGGTTCATAGGTCAATGCTCAACCACTGAGCCACACCAGCTGGGCACACTCATATTTTCTATGCTATCCTATTCTGTTTTGGTTAGGAGGCTGTTGCAGGAATCTAAATGAGAATGTTGGAAGTTATGGATGTGGCAGTAGAGAAGGAGAGAACTGGATGGATATGGGAGACATTAGGTGGTAAATGCCCCAGGATTTGATAGCTGTCTGAGGGTGGGACAGTATTCAGGAAGACTCAATTTTCTGGATCCAGTGAGTGGGTGCCATCACTGGAATGGGAGCATCCGGTGACAGCAGTCTGTGAGAGTTCTGTTAGAGATACCGTGGGGACTTCCCTTTGGAGGTGTCTAGTAAATGTTGGATTTGGGAACTCAAGAGAGAGTTCTGAGCTGGAGACATAGATCTGGGAGGCACCGGTATGGAGGAAAGGGTAGGAAAATTGAGGTAGTGAAATTGAGGGGAGCAAAATTGAGTCAAGACAGTTTCTGGACTTAGAGCAACTGAATAGAAATGGTTAGCAAGAGTGCCTCGGGATCATCCTACTACAGGGTAATTCTGGAAAATAACTGACCCCGAGCCATCCTATCAGGGGGAACAGAGAAGAGCTGTAATTAAAGCTATTAGAAGGCTCCTTATATCTGCCTGTCTCTACATGATATCTGGTTAAATTAATCTACTTTATCCCAGAAGCTTTCCAGGATGGAACCCTGAGGGACACCATTTAAAGGGTCAATAGAGAAAGGATTGTGAAAAGAAGACAGAGAGGTATTTCTCAAATATTCGAGAGATTGAGGGGGCCAAGGGCAGGGTAAGTTCCATGAAGGGAATGTCCAAGTGAATCTAATGAACAAAATAAAGTAACAAACAAGATAGAAAAGATTCAGAGAACAGACTGACAGCTGTCAGAGTGGAGGGGTGTTGGGAGGCTGGGTAAAAAAGGTGACGAGATTAAGCAAAGAAAAACTCATAGACACAGACAACAGTATGGTGATTACCAGAGGGAAAGGGGGGTGCGGGTGATAGAAGAGGGTAAAAAGGGAATAAATAGTGACAGAAGGAGACTTGACTTGGGGTGGTAAACACACAATACAATATACAGATGACATATTATAGAATTGGACACTTGAAACTGTGTAATTCTATTAATCAATGTCTCAATAAATTCAATAAAAATTTAAAAAAAGAATCAAATGCAGCAGACAGCAAATGAGATAAGAAGAAAAAGTCTCCTTTGGATTTAGAAAGAAGTCAATAGTGATGTTTCAATGAAGTGGTGGGAGCAGAAGCCAGATGGCAATAGGTTGAGGAGCCTTTAGGAGGCAGGGAAGTAGAAGTCGACTGAGGGGGGGGGGCATATAGAATGTATAGGACCCCAAAGGTGGCTAAATCAGGGCTTAGGGTTGAGAGAGGCTAGCTTTTCTCCTTTCTAACCTCTTTTGTTCCATCCTTCTTTCCTTCCATTCATTCAATATGCCAAAACTTTTGGTTGGCTCATTCTTCTAAGATGGTAGCAACTTGCACATAAGTATGAATGGGAGTGGGCCAGTGGGCGAGGGTGAAAGTGAGGGGGAAGATTGTTGAAAGGAATAACCCAAAGAGCTGGAGAGGTTGAGCTCCAGTGCACACGGGAAGAATTGGCGTCAGGTAGGAAAAGAGACAGCTCTCCCACTGTGGCGCTGAGGAAGCTGGCAAGGATGTTTTGGGTAAGAAATAATTTATAAATAGAAGGCTACTGAAAGTTGAAAGCCTCTCTTATCTGATAGGATCTGTTTTCTCTGTGAAGGTGGAGGGAAAGTCACGGTGGTTTGCTTTTGGCAGGTGCAGGGGCCTCTGGGCGAGGGGGAGGTAGGGAAAGGTAGAAAGGCTGAGTGGTTTCTGATGAGACATGGTAGTAATGAGATGAAATGGGCCTGTCCCTTTCTGGCGTCTGGGACTCCACACCAACCCTCAAGGTCAAGGCAAATTCAGATCTGGAGGTCCAGGGAGAACTGGACTGGCCCACAGCAAAAGGGTTGGGGCCTGGCAAGACAGCTGTGCGGCAGCTTGGACTCTGCTCGCTGGAGCTTACAGTCTCATTTCAACCTCAGCGTCGCCATTGAATTATCATGTGGGCTTAAGCAAATCACTTCTCTCTGAGCCTCAAGTCTATCACCCACAATGGGTTGAATAGATGATCTTTTCCAGTTCCAAGACTGTGAGTGTAGCTTCCATAGCCATAGGACATTGTCTACCATCGTGTATTCTGTCTCACCTGATGCTCCTATCAAAACGCAGAGCTACCCAACTCCTTACTTCCTGTTGCCTTTATCCATTCGGGGTAAAAACAGGTTGAATGATCTTATGGTAAGACACATTGGCTAGATATGAATCACAAATGATCACAAACTACTTGGGAACTTTACAACACTGTTGTATAAATCAGTTCTGGTGTCTTCTGCTTTATTCTTCAGATGCTTCTTCAGAAAGGTTGAGTGTATGCTGAATCAGATGTTGAATGTTTTAGTTACAGTCCAAAGAAACCTAGGTCGAATCTCTTTTTAATATGAGCATTAGCCTCCTAATTTATCTATTTCATAATACTGAAGTTCAAAATACCTTGGAGATATGGCAGGTTTGGTTCTAGACCGCTGCAATAAAGCAAGTATCACAATAAAGCGAATTATAATCTTTTGGCTGGTGGAGGGTCTTGCCTTCAATTTGTAAAAAAATAAAATAAAATACAACATCTGTGGAGTACAATAAAGCAAAGCACAATAAAGTGAGGTATGTCTGTATTGGGTTTTCTTTGAGGCATGGCAGTATGGCATTGAACTACAGGTGCCTTCTCTAACTAATGCTATCCGTCTAAGCTTGGGGTTAAAGTCCGACAGTGAGTCAGGCCATAGTCCTGAAAGTGGCATATTTCACTGGTGCTCACACAAAGCTTCTCGATGCCTCTTAGTGAAATAAATACAGAAAAAAGATTTATTTTGTCTGATCACCCGGGGCAGGGTGAAAAGGAGAAAGCAAGGAAGGTAGGAACAAACTAAGTCCTTGCAAGCTAGGCCTATTTTCTTCCAATAATCTCCCAGGTAACAGCCTCTACCTTGCTAGGATCTGATTACCCGTTGCTGGCCTCAGACCATAGCATTATTGTTTTAACATTCCTACCTTCCTCTTTATCCCAGCATGAACCAGGTTGTATGCGAGGCTGGGGAAGCTGACCCTGCTTGGGGATAAAGAGACCGTTTAGCTCTCAACAATCTTGAAGGCACACTTGAAAACACAGTGATTAGAAAATAAAGCAGCGAGCCCTGGTAGCGAGAGCCTGTGTAATAATGTGCAGGGCCACACGAGGCCAGCCCATAGAGCGGGATCCATTTTCATACAACCTCCTCCCTCCCGCCAAAGTCTTTGACTTGGCGTTTTTGGTTTTCCACTCAGTAATCCGTGCCAATTAAACCTGACATCAATGTAAAAGAATGCTGAGGGTTATTTAAACTGGCATTTTAGAAAAGTAACAACAACAACAACAACAATAATAGGTTAATAGAAGCATCATGAACGATGTGCACAGCCTATTGCCAACCAAATGATGCCAAAGCCTGTTCCTGGTACACAAAGGCTTCTGTGGTTCATTTCTATTATGCCTGATATTGACTGGAGGCACAGTCATATAATACTAAAGTCTATCTTATGTCCATATTGTTTAGTTATAAGGTTAATTGTTCTACACTGGGTTCAAGGCTAGAGGTCTCACTTTTTTTTCCCCTGTGGGCAAATGGAGGAATGGAACAACTATTTATTTTTTAAAGAGATTTTTATTGTTGATTTCACAGAGGAAGGGAGAGGGAGAGATAGAAACATCAGTGATGAGAGAGAATCATTGATCGACTGCCTCCTGCACGCCCCCCGCCCTCCCGCCCACTGGGGATGGAGCCCACAACCCGGGCATGGGCCCTGACTGGGAAGCAAACCATGACCTCTTGGTTCACAGGTCGATGCTCAACCACTGAGTCATGCCAGCCGGGCTGGAACAACTATTTATAGCGCAAACTGCGTTGGGGACTGTGCTGAATACCTTATGTGTGTTATTTCATTACACTGGGCTGCAGACCTGTGAAATAGGAATTACTATTCCTCATGTTATGAGCAAGGAAGCCAATAATTCAGTAATTCCTCAAAGATTGAATACAAACTGATAAAGCTGGGATTTAAAATTAGGTTTGTTTGACTTCTACAGCCCCCTGCTTCCCCTACACACAGTCCTCCGACATCAGTGAGCAGAGTCACCTGCTCAAGCTCCCAGGTGGCTCAGGAGCCAGACGTGCTTGGATGCACTTGGAGAAACACTGCATTCAGCTCTCCCATGTCACACTTTCTGCTTTCAGGACCAGGAGTATAAACAAGTCAGATGCCCAGGCTCTTTGTAGTGAATTTAGAAATGCAAAGTAAATATTTTTGACCCAGCGCTTCTACTCCTAGGAAATTTGTACATATGGCCAACAGAAATCAATATTAGGATGTTCTTAGCAACATTATTCATAACCCCAAACTGGAAACTATCCAAATGCCTCGCCGAAGTAGAATGGATAAATTGTGGTATATTCACCCAATGTAATGCTACACAGCAGTGAGAATGAAGAATCTACAACCAGCTGAAACCGGTTTGGCTCAGTGGATAGAGCGTCAGTCTGCAGACTGAAAGGTCCCAGGTTCGATTCCGGTCAAGGGCATGTACCTTGGTTGCGGGCACATCCCCGGTAGGGGGTGTGCAGGAGACAGCTGGTCGATGTTTCTAGCTCTCTGTCCCTCTCCCTTCCTCTCTGTAAAAAATCAATAAAATATATATTAAAAAAAAAAAAGAATCTACAACCACATGCAAAAGTATGGATCAGTCTCACAACCATAATATTGAATGAAGTAAGCCAGATACAAAAGAATACACACACCGAAACCGGTTTGGCTCAGTGGATAGAGCATCGGCCTTCAGACTGAAAGGTCCCAGGTTCGATTCCGGTCAAGGGCATGTGCCTTGGTTGCGGGCACATCCCCAGTGGGGGGTGTGCAGGAGGCAGCTGATCGATGTTTCTCTCTCATCGATGTTTCTAACTCTCTATCCCTCTCCCTTCCTTTCTGTAAAAAATCAATGAAATATATTAAAAAAAAAAAAGAATACACACTACACGGTTCCATTTCTATACAATATTTTAAAGTAGGCAAAGCTAATCTATGATGTTAGGAGTCCGGGTAGGGGAAGGAGCAAAAGATGGAGGCTGGCAGTGGTTGGTTACTTGATCTGGCTGCTGTATGTGTTTAGCCTGTGAAAGTCCATTGAGCCACACACTTAGGATATGTGCAGGTTTCTATATGTTATGCTCTAGTACAGTGGTCGGCAAACTCATTAGTCAACCGAGCCAAATATCAACAGTACAACAATTGAAATTTCTTTTGAGAGCCAAATTTTTTAAACTTAAACTTATTCTAACGCCACTTCTTCAAAATAGACTCGCCCAGGCCGTGGTATTTTGTGGAAGAGCCACACTCAAGGGGCCAAAGAGCCGCATGTGGCTCGTGAGCCACAGTTTGCCGACCACGGTGATAGGTAACACTAAGAAATGGTGTCAGATCCTACCTAAAATTATAGCTCTTGGCCACTAACAGAGCTTTAATGTGCTCAGGCCTTCCAGGGGTCAATATATCCAGCCCCAACGAGAGCTTATGTGAGCCCCTGAACTAAACTTGCCTTATTTCTAGGACTAGTCAAGCCCTAATCAGGTAATCTGTGAATTAAAATTCATGGTGCCCAAACTATAGGCTTTTTCTAACAGCGGCCTGGCCTGGAAGTCAGTGTCTAGACCAGTGGTTCCCAAATGGGGCACATGCCCCACAGGGGTACAATTTAATTTTTAAGGGAAGCAACTTGAGAATGAGTTATTAATAGTGAATTTTTTGCATCTTATGGTTCTAGGGGCCTCATATACAGTATATAAATATGTATTGTGACATATTTATGTATTTCAGTTCTCTATTATATGCTTTGAAACTTTATTTGCTATTTTTTCATATCACTTCACTAGAGGCCCGGTGAATGAAAATTCATGCACTGGAGGCGGGGTCCCTCAGCCCAGCCTGCCCCCTCTCACAGTCCGGGAGCCCTCAGGGGCGGGAGGCGACCCAGCGATCAGGGGAAGGTGACGCCCCATCACACCTCTGCTGCTGCCACTGCAGGCAGCACGAGCCTCAGCCGGCTCTGGTTACCTGAGCCTCAGGCAGCCCTGGGCAGCTGGGGGGATGAGAGGACTGGGAGACTCTGGAGGCAGGCACGCAGAGTGGCCAGGCCTGCCTGGGGGCGGGCCCAGCCTTGCCGCATGCCTGCCACCCCAGCGGGGCTGAGGGGACTGGGCGCTGCCATCTTGTGGCTGTGGGCGCCACCTTCTTTGAGGGCGTGACAGTCAATTAGCATATTCCCTCCTTATTGGCTGTGGGCACCACCATCTTTGCGACGGCGTGAGGGTCAATTAGCACATTCCCTCTTTATTAGATAGGATATTATTATTTTAACAATTTCTTAGTGATTTCTTCCTCAGTACTTCAACTGTCCTTTCATTCTTTTGTTTTTCTCTTTCGTGGACGCCATGCTCTTTGGAAGCTTGTTTAGACCAAGTGAATGGTCTTTTAGGCTTCCTCCATGTGAATAGAGAGTTCACTTTTTAAATAATAAGAATTATATGTCACAGGTGGGGGGAGGCATCGTGATTTTAGAGATGCTTAGGTGGGGCGTGGCCAAAAAAAGGTTGGGAACCATTGCTCTAGACTCAGAAGGAAGTGGATGGAATTGGTTAGCTAGCAAGAGTGGACCAGGATAATCCTGGTATAAGGCAAATTCTAGAAAATAGCTTGTCCCAAAACATCCTATCAGGTTTTTAAAGAAAAATAGAAGAGCTGTAATTAAAACTATTTATTAGAACCTTCCCTATACTTGCCTATCTCTTTATGAGACCTGGTTAAATTAATCTACAATATTCCAGGATGGAACCCCTAGGAGTGACACTTAGAGAGCCAATAGCAGAAGGGTCATGAAGACAGGTATTTCTCAAGTAGGTAGGGGATCCAGGTCCAAGAGCAAAGCAATCACCTTACTGGTAGTTAGACGTACAATGTTTCTGTAAAGTAGTTTTTATTAAAGAAACTATTTTGCAGAGTCAATCTTCTTTGGACCATCTCTCTTTGGAAAATCTTCCTTCTTTGGAATATCTTTTCTTTGGTGGCTCAGAAAAGAAGGTTTTATTATTGAAATAGCATCTAGCAAATACCTCAAGCTGAGACATGTTAGAAATATCTGTGCTTCCATCCAACTGTATAGCAAACCTCCCACACTGCATAATTTATCCTAATTCTTGTTTCTTCCCATCTTCCGCAATGTTATCTATATGTCTTCTAAATATATTTGCTGACAAAGGAATGCATTTTAGCTTGACATCAAATTTTCTACACATTGGAGCAGCCAGTTTTACTGTGGCATGACTCGAAAAAGGCTTCTACACATTTATCATTACATGTAACAGTATTTTGCGAACTATGGGACTGAGTATCACATGTCTTGAAACCTTGCTGAAAAAACCATAGAGGCTTGTCTTTATGTTTGGGGTGCTTTCTTTTTAAGTATCACGGTAATTACAATAGTTTCATGCCATGATTAGCTACCCCAGTGGTCGGCAAACCGCGGCTCGCGAGCCACATGCGGCTCTTTGGCCCCTTGAGTGTGGCTCTTCCACAAAATACCACGGCCTGGGCGAGTCTATTTTGAAGAAGTGGCGTTAGAAGAAATTTAAGTTTAAAAAATTTGGCTCTCAACAGAAATTTCAATCGTTGTACTGTTGATATTTGGCTCTGTTGACTAATGAGTTTGCCGACCACTGAGCTAACCTCTCAAGGTCCAATATACACTGAGTGGCCAGATTATTATGATCTCTGAACGCATAATAATCTGGCCACTCAGTGTATGCTCTAGGTGAGGTTTAATGCTAATGGTAGCAAATATTTCAAATATAGTCTTCTTTGTAGTAATTTTCAATTCAGCTGTCTTTTTTTTTTACTTGTTAATTTATTGATTTGAGAGAGAGACACAGAGGGACACACACACACACACACACACACACACACACACACACACAGATAATACACATTGATTTGTTCCACTTATGTATGCATTCATTGGTTGATTCTTTTTTTTTAATATATATTTTATTGATTTTCCACAGAGAGAAAGAGAGAGGGATAGAGAGCTAGAAACATCGATGAGAGAGAAACATCGACCAGCTGCCTCCTGCACACCCCCCACTGGGGATGTGCCCGCAACCAATGTACATGCCCTTGACCGGAATCGAACCTGGGACCCTTGAGTCCGCAGGCCGACGCTCTATCCACTGAGCCAAACCGGTTTCGGCTCATTGGTTGATTCTTATATGGGGATCGAACCCGCACCTTGGCATATCGTAACAACATTCTAACCTATTGAGCTACCCGGCCAGGGTTTCTTGTCAGCTCTGATTAGGTCATCATTTTTCACAGCTGGTACTGTGGCAGACGCAGAACTCATACAGGATGTTGAAGAAGGGTCATCTCTATCACATTCCTGGTGTTCGCCTGTTCCTCTGTTATCTTTGCTTTCCTATTTCATTGCAGGAACTGTTGTAAGCTGCCTGCTGATCTTGTGAGTACTGGTTTAGTAGATAATACAAGTAGATAGACATCTACAAATGTAGTTATTCAGACCCAGATGAACTGCATTCTATTGCAATAAGCTGAATGAAACGAAATGAAAATGTCAGGGGACCCAGGCCCTCCTTCTCTATCTTACATCTTGCCTTCTTCCTTGAGGACACCTCGTAGACTTTATGTTGACAGAGGTGGGGCACCAGTGTGAATCTGTATGTTAGGATTAGGTGGTAGTAATGCTTCCTTTCTTGTTTTTGTTTTTTTTTTTTTTTTAACATGACAAAGAAATCTAAGTGTTGCTCTCTAACCGATTGTCTGCCTATCCCACGTTAGAAAACCCTGGTCTCAGTATTCTAAATCTTGCCCTTGGATCTAGCTGTGAGGGAGAGAACCGCATTTTCAAACTGCACGTTTGGCTCCTGGTGGAAATGCTTTACTGAACTGCTCTGTGGTTCTGGGGCTCAGCCTTGCGTGGAGGGCACGACCGAGATAAACACGACAAACGGGATTGTCTTTATCCGGGGCTGTTATGGAGCATGTTGTTTGATTTGTTGTTGAGTATCACTGCACATCACTACACATCACTCCGCCTGCCCCTGATGGAGGCACCATGGGAGGAATTTCTATAAAATTCACATCAGGAGATTCTGTGCTTCTCCTTAATAGCTGCTTTGTTTTTTTTTGCTTAAGGACAATATTAACTTTGTCTTCCTCTTTGCTTTGACTGCTGGGAGCCGACAGCCAACCTTTCCAAAATGTAGAGGACTGTGATAGGCCGTTCTGTGTGCTCATTTCACCCCTGACCCCCATATCTTGCGACTATTATTTTAAGTTTTCCAATTTTATTTTTTTTTAAAGTCATCTCAAGTACTTTGGGGAAAGAGATGGGATATGAATAAGATATAAGGTTGTTACTGATGTTCATTATAAACAAACTCCTTTTGCTGAAGAAAAACTTGATTTTGGGTCTGGAATTTTTTATTTCTAGGTAAGGATGATCATTTCCTATTGTTAATAGCATGTATGCATTTCATGAATCTAAGATGCCATTAGTTATAAGATGAACTTCCATTTTAGAGGTGTTAAATGTCAGAAAATTGCCAGCACGGATTTTAAGACAGCATTTCTTGTAAAGCTCCCCCCCTCCCCCAGGTCTCAGAGATGTTAAAGTGTGGGGGGAAATGTAGCTTTTAGAATCAGTGAACTGTGGTGTTATTTATAGTACTGAGACTCTTCCAGCTACTTGAAATCCTTTGGAAGGCGGCCACATTGGGAAGAGGGGGTTATGGCTTATGGGTGGTCAGTGTTTTAAGAAGGCCTGTATCGCCCTGACCGGTTTGGCTCAGTGGATAGAGCGTCGGCCTGCGGACTGAAAGGTCCCAGGTTCGATTCCAGTCAAGGGCATGTACCTGGGTTGCGGGCACATACCCAGTGGGGGGTGTGCAGGAGGCAGCTGATCGATGTTTCTCTCTCATCGATGTTTCTAACTCTCTATCCCTCTCCCTTCCTCTCTGTAAAAAATCAATAAAATATATTAAAAAAAAAAAGAAGGCCTGTATCCCTAGGACCTAATACAAATTCTGGTCCCTGAAGGGCAGTAACTGCTCACCTGACATAGATGCAGCTGTTCACACATTGGTTTAAAAAAATGAATTTCTTATGAAGGGACTCTAGGTAAAGTTGGAAAATACACTTTAAAAACGCTATTTAAGATAATTTTTTAACTGTGCTATTGTTTTGCTTTTAACCACCTTCAAAACACTTGTTCTCAACAATAGAAAAATGAGCAAAGGACAGCTTAGTCTCAGAAGAAAACACAAATGACTCATAAACATTGGGAAAATGTTCAATCTTTCTGGTAATCAAAATAATGCATATTGAAACAGCGGGATACCATTTTTTGGTCTGTAAAATTGGCAACAACAATACTCAAAGCCACTGAGATGGCAGCAAGAAAGGTGCTTTTATACATTGTAATGTGACTATAAATGATGCAGCTTTTGTAGAAGGTAATTTACCAATATATGTTAAAATGTTCTTCAAATATTTATCTTTAAAATGTTCACACCCCTGATCTAAGTAATTCAGCTCTTAGGCATCTATCCTAAGGAAGTAGTGGTCAGAGGTTTAGCATTATGTTTAGAATGTTATTTATATTAGTAAAACATAAACAACTTAATATCAAACAACAAATAAATATTTAAATCAATTATGGCTTTTCTATTCAGTGGACTGTTTTTACAAAATTAGTGAGAGTTATAGGGAAATATCTGTACCTTCTGCTCATTTTGTTGTGAACCTGAATCTGCCCCCCAAAATGGTCTATTCAGTAGGAAAAATGGTAAGGCTGAAGAATATTTAAATGACATGATAAAGTAATCATGATATATTAAGTGAAAACAACTCTCTATGCAGTAGTAAGATTCCAACGTTGTTAATATGTATATATAACATATCAGAAAGCCTGAAAAGAAATAGAAAAAGTATTAACAATGGCTGTATTTAGGAAGTGGCATTCTTGTTGAATTTTGCTATCCTCTCTTTATTTTCCCTAGTTTTTATCATTTACTAGGGGCCCAGTGCACGAATTCATGCACTTTGAAAGGAACTGTGGGCCGTGAGGCTGAGGTGGGCACAGGGGCGGGTCTTGGCCCATCCTCCCCGCCCCCGCCCAGCCCCGCCTGCCGTGGCCCCCGGTCCTGCCACTGCTGTTCCCATGTGCTGATGGCACCAGCCTCGCTCACACCCGCTGACAGCACAGAGCTATTGGGGCCAGCACTGTCAGCGGGTGCAAGTGGCGGCTGCTGCCCCAATCACCCCTTAGGAGCAGGGGGAGGTGGAGAAGCCCTCAGGGGCAATTGGGATAGGCACCAAGTGCCGGCAGTGGGTGCGAGCAGTGGCTCTGGTGCTGGCAGTGGGTGCAAGCAGTGGCTCTGGCATGGGCAGCAGATGCGAGAGGCAGCTGCCAGCCCAGATCGCCCCTCAGGAGCAGGGGGAGATGGAGAAACCCTGAGGGGCGATCGGGGCTGGCAGCCACCTCTTGCACCTGCTGACAGATCCGAGCAATCGGGGCTGGAGCCGGGCACTGGCAGTGGGTGCAAGTGGTGGCTCTTGCACGGGCAGCGGGTGTGAGTGGGGCCGGAACTGGCAGCAGGTGCGAGTGCCAGGCAGGACCACGGCACATGGGAGCAAAGAATTTTCAGTAACCACTAGAGGCTTGCCCCAATGATAGTGACCAGTGCCCGTCTTGGTCTGGCGCCCCTGCTCACCTGCTCACCACCCTGCCGTGGCCAATGTCTGCCATGTTCCGTGCTCTGCCGCCTGTTGCCGATGCCCACCATGTTCCGTGTATCCCCCCTGGTGGTCAGCACACATCATAGCGACCAATTGTTCAATTTTTCGGTTGTTCCATGTTTGGTCTATTTGCATATTAGGGTTTTATATATATAGGTATGATGATGATGATAAGAAAAATTAATAAGTGTATTTATTTGAGTATAATCTTTATCAATTATTATTCTCCAGTTCCTTTCTTTGTCAATAATAATTCTCTCTCCAGTGACTTTAAATTCCCCCCATTGAACAAATGTTTATTGAGGACCTTCTATATGCCAGGTACTGCCCTAGGAAGTATGGATATAGCAATGAATAGGACAGACCAAGTCCCTGTTTTCTTGGTGCTTCTATAGTCATTGGGGGAGACTGGCTATAAATATTACAATGTCTAAGAATCCAGTGGTTCATTGTTAGCCTATGACCAACTATAAGATCTGCTTTTTCCCCATCTCTCTTCAAAAAATGAAATTATTCTGATCCTAAATAAAATCAGGCTTTAAAAACGATGTTCCGAGGTGGGTAAATGCAATCCTAACAGCACGAGACTGAGGATGAGATTTTGTAATGTCTTTTTGTAATTTCTGGTGAGTCCTGAGGCAGAAGGCCTACCTGGGGAGGTAGAGTCTTTCTGAGGTCCTGCTCGTGTCTCTTTATGGATCTTCTGATTAAAATGTTCTGTCGTCATAAACTTCTGTCCTACTGGAAGGCATTATTGAGATAGTTACGATTATTAACTATGGGTAATTCACTTGATCTCTGCACTTCGAACATGTCTTTTCAACATTTGCTAGTTAACATTTATTGAGCTTGGCATCATACTGTTACATACAGTGTATTGGTCAAGGCCCTGTCAAGACAGAGGGCTCACTCTAAAGAGGAAATTTGAAGAAAGTCTAATAAAGGGACTATTTCAAAGGCATGAGCAGGGTTTCAGGAAACCTCAGAGGGTGTGAAGGGGCAAGGGGAGATTTTGATTACCAGAACTTTGTAGAGTGCTCTGGAAAGAGGGCCCCCTCATGAAAGCCGTGAATTTCAGTAAAAGAACAGGACCAACATACAGCGTCCTAGCAGGTAGGAAGCCAGGGAGACAAATACCCTGAGCTCATTCTTGTCCTGCCCTCCAGCAGTTTGCATGCTTTCCATGGACCTGACCCAACTGGAAGTAGAAAGGCAACAGACTCCATTGGTGCAGCCCACACAGGAAGCCATACAGAGAAGAGTAGAGAAGGGTAGGAAGAGAATGGATTCTAGAGAGGCAAAAGGAAGATATTAATCACACAGAAATCATTTTATTTACTCCTCACAACAGCTTTACGAGGTAGATCATTTTATTATCCCCTCCCCCCTTTTATAGATGAGGATACTAGAGATTACAGATTACAGGGGTTAAGAACCAACACTTTTCTTAAAAATCCAATTTAAAAAAATCAAATGGAGCCCTGGCCGGTTTTGCTCAGTGGATAGAGCAGCAGCTTGTGGACTGAAAGTTCCCAGGTTCGATTCCGGTCAAGGGCATGTACCTTGGTTTCGGGCACATCCCCAGTAGGAGGTGTGCGGGAGGCAGCTGATTGATGTTTCTCTCTCATCAATGTTTCTAACTCTCTATCCTTCTCCCTTCCTCTCTGTAAAAAATCAATAAAATATATTTTTAAAAATAAAAAATAAAATGGATATTAAATAATGAAGCTAGGATTTGAACTCAGGACTATATCTGACTGGATTGCCTCACTGTAGTTAAGAATAGCTTAGCTTAAACAAGCAATTCTGTGGTTGGCCATCACCATCAGCAGGACTCTGCTAAGTTCTGATTGGATGATTAGCTTGCTGTCTGATTGGTCCAGTTGTCAGTCAGTGATGCACATTGCGTAAGTACAGGTTCTACTGACCATTTTTTGTACTCAGGTAATGTTTGCATTGTACATTTTATATAGTGCCTAAAGCTTTTGTTTTACTATTTGACAACGTCCAATTAAACACACTCTGCCAATGAAATGCCAAATATCTAATGTCTTCCCCTTTAAAAAGCTTGATGGGAATATGGCTTTGGTATGTTACTGTGGTGCTGTTTACATAACCAAACCTTGCAGGACAAATAGGTAACATATTCACATGCAATGACTGGGTATCTTAAATTGGATAGAGAGCAGTTATATTACAGTCTAGCTCCACGACCATGGTCTGGCAAGGCCCCTGCGCATGTGAGGTCCAGGGCGCTGGGCCAGGGCTTCTTTTTTTTTTTTTTTAAATATATTTTATTGATTTTCTACAGAGAGGAAGGGAGAGAGACAGAGAGCCAGAAACATCGATGAGAGAGAAACATCGATCAGCTGCCTCTTGCACACCCCCTACTGGGGATGTGCCCGCAACCAAGGTACATGCCCCCGACCAGAATCGAACCCGGGACCCTCCAGTCCGCAGGCCAAAGCTCCATCCACCGAGCCAAACCGGCTCCGGCTGAGCCAGGGCTTCTTAACCCTTTAAAATTCTCGCTCTCTTCTGCCAAACATAAAAATGTCATGTGTCTCCCCAACCCTGAATTTGGAATATGGCTTCCTAGTGGCCCATAGTTTATCCTATGATGATCTCTACCTGCCCAGAGGCTTAATTTGTTTGACTTATATGTTAAATAGGGTAGGGTTTCTTTCCCAAATAATAATTTTATATTAATTAAATTACATTATTTATTTATTTATTTAAAAATATATTTTATTGATTTTTTTTTTTTACAGAGGGGAAGGGAGAGGGATAGAGAGCTAGAAACATCGATTAGAGAGAAACATCGATCAGCTGCCTCCTGCACACCCCCCACTGGGGATATGCCTGCAACCAAGGTACATGCCCTTGACCAGAATCGAACCTGGGACCTTTCATTCCGAAGGCCAATGCTCTATCCACTGAGCCAAACCGGTTAAGGCTAAATTAAATTACATTAAATATGCCTTTTCAAACGAATACCTTCTCCCATTCTAAAGCGGCCACCCTTCACCTTTGAGGGTGCTGCCCCAAAGCCAATTCCATTCCTTCCTTTCTGACTTATCTCCTCTGTTTAGTCACCCTCCAAACAATCTAGATCATATGAAACACAGAGAATGTGCTAGTAAACACTTGACAATGTGATCTGGTGATTTGAACTCTGAGCTGATGCTTGCCAGTAACTATATGTAAGTCATCTAACTTACTTCACTAAGTCTGGGTAAAAATATGGTCACATGCTTTTCTTTTTTTCAATTAATTTTTGCCCCCTCTTCTCTAATTATCAAGAAGTCCAGCCTCTCCTTTTCGAGGCCCCTCCATCCTAATTGTGTAAGAACCCTGAAAGTGTCCTCAGCTCAAAGGGAGCCAAAAAGATAACGGAGTCTGAGGCATCTGCCACTGCTGTTGCTTCTTGCTGCCACTGGTGTCACTTTTGAAGACAGGTCCTGTACTGTTCCGTGGAGATAGAACCTGCCTCACCCAGTTGTGGCACAAATGAAATTAGCTAATCTAGTTAAACTGCTTAGCATATAAAAGGATATGCATGACACTAAGCAGGCACTCAAAGGTTTAGCTGTTATGTTACTGGGCCCCAGTTTTATGCCTACCCCAGAGGGTCTCTGAAACCATCCCAGCTCTGGCAAATGGCGAGGAATAGATGGGGGCCTGGGTCCCCTGCTGGCTGGTATAGAGCCTGGAGGCCAGGATGGACCTCTCTGAAGCCTCTGGCTATCCTAATCCCGTTGTCCCGAGGTTGGTCTGCCCCTTGTAGGAGGAGACAGAACCTGAGCCGTATAGAATTCCTGGTAAGTGATTTGTTCTGGCTCAGAGAAGGAGTAGTTCTAGGGTGTTCAGACTAAAAATATACTGCATCAGCTCACAGGGCTGGTTGATGGTAGCTGGGCCTTAACCAAGGTCTTTGCGAATGCAGACCTTGACTTTCAACCCAGGAAGGTGGTGTTATGGAGAGCAAGGCTGTGGCTCATTTATTTTTGCATTCTCCCCATTCCAAGTACAGTGCCTGGAACATAACAAGAAACACACCTTCTTCATGTCAACTGCTGTTAAAGATGCTCAGGTGCTGCCCTAATCGGATTGGCTCAGTGGATAGAGCATCGGCCTGCAGACTGAAGGGTCCCAGGTTCGATTCTGGTCGAGGGCACGTACCTTGGTTGCGGGCACATCCCCAGTGGGGAGTGTGCAGGAGGCAGCTGAATCGATGTTTCTCTCTCATCGATGTTTCTAACTTTCACTCTACCTTCCTCTCTGTAAAAAAATCTTTAAAAAAATCTTTTAAAAAAAAGATGCTCAGGTGCTCATAAGCACACATGTACATGTGCACACATCCACATACAAGCACACTCTTATGAATTCTCTCTGCCTTCCATCTCTTTGCTTCTCCCTTTTTCCTACTTTGAGGCCACAATAATTAAGAACAGAATGCACAGTGCATATAAACCTTTTCTTCATCTTTGAGTACTATTGTTGCTTTACAACTTTCTTTAGCTCTGCTTTAATTACCACATTTCACACCCTCTAGAATACACCTTTCTTGGAAAATGACAACACCTTATCTCTTTAATGAGCTTTGAGACTAGCACATAAAATATCCCAAAATAATAATTTATTTTAGTTCATGTGAAAACAATTCACTGTCCACATATATTAAAGGCTAATGAGTCATTAATGTAAGAACCCCATTTGCTAACCCATTTACCTATTTGGGCTGTGTCCTAGAAGTTCATAGTCCATTTGCTTGTTTCTATAGGGAACTATATTATCTATTATTATGTCATAATATAAAGTATTATAAATTAACCTATCTAATAAAGAGGGAATATGCAAATTGACCATCATGCCATCACAAAGATGATAGCGCCCATAGCCACAAGATGGCGGCACCCAGTCCCCTCCACCCCGCCAGAGTCCCTCAGTCTTTTCAGCCCCACTGGGGGGGGGGCAGGTGTGCGGTGTGGCCGGACCCACCCTCAGCCCCCCAGCCACCTAGGGCCGCCTGAGGCTCAGGTAACTAGGGCTGGTTGAGGCTTGTGCTGCCGGCAGTGGCAGCAGCAGAGGTGTGATGGGGGTGTCGCCTTCCCCTGATCACCAGGTCGCCTCCTGCCCCTGAGGGCTCCCAGACTGTGAGAGGGGGCCAGGCTGAGGTACCCCCCTCCAGTGCATGAATTTTCATGCACCAGGCCTCTAGTTATGTATAAGAATGAATACTAATAGCAGTAATAATAATTGCCACAATTTATTGAGTACCAGGTACTTGACATAATTTATCTCTATTTTCTGCATCAACCTGCAAAATTGGTGTCCATTTTATAGGTGAAACTGAGATTCAACTTCCTTTTAAGAGCACACAAGGTCAAATACATTTCTGGCCCCAACAACAGCACCTGCTATAGGGGCAATGACAGGCAACCCATGACCTCCCTCACCACTCCTCCTCCCCTCACCAGCCACAGATGGTGGGCACCTGATTCAATGCAGGCTAATTCTGGTTGGGGCCTGGTTTGAATTCATGAACTTGGCCAGTCTGATTCTCCCTTAGGAATGTGAATTGGGAACCATGGAAAGAAGCAGTAAGTTGGTAGGAGCAGGAGCTGGGGCTGAAAGGCTCAATCAGAAGCTGCTGAATGAGTGTTGGGAAGGGAGGTTGAGGAAGCCATGATGGGCCCCATTCAAATTGAAGTTTATCGGGGAGTAGAAGGCAAGCAGAGACTTGAACATAATGGAAGGATATGGGGTGAATGGGTGTGGGACAGAAAGAATCACATGCCAGGTCGGCGCACAGCTCTCTGGGACCAGGTGCTGCTCCTATCCTCGCTGCACCATTTCTATGCCAGGGTAGCCCTCAAAGAATCCTTCATCTCTTGAGCTAACTTTAGTGGGTGTCGGTTTCTTTCAACTAGGAGAGCCAAATTATAATACACAGCCTGTAAGTGCTGGAAAGGGGATTTCAACCCCAGATTTGTGGCTATGGAGCCTCTGCTCTGGTCACTGTACCCCTTTGGCATATTACATATGCTGCCCTGGCCCAGCACGGCCCACGTGTTCACCTTAATGTATCTGAAAAAGAACTAGTAACGAACTAAAGTTTCCTGAGTCCATGTCCCAAATCTTGGTCTGCTTTCAGAGCCCTGAACGGGATGGTGGGGGTTAAGAGTCTCAGGCAATTGGGAGGTCTCCAAGCAACTCTAGGGCAGGACTCCAGTTTCCAGGGCGGAAGGTGCTACAATGGGGAGGAGGGGTGGGAATGGGGCAGGATGGGTTCTTGGCAGCACAGAGAACAGGGCCTCCTCCAGGACGGGGGCTGGTCTCATCCCTATTTGTATCCCCAGTTCTAAGATAGTGCTTGACATATATTTGAATGAGCATGCGAAAAAATGAATGAACGAGTGAATGAAGAAATGAATGGCAGAAGTGGGTCACAGTCCCTCTTCAAATGCATGGATCGTGATTCAGTTGAGTCTTATCAGGGTGAAGAGCACCTGTGCCTAGCTCTAAGAAACAATCTATGCAACAACACGAGTCATATTTACAGTGACTTCGGCTTTAAAAATAGCAAAGCAGGTGTAGTGATGACCATGATAATGACATGGTTCAGCGACTGCAAATAGACGGCTCTGGATTGCATTTGCCCTGTTTACAAAAACACCCCTCGCTTTTGTCTTCCTCTGTCTGGAGAGAGTGAGGTTTTCATTTTAAGACGCTGACTAAAAAATGCAGAGCCACTTCCTGGGCAGGCGTCCAAGTGCCTACATCTCTCTCACAGCTCTCCCCAGAGCCTTAGCCCCAGCTGCCTGGGGCGGGGCCTCCAGCCGTTGGTGGCCGTTGGAGCTACCACAGGAGCAATTTATCTGCAGCCCGCCAGAAATGCTGTGCTTTCAGGCCCTCCCAGGGAACAGATAACGTCTTTGGCCTTTGCACGGAAGAGACGCCAGAGTTCGTGATTGGCCAGGCTGGTGTGTGCGAAATACAGATGTCTGCCACACTACTGAGTATGGCATTCCTCCCAGCTGAGTACCCCAGGGTGTGGGTAAGTCTTAACGCTGGTGGTGAAATGATCAGAGCTGAGCACTGTGACTCTCCAAGGGCATGACTTAGCATATTTCTTAATGCTGCTGAGCCTCAGTTTCCTTTTCTGTGAAATGGAGATGGTGTTTTCCTTTGCTGTAGAAGGAGAGAAGGATCTAGCCATCGCAGGCTGTTTGTTGTGAGGCCTGGAAGAATTAGCATATGCAGAGTACCTCATCTGGTACCTGGCAGATGGCAGACACTGGAGAGTTATTATTTCTGAGGCAGTGACAATGTCCCTGTTTTTATGTCTAACAGTACCGTATTTCTCTGAAAGACGCCGCTGATATGTTCTACTTCTTGATCATACCTGTGTCGCCAACATAAATATAAAACTTCAGGGGAAGTGAGTGCCCAAGGAAAGTTTATTAGACTGTATTCCCTTTCTCTTTTTCCCTTTTAGACTCTGACTGCTCCTGCCCCATTTGCAGACGAAGTCAGCTGCCAGTGCCAAGCACCCCATGAAAAACTGACCATTGCTCAGGCCCGCCTAGGAACACCAGGTGAGGCTGTACTTCTTCTTCTCCCAGTGGGCCCTGTCTTGACATCCAAAGGAGCAGAAAGGCCCGTCATGATTTGAGCAGCACTCGCTTTCAGAGAGTTGAATTTAGAGATGGTGGCCCTGCACAGGGATAACAGCACCAGGAACAAACTCAACAAATCGAAGTAGCCAAGGGGGGGCGGGGGGAGACAGTGAGATGTGGTGTGAGCCTCAGCTCTACCATTTGTTAGTCCTACAGCCTGGGCTAGTCACAAGAATGATCTGAATGGTTTCCTCATGTGTGAACAGGGACAAGGATACCCACTTCCCAAGGTTTCTGTGACAACGAGGCTCGGTTAAAAATACCAAAGCAAATAGGGGGATGAGGACAAATATGTAATACCTTAATCAATAAAGAAATTAAAAAAAAAATAAAAGTAAAAACACCGAAGCATTTTTTAAACTGTGAAGTTTAAACAAACCGAAGCTACTGTAATTATTACCATTTTTTAAAGTCTGCGTTTTAAAGAAGTTTCTCCAAGTGTGCCTTAAATGAAAGCCTGTGCCTTAAACTGCTCTAGGACTTTGTTCACTCCTTTAGTATATACCAGAGCTGGATAGGGAAGAGATTGAAAAAGAACTATAAGGTACTGTCTCTATTTCCTAAGAGCTTCATTATATATTAGAGGCCCGGTGCACAAATTCGTGCGCAGGTGGGGTCCCTCAGCCTGGCCGGCAATTGGGGCCAATCGGGGCCATCTCGCCCAGTCCCAATCAGGGCCGCCCAGCCGGCGGGGAGGTACTGCAGGAGGTTGGCCAGCCATGGGAGGTTGGCTGTGGGAGCGCACTGACCACCAGGGGGCAGTTCCTGCATTGAGCGTCTGCCCCCTGGTGGTCAGTGCGCATCATAGCGACCAGTTGTTTAGTCGACCAGTCATACGGTCGCTTAGGCTTTTATAAATATAGATATTTGTGTTAATCCTCACCCGAGGATATTTTTCCATTGATTTTTTTAGGGAGATTGGAAGAGAGGGGAAAGAGAGAGAAACATCGATGTGAGAAAAACACATCAATTGGTTGCCTCCCGCACAAGCCCCAACCAGGGCCTGGGCCAGGGAGGAACCTGCAACCAAGGTATGTGCCCTTGACCAGAATCGAAACCAGGACCCTTTAGTCTGCAGGCCGACACTCTATCCACTGAGCCAAACTGGCTAGGGCCTAAGAGCTTCATTATAAAGGGACAAGACAATCAGAAATAAAACCCACCAGTAGCATGCATGCATGTGTTCAGGGTAGGAATTTTCAAGCAGCATGTCATGGCAAACTGGTGTGCTATAAGAATTTTTAAAACATGTAGTACTTGACTATTGAGACAGGGGCACTGACCTCTTGTCCATTAGATTGTCAAATTAAAAAATGACGACAGGCAACAAAACAATAACTATTCAGTGTGAATGAATCAAAATTATACCTATTTTTTTTGTCAGATTGGCAAACTATATATTTTTTGGTATGCCGCAGAATTACAGTAATTAGTTTCTGTGTGCCATGAGATGAAAAAGGTTGAAAATTGATTGCTTAGGGGTTAAATCCTGCAACACAGATGAAAATGGACAGTTTTAAGAAAGGCAGATTAGCCCGGCTAGTGTGGCTCAGTGGTTGGGTGTCAATCTATGAACCAGGAGGTCATGGTTGATTCCCGGTCAGGGTACATTCCTGGGTTTTGAGCTCAATCCCCAGTAGGGGGCATGCAGGAGGCAGCCCATCAATGATTCTCTCTCATCATTGATATTTTTATTCCTCTCTCCCTTCCTCTCTGAAATCAATATATATATATGAAAGGCAGATTCATTTGGCCTGGAGCAGTCAGGCAAGACCTGGGAGCCCACCTCAGCTGATCTTTTTGGGAGAAGTTAAGATTTGGACAATGTGGGCAGAAGGGCATTCTGGGCAAGTGGAACAGGAATAGTGAAGACATGGAGGTAGAGAGCCATGTAGCAGTAAATGAATGGCATTCCATTTGGTTGGGATGGAGAGGAAATCAGACTAGTTAGCAGTTAAGCTTTGAGTGATGTACAATGGCTTAGAAACAAACATCCCAAGTTGAATAGAATCCATGGGATAAAGGACAGTTTTCTTAATAATAATAATATATATTTATTGTTTACTAAGTTCTTTATATGTATTGTGTCATGTCATTGTCACAACTTTATGTGGTTAGTACTTTCAGTATTTCACAGATGAGGAAATGATGGTTTTAGAAAGCTGTGAATCTGCACAGGGTTATTCAGGGAGTCAAATGGCAGTGCTTCTCACACTTGAACTTGCATCAGCATCACCTGGAGGGCTTGTTAGAACACAGATGTCTGGGCTTTACCCCCAGCGTTTCTGATTCAGTCCAGCTGGGGTGTGGCCCAAGAACTTGCCTGGCTAACAAGTTCCCAGGTGATGCTGATGCTGAGGGACCACACTTTGGTCAATAGTGAAGTTGGGATTTGATCTCAAACCTTTTTGTGTTCCAGCTTGATCTCTCAACCATGACAATCTGCCTCTTCTTTAAGAGTACAGCAGGTTCTCAGATAACGTTGTTTTGCTCCATGTTGTTTTGTCATAACATTGATGAGGTGCCATAGGAACCTAACTCTTGTTTCTATCCATTAGCCTATGGTAAAATCGGTTTCATTGTACATCGTTGCACTTAAAGTCGCAGAACCTATTGATGATAAGTGAGGACTTATTGTAGCTTGGAGAGAGTGAAGTGAGGAGGAGAGTGGGCCAAATTAGTACGCTTTTTTTGTTACTTCTTTTGAGAAAGGCAAGAAGTGGCTTGGGGCAGTAGTTCAGAGCAGCTAAACCAGCTGTTTCCAGTCTCCAGTGCGCAAGGAATCACCTGGTAAGTTTGGTAAAGAAGTAGATTTCCTGCTCTCTCTCTCCCCACCCCTAAATCTGGGATGAGGCCCCAGCATCTGTATTTTGAATGAACAGCCCAGGTAAATCCATAAGGTGCACTGGAAGTGCAGGTAGTGATGAAAAGAACAGACGTGACCTAATGTTAAAGGCCCAAGCAGAAAAGGACCCTGCTTTTCTAGAGAAAGGAAAGGGAAGTTCAGCTTACTCTAAATCTGCCAGGTGCTCTTTCCTGTCTCAATCGGTCTTTCCAAAAACTCTGCAGGATGGATATTACTGTATCCTTTCTGCAGATGAGGCAAATGAGACTTGGAGAACTGAAACGTTACTTCTCAAATGCACGTGTTAGTCTTAGACCTCACTGTGATAACCATTGCTTTATTAGAGCAGTGATCCTCACATTTCAACACACTGAATCCCCTGAAAAGCTTGTGAAGAGTCTGCTGGGCTCCACCTTCACAGTTTATGATGAGGTAGGTCTGGGGTGAGGAGCAAGCATTTGCATTCCTAACAAGTTCCCAACTGATGCTGCTGCTGCCTGTCCTGGGACCACATGGCAAGAACCTCTGCTTTAGAGTAACTGTTGATCGTGGCTGGAGGGAGTGACAGGGAGATCATCCTAAATATGTGTTGCAGCATTGTGCTGTCACTACAAAAGCTCAGAGCATTTTTTTTTTTTAATCTTACTGTGGGACTACTTTTTTCACAAGCAATTACCTTTTGTGGCACTTTCTTGAGCATTCCATCAAAAAGACAAAACATGCCCTAACCGGTTTGGCTCAGTGGATAGAGCGTCAGCCTGCAGACTGAAAGGTCCCAGGTTCAGTTCCGGTCAAGGGCATGTATCTTGGTTGCGGGCACATCCCCAGTGGGAGGTATGCAGGAGGCAGCTGATCGATGTTTCTCTCTCATCGATGTTTCTAACTCTCTATCCCTAGCTCTTCCTCTCTGTAAAAAAATCAATAAAATATATTTAAAACAAACAAAAAAAACAAAACAAAACAAAAACTCCAAAAAACAAAAAGACAAAACAGACCCCCGCTTGGGGTTCGTAATGTGCTTCAAGATTATAGTTATAACTGAAATCCTTCACTAGCTCCTTCACTAGCCCTATTTTATGACTTAATATAATTGCCTACAATATGTTTTGCAATCTTAGGTCTACCCAAACAGGGGCTAGCATAGAAATTCTAAAAGAGGTAATGACAAACTCTGGTTGTAGCTCTGAGCTCCTCCTGGTCCTTATCAGTGAAGTTACAAGGATAATGAAACATCAAGATAAACAGTAGGGCAGTAAGAATCAGCACCTTTAAAAAATATATTTTTATTGCTTTAAGAGAGAAAGGGAGAGGGAGAGAGAGAGAGAGAAACATCAATGATGAGAGAGAATCATTGATCAGCTGCCTCCTGCACACTCTACACTGGGTATCAATTGGAACAGTTGAAGCCGTATCAGGCACCTAAAGAAATTCCCAGGCATGTGCCCTGACCAGGAATCGAACCATGACCTCCTGGTTCACAGGTTGCTGCTCAACCACTGTGCTATGCCGGCTGGATGGAATTAGCACCTTAGACCTTAGCTCAACTAGTCCACCTTGGCACTGTTAATCTACAGGGCTTAGTATGTGTCCTGAAACAGAGTCTCACTCGCCTGTCTTGCAGTAAAGGAAAAGTCCAAGTGATTGTTTCATAGGTTCCTTTTCATTAAAGCTGACATTTTTCTCAAAAGGGAAACTCCGTTCTGATTTCCTATTTTCCTTCTCAGAAATGGGATTTATATTATTCTGTTTCCACAGTGTGTAGAGTTTCCACATTCTTTCCTCAAAATCTACCTTAATGAATTTTGCTTCATTTGTGTGCCCCTTGCATTATAATTTATTTAACTTTTCTTTAATGTACTCTTTTAAAAACTTTAGTGTATTTTAAAAGCTAACATCCATCATTATCATTTATTGAAAATAAGATTGCTGGCTATAAGTAGAGGGAAATTGTAAAGTTTATATAAAACTATGTAAACTTTGTAAGATGTAACTATTAGATTTTACAAGGTTAATTTTTGTGCCACCTTTTTTGCACATCAATTGTACACAAAAACAGTACTAGTTACCAAAAACAGTACTAGTTACCATAATTACTGGTGATTAGTCATAGTTTGGGTCTGTGACATTGGGTAAGCTGCTTACCTTTTTTTTTTTTAATGTATTTTATTGATTTTTTACAGAGAGGAAGGGAGAATGATAGAGTTAGAAACATCAATGAGAGAGAAACATCGATCAGCTGCCTCCTGCACACCCCCCACTGGGGATGTGCCCGCAACCAAGGTACATGCCCTTGACCGGAATCGAACCTGGGACCCCCCCAGTCCGCAGGCCAACGCTCTATCCACTGAGCCAAACCGGTTTCGGCTAAGCTGCTTACCTTTGCTGAGCTGCCATTTGCCCTTCTATGAATGAGGGTAGTAAATCCATTCTCCCCTACCTCCCTCTCAGAGTTGATGTGAAGATCAAGCGAAATATATGGGCTTTGCAAATCATACGTACTTTTAATGCATTATTTAAATGTAGCTTGCTAATAGTCATTATAAAAAATGAATAATCACACTTTTGTTGTTGCCTGAATCTGAAGTAATACCAAGAAACATCATAACACACCCCACAAAATGGTGAATTTAGATATGGTAATGCAATTGGTGATTGCCTTCTGTCTGGCCATATGGTAGGTATATGCTTTATTTTTGAACCAATTGTCAAATGGCTTTCCAAAAACAATTGTACCATTTTACATTTTCACCAGCAATGTATAAGAGTTCAAGTTGCTCTATATCCTCACTAATACTTGGTAGGTATGGTCAAGTTTTTAAAAAATGATATTGAGCATCGTTTCATGAGCTTATTTGCTATCCATATATTTATTTTCTTTGGTGAGATACAAGTCCTATGTCTAATATATATATATATATATATATATATATATATATATATATATATATGTTATTTTTTGCAAATATTTTCTCCCTGTCTATGACTTGCCTTTTCATTTTTGTAATAATATCTTTTGAAGAGTGTTTTAAACAAGGTCCAATTTATTTATTTATTTTGGCTTTATAGTGTACACGTTTGGGGTCCTATTTAAGAAATCTTTGTCAAACTCACTGATATTTTCACCTTTTTTTCTAGAAGTTTTTAGTTATAGCTCTTTTTAAAATATATATATTCTATTGATTTTTTTACAGAGAGGAAGGGAGAGGGATAGAGAGTTAGAAACATCAATCAGCTGCCTCCTGCACACTCCCCACTGGGGATGTGCCCGCAACCAAGGTACATGCCCTTGACCAGAATCGAACCCGGGACCCCTCAGTCCACAGGCCGACGCTCTATCCACTGAGCCAAACCGGTCAGGGCTAGTTATAGCTCTTACATTTAGGTCTATGATCCATTTTGAGTTAATTTTTATATATGGTGTGAGATGTGAGCTAAGTACAGCCCCCTTCATCATTTCATTTATTTCAAAGTGCTGAATAACTCATAAAAATTTGGAATGTAAGATCCCAGAAAGTTGAGACAATCACATTTTCCTCACAATACTGTACCATGTTCATTATTTGTATCCATGATCCTCAAGCAGATATTTAGTATCATTTTGGTGTTATGTATAGTTTGTTACGTTTATTTTAAACAGGCTTATCAGTGTGTGGTATACAGACTTTCATTTTACCTGAACATCACATTTATATAATATGCTTATTCTCACCATTCAGAATAAACAGGAATTTACTTGAAATGTTTTAGAAATGTTATAGTCTGTGGGTGGGCAGAAGGTGTATAATGCCATTGTATTCACTTCCTATTGCCCCATAACATATTGCCACAGATCTGGCAGCTTAAAACAATGCACAGTTGAGCCGCCCCGTTATGTGGTCAGGTGGATTCCAATGAGCAGCTCCGTGGTGAGCTAAGGTTCAGCCAGGCCGGTCACGTGATCGGGCACACTCCAGCGTGGAGCGCCACCACGCGGACGTAAGGTTCCCTGCCGCCGTGGCCAGTGCATCTGGATCCACGCACTCCAGCGTGCAGCGCCACCACGCGGACGTAAGGTTCCCTGCCGCCGTGGCCAATGCATCTGGATCCACGCACTCCAGCGTGCAGCGCCACCGCATGGACGTAAGCTTCCCTCTGCCGCCGTGGCCAGTGCGTCTGGATCCACGCACTCCAGCGTGGAGCGCCACCATGCGGACGTAAGGTTCCCTGCCGTGGCCAGTGCGTCCGGATCGGTGAGATGGCGCCTGTCAGTCTGCAGCTGGGCGATTTGGTGTGGGGGCAACTCGGCCAGTATCCTCCTTGGCCCGGGAAGATTATCAATCCACCTGAGGAGCTGGAGAAACCTCGTGGAAAGAAATGGTACTTTGTGAAGTTTTTTGGCATGGAGGACCATGCCTGGATTGAACTGGAACAGTTGAAGCCGTATCAGGCACATAAGGAAGAAATGATAAAGAAGACCAAGGGAAAGCTATTCCAGCGAGCTGTGGAGGCTGTGGAAGAATTCCTCGGGACCGACAAAGGAAAAGGCCAGACATCATCCCACAGTTCTGCCGAAGATGAGAATCGGCATGATTCCGGTGAGGAGAAAGGTAGGCTGAACTCAAGTGACGAGAAGCGCAAGCTTCGCCTGTCTGACGGGAAGCGGAGGGAAAAACTGAGAGAAAGAAATAAGAGGGTGTCAGCAGGCTCTTCAGAAAGAGGCTCTAAGTCCCTTCTGAAAAGAACCCAAGAGCAGAGTCCCCAGAAGCGGGCCCCGCCCCCACAGGAAGAGAAGGATTCTGAGTCTACTACTATGAATGGGATGACTGCCGGACCCATGGCAGCATCTGAGTGGCAGCCGACTGCGAGCGGGCCTCTTAAAGACATAGACCCTCATTTCCACCACTTCCTGCTCAGCCAAACTGGGAAGCCAGATACCTATTACCAGACAATTACAAAGAAGTTGAAAATATGTGAAGAGGATACTGGGTCCAACTCCATCCAGGCAGCAGACAGCACGGCCATGAATGGCAGCATCACACCCACAAACAAAAAGATAGGATTTTTGGGCCTCGGCCTCATGGGAAGTGGCATCATCTCCAACTTGCTAAAAACGGGTCATGTGGTGACTGTCTGGAACGGGACTGCAGTGACAGAGGGGGCCTACCTGGGAAGAACCCCTGCTGAAGTTGTTTCAGCTTGTGACATCACCTTTGCCTGTGTGCCAGATCCAAAGGCAGCCAAGGATCTGGTGCTGGGCCCCAGTGGTGTGCTGCAAGGGATCCGCCCTGGGAAATGCTATGTGGACTTGTCAACAATGGATGCTGACACAGTCACGGAGCTGGCACAGGTGATTGTGTCCAGGGGGGGCCGCTTTCTGGAAGCCCCCGTCTCAGGGAACCAGCAGCAGTCTAATGATGGGATGTTGGTGATCTTAGCAGCCGGAGACAGAGACTTATATGAGGACTGTAGCAGCTGCTTCCAGGCAATAGGGAAAACCTCCTTCTTTCTCGGTGAGGTTGGCAATGCAGCCAAAATGATGCTGATTGTGAACATGGTCCAGGGGAGCTTCATGGCCACCATCGCTGAGGGGCTGACCCTGGCCCAAGAGACAGGCCAGTCCCAGAAGACATTCTTGGACATCCTCAATCAAGGACAACTGGCTAGCATCTACCTGGATAAGAAGTACCAAAATATTGTGCAAGGAAACGTTGAGCCTGATTTCTACCTGAAATACATTCAAAAGGATCTTCGCTTAGCCATTGCCCTGGGCAATGCTGTCAATCATCCAACTCCTATGGCAGCTGCAGCCAATGAAGTGTACAAAAGAGCCAAGGCACTGGACTAGTCTGACAAGGACATGTCTACTGTGTACTGGGCCTATGTATGCTAAGCCCCCCCCCCACTCCAGTCTTAATTCTTGTTTTAAAATTTCTTTATTAATTAAGGTATTACATGTGTCCTTATTCCCCCATTACCCCCCCAACCCCCCCCCCCCTATTCATGCCCTTACGCCCCTGTTGTCTGTGTCCATTGGTTAGGTTTATATGCATGCATACAAGCCCTTTGGTTGATCTCTCCCCCTTACCCCCACCTTCCCGCACCTTCCCTTAGGTTTGATGTTCTGATCGATGTTTCTTTGTCTCTGGATCTGTTTTTGTTCATCAGTTTATGTTGTTCATTATATTCCACAAATGAGTGAGATCATCTGATATTTATCTTTCTCTGCCTGGCTTATTTCACTAAGCAAAATGCTCTCCAGCTCCATCCATGTTGTTGCAAATGGTAAGCACTCCTTTTTTTGCCAGTCTTAATTCTTGTTAACATTTTTTTCTTGGTTAAAAAATAAAAAATAAAACAATACATATTTGCTAGGTCATGATTTCCATGGTTCAGAAGTCTGAGCCTGGCTAAGCTGAGGCCTCTGCCCAGGATCTCACAAGGCTGCATTCTAGGTGTCACCCAGGGCTCACTTCTTATCTGGAGGCTTGACTGATCATAGGTCTACTTTTGAGCTCACTCAGGTTGTTGGAAGATTTTATTTCCTTGCAACTGTGAGACCAAGGATCTAGCTTCTTGCTGGTTGTTAGGGAGAGGTCACCCTCAGCTCCTAGAGGTCACCTGCAGTTCCTTGCCATGTGGCCCTCTCTACAGGCCCTTTCACAACATGGCAGCTTGCTTTTTTTAAAAAAAAACAACTTTGTTGTTGAGAGTATTACAGAAGTCCCCCACCTCCTCTTCCCCTTCTCCACTGGTTCCTGCCCCACCCCAGGCCTTCACCACACTATTATCTGTGTCCATGGGCTATGTATATCCTATATAATAAAAACCTAGGTGGCGTCGTGCAACATTGTCACAAGATGGCCACCACAAGATGGCTGGCAGGGAAGGGCAGTTGTAGGCGATCAGGCCAGCAGGGGAGGGCAGTTGGGGGCGATCAGGCCTGCAGGGGAGGGCAGTTGGGGGCAACCAGGCCAGCAGGGGAGGGCAGTTGGAGGTGACCAGGCCTGCAGGAAAGGGCAGTGGGGGTGATCAGGCTGGCAGGAGAGGGCAGTTGGGTGTGAGATCAGGTCAGCAGGGAAGGGCAGTTGGGGTGATCGGGCTGGCAGGGGAGGGCAGTTGCAGATGATCGGACCAGCAGGGGAAGGCAGTTGGGGGCCATCAGGCCGGCAGGGGAGGGCAGTTGGGGGTGATCAGACCAGTAGGGAAGCAGTTAGACATCAATGAGGCTGGCAGGGGAGCAGTTAGGGGGCAATCAGGCTGGCAGGCAGGCAAGCAGTTAGGAGCCAGTAGTCCCAGATTGTGAGAGGTATATCCCAGATTGGAGAGGGTGCAGGCTGGGCTGAGGGACAGCCCCTCCTGCCATGCACAAATTTTGTGTACTGGGCCTCTAATATATATATAAAATAGAGAAATATGCTAATTAACCGGGACACCATAATGGGTCGACCAGACAGGAGGAGGTTGTGCACGCAGCATTGGGGGTGGGGCATCAGGGGCTTCCGCGCCTGCGCTGGGGGAGGGCCTGATCAGCAGTGGCTGAGGCTGCTTCAAGGGCCGGAGAGGGAGGGAGGGCCGAACTGGCAGCAGCTGTGGCTGCTGCAAGGCCCGGGAGTGAGGCAGGGCTTGACTGGCAGTGGCCGCAGCTGCTTTGGGGCCCGGGGAGGGGGGCAGGGCCGGACCAGCAACTTAAGGGTGGGCAGCACCGCGCGATTTGGATCGCACACTGGGCTCCTAGTATGAATATAAGTTCTTTGGTTAATCTCTTCCCATCCCACCCCTTTCCCTCTGAGATCCATCAGTCTGTGCCATGCTTCCATGCCTCTGGACCTATTTTGTTCATCAGCTTATTTTGTTCATTAGATTCCACATACAAGTAAGATCATGTGATACTTGTCTTTCTCTGACTGGCTTATTTCTTAGCATAATACTATCCAGGTCCCTCCATGCTGTCTCAAAGGGTAAGAGATTCTTCTTTTTTTACAGCTGCATAGTATTCCATTGTGTAAATGTACCACAGCTTTTTTATCCACTCATCTACTGATGGGCACTTGGGACTTTCTGTGCCTTCTGAACTTGTGTGACTTTTTCTTTCACCAGCTTAGGGAAGTTTTCTGTAATCATTTCTCCAAACAGGTTCTCTATCCCTTGCTCACTTTCTTTTCCCCCTGGTACCCTATGATACATTTCATGCTGTCCCAAAGTTCCCTTAAACTGTCCTCATGCTTTTAAAGTATTTTTTCTTTTTGCTGCTCTGATTGTTTTTTCTACCTTGTTTTCTAATTTGCTTATTTGATTCTCTGCTTCATCAAACCTGCTTTTAATTCCTCCAGCATATTCTTTATGTCAGATACAGTATTCTTCATTTTTGCCTGTTTCTTACTCATAGTTTCTATCTCATTTATCATGCTGATGTAGTTCCCATTAAGTTCCTTATAGTTATTACTAAGTTCCTTGAGCATCTTTATAACCATTACTATGAACTCTATGTCTGATAACATGCTTATTTCCATCTCATTTAGGTCTTTTTCTGGCGATTCCTCCTTTTCTTTAATTGGGTGTTGTTTCTTTATCTCTCCATTTTAGTTGTCTCTTTGTGTTTGTATCTGTATCAGATATACTTGCTATGACTCCTGGTCTTAATGGGGTGGACTTTTGCAGTAAATGTCTTGTGGGCCTAGTGGTGCAGTCTTCTTGTACTACTAAGCTTGATATTCTAGGAGTGACCCTTTTGTTGGTTATTTGGGCTCTCCTGTTGTAATTGAGTCTTGATTGTTATTGTCCTGTTCATGCATGGACTCTTCTCTCAGGCTGGCTAACTGTAAGGCTCAACCACAACCAGGTCATATGAGCTGTTTTACAGGTGCTGACAGGGCAAAACCAAACCAAACCAAACAAACAGGAAGCAAACAAAGACATCCTATATAATAAAGAGGTGATATGCAAATCAACCCTCATGCCGTCACAAGATGGCTGCGCCCACAGTGGAGGTGGGGTTCCCGTAATGAGCGATCAGAGGGACCTGAGGCTGTGTGGCACTGGGCCGGGGCAAGGGACCTGAGGCTGCGCCCCCCGCCCAGTGGGGCTTGACTGGGGACCTCAGGCCGTGCCCCCCGCCCTGGCGCCAGGCCAGTGGACCTCAGGCCACATCCCCCGCCTGGCGGGGCTTGACAGGGGACCTCAAGGTGCACCCCCTGTCCCGGTACCAGGCCAGGGGACCTCAGGCCCCACCCCTTGCCCCAGGCCAGGGGACCTGAGGCCGCATTCCCCGCCCCAGCACCGGGCTGGGGGACCTGCAGGTGTGCCAGGGGAACCTGAGGCTGCACCCCCACCCATCATGCGCTGGGGGACCCGAGGCTGCACCCCCCACCCAGCAGAGCTTAATGACGGACCTGAGGCTGTGCCCCCACCCAGCAGAGCTTAATGACGGACCTGAGGCTGTGCCCCCCACCCGGCGGGGCTTGACGGAGGTGGGGCCAGCCAGGTCTGGATCTCGCCCAATGGGGGTGGGGCTGGCCGGGTCTGGGTCTCGTGCAATTTCGAGGCGCACACGGGTGGGTGGGTACTTGACTCTGGGTCCCGTGGTGTGCCCCAGACTCTGACAGGAGAAAGATTTTCATATACATTTTACTAGTGTTTTTTTTTTCATCTCTGACACTTCTATTAAAGAGAAAGGGCAAATAGCAATATTAAATTATTTCCTCTAATTAATTCCCTTTTAATGTGCATGAAATTTTGTGCAACAGGCCAGTATAAAATATCCCAACAAACAGCAAAAACAACCACAAAAGAGAAGAGAATTAGGAAAGAGAAAAGAGAACAAGAATAATAAAAAAGAGAGAAAAGGATAATGTTACTAATAGTAAAATAAGAAACAGAAAATAAAAGGAATACTGGAAGAGAAAAGGGGCAGAAAAAAAGATTCTGAAAGGAAAGAATGGAGAGCAAAAAATAAGAGTAGAGTAGGAAAAGGGAAACAGTAAAAAAACGACAAGAAGACAGAGAAAGAAAAAAGTTATGCAAAGGTCAAAAGGAGAGAAAAGTAAAGCAAAAGAATAGGGAAGAAAGAAAGAAAGCGTAAGAAAAGGAAGGAGGCCAGTAAGAGATATGAAAGAAACAAGAGAAAAGAGAAAAAAATCTTAATAATAATAATAATAAATACCAAAGCAATAAAAAAGAAAAAAGAAGACAGCCATGTGAAGTTTGTCTAGGCAGATTATGTTGTCTGAGGCTGATTGTTTTGTCTGCTGCTCTCAGGCGTCCTGGGAGGTACTTTTGTGTCAGCCAATGTCAGGAGCTGTCCAAGTTTGGCTCCCGATTTCCTGTTATAGCTGTGGTCGGTCTGTGGCTCTCTGAGGTCCACCTCCACATGTCAGCTACTCCACCTGCCCCCTGAGGTTGCCTGGTCTTCCTCCAGTATCTTCCGAAGAGAGTCTTTCGGTGGAGCCAGGCTAGCCTAGCTAGGGCCCTCTGTTTAGAGATTACACCAGGGGTCCTCAAACTTTTTAAACAGGGGGCCAGTTTACTGTCCCTCAGACCGTTGGAGGGCCGGACTATAGTTTAAAAAAAAAAAAACTATGAACAAATTCCTATGCACACTGCACATATCTTATTTTGAAGTAAAAAAACAAAACGGCAAAAATACCCGCATGTGGCCCGCGGGCCGGATAAATGTCCTTGGCGGGCCGCATGTGGCCCGCGGGCCGTAGTTTGAGGACGCCTGGATTACACCGTCAGGCACTCTGAGGGGAAATTAGTCTCTGCTTCAAAGCCAAACTCCTTAGTCTCTACCAGAGACTCCAACCCTGGTTCCCCCTAAGGTGGCCTGGTGCAGGTGCAGGTTGGGTACAGCCTGCCCCCTTTTCAGCATGAGCAGTTTCAGTTGCCCTGGGCTTAGTGGGATTGATCAAAATGGTCTAGTTGACAATGTTGCCAGGACAGCCCACAGGAGGGGTTTAAGCATTTTCTCCTGGTCCCAGACAATAGCCTCTGAAGGTCTCACTCTTGGGATGCCCTGCTCTGAGCTGTTCTCCCGACCCCGCACCGAACTGCACCAGTGGGGCTATCTGGGGCTTCAGAGAGCTGATCCAAACCGTCTCCTGTTGGGGCTTATGTTCCAAGCCTGCAGGAGGGGGACATGTTGCTCTGCCTCTCCTTCCCAGGACTGGCAGGGAGCTCGGATCAGCCTCCCCACGATGTAGTCACAAAGCCCAGCTCTTGCTCATCTGTCTCCCCAATAGAAGCCTGCCCAGGGGATACCGTCCAAATATCCCTGCTCTGTGAGGACCTGGCGCCCTCGTGCCACAGGTCCAAGCAGAAGGGGTTACAAAGTCAGCCCCGCACAGGACCCAGATCTCTCTGCATGGCTGGTCTCAGTAAAGTGGGGGTCGAGAATCCCAGCTCCACTTGTGCTCCCACCTCTCCACGGCGCAGGTCAAAAGTCCCCAATCTGCCCTGCCACCAGCTCCACGGGATGGGCAGTCCGTGCAACCCTGCACCTGAGGTGAGAGATTCCTCTCCCCCTCCCCCACGCCACACAGTGTAGTCACTGGCTAGGGCTCTGCACAATGCCTTCCAGGAAAGCAGAGGGTCCATCACAGTCACTGCTGGGTACAACCCTCAGGCCCCTTATTCTTGGAGCCAAACACTGCAGCGCAGCCTTCCCAGCAGTCCGAGCCCAGGGTGACCCCCTCTGGCCGAGGCTGCTAGCCATAGGTGTGCCCTCTCACTGGGAAGGGAAAGTCCCAACCTCCTAGGCAGACAGTTTCCCTGGTTCCCTCTGCCCGCTGCCATATGGGCTCTCTTTCCGGTCTCTGTTGCTCCAGGTTTGGGATCCCTGCGTGGGATTGTGAGCCCACACTCCCAAGCGGGGGATCGGGGTCGGGGGCGGGGGAGCTTTGCAGCCAATATCAGCCTCTCAGCTGAGCACCAGATCCGGGGGGGGGTCCCCCCCTTTCCGTACGACCCCCCTTCTCTTCCCATTCTCCACATTTTTTCTTCAGTGCTCCTCGGATACAATATGCCCAATCAGCTGCACTTCTCTTGTTTTTTTTTTGTTTTTGTTTTTTTAAGCTGACTGCACAGTATTTTAGCTGTAAATCCAGCCAGTGGCCGGGAACAAGGGCACGCAGTCTCCTGTTAGGCCACAACCATCTTGCCCCATTCTGGCAGCTCGCTTCTTCCCAACCACCAAGTTATGTACCGTAACATCATCATGGGAGTGCCATCTCTCATCTTTGCCAGATTGTACTCAGCAGAAGCAAGTCACAGATCCCACTCATGCTCCAAACGGAGCGGGGGAGGTCACACAAAGGAGCAAACACCAGCAGGCGGGAATCATTGGGAGACGCCTTAAGGTCTCTAAGCCACGGCCATGGAATCGCTGTGCTCTGCCTTGTGATAATTGCCAATCCCTCAGCTTCACACGCCAATATTTCCCAACATAGATGCTCTGCAGAGTCCCCAGATACCTAAAAGGATGTCCAGAGAACCCTCAAACAAAGGATTAAAGCAAATAAATATAGGAACTAACTTTAAAAAGCCACCTTCTATTGACATTTTTACTATGGAGAATTTCAAACAGACACAAAAACAAAACAATATGATGAAACCTCCTGAGTCTGTTACCCATACCTAACAGCCACCAACCCATGGCCAGTCTGCCCCCTGCATGCCCCCATCTATTCCTTCCTCTTGAATTATTTGAATGATAGGGCTTCCTATCAATCATTTCATTTATAAATAGTTGTGAGTATATACTAGTATATAAAATAACTCTTTTTAATGCATTATCACTATACCATTATCTCACCTGAAAAATTACCAGTAATGCTTTAATATCATCAAATATTCAGTGTTACGATTCTCAATTGTCTTAGGTCATAACTTATATATAGTTTGTTTGAACCCAAATCCAAACAATGTCGATACATTATAATACATTGATGTGTCTTTTAAATTTCTTCTAATCTGCAGGTCCTCCTTCCATTTCTTTTCTTTTCTTTTTTCTTTTTTTTTAAGTTTATGTGTTAAGAGGCAGGATTCCTTTTTTTTTGGTCCTGTAGTTTCCCAGTCTGGAAACTGCTGACACATTACAGTTGTAAAAGTGAGCTTATTGCAAAATCAACTGCACAAATACCGTTAAAAGATTTCCTAAATGGCCTTTTTTCTCGGTAATTATATCATCTTTCTTTACTTTTCTTTCCTCCCTGCTTCCTGAATCCATTTATCTCGATCACCTCTGAATCAATAAGGAAAAGTTCTGCAAAATTGCCATCTGCTTTCCTCTGGGGTTTACAACTTAAAACAAATTTTCCTCAATTGAATTCAAATTGAATAAGAGCATTGAAACCAAGGATCCCTCATTAGGCAGTTTGTTATTTCAAAGCATTTTCTATTTACTGTGCCTTATTTAGGATACAGGATAATCCTGTGAAGGCAATTCTGTTTGTTCAAAATGGTATATAATTGGAAATAATTGCAATACCCTGTCTGACATAAAGCCTCAAGTTTTTTTTATTAGAGAAATTAAATTTATTAGAAATATTTTACCATCTGAATCTATTAATGTAACATTTCTTTTAATTTATGTTCCAAATTAATGAGGTTGTACCACATCAAGAAATAATCACAGCTTTAAATCTAAGTCTTCAAGATCACTCAACCAAAGTTTGCATTGATGTCTTTTTTAAAATGTATTTTTATAGCATTAACATAATTCATGCATGTAGTTTAAAAAGTCCATAAGACTCTTAGGCTTATAAAAAACACAAACCAGCGGTCCCTTTGCCTACCTCCCCCTCCCTGGAGTCTGGCTACCCGTAGGCACCCTGCACTTGAAAATCAACTTTCCAAAATGTTATGGACCTCTCTCATTCACTGTCATTGCCTTCCTTATTTCCTCTGCCCTTGGGGTATTCTACCTTTTCCATTCTTTCTCTGTAATTCTTGTGTTTGGGAGGAAGTGGAGGTGTGTGTGTGTGTGTGTGTGTGTGTGTGTGTGTGTGTGTGTTCAGTTTGCCATATTTATCTTGTAATTTGCCATATTTTCACTGTGTAGTTCCTTCGTTGAGAGTCCAGAATGGTGTAAAAGTTGGCACCGAAGCCCCATACCCCCAATATAGCCCTCTTCCTCTTATTTGAGGGGATAGGTCTTTGGGATGACACAAAAGTGTCATCCTGCCAAAACTGGTTTGGCTGAGTGGATAGAGCGTCGGCCTGCGGACTGAAGGGTCCCAGGTTCGATTCCGGTCAAGTACATGTACCTTGGTTGCGGGCACATCCCCAGTGGGGGGTGTGTAGGAGGCAGCTGATCGATGTTTCTAACTATCTCTCTCCCTTCCTCTCTGTAAAAAAATCAATAAAATATATATTTTTAAAAAGTGTCATCCTGCATTTTCTAGCCTGTGTTACCAGTTTCCTGGCTGTGGTGAAGTGAGTCCCTCTTCCTCATGGAATGGTACTTCTTTTTTTTTTTTTAAATATATTTTATTGATTTTGATTTTTTTACAGAGAGGAAGGGAGAGGGATAGAGAGCTAGAAACATCGATGAGATAGAAACATCGATCAGCTGCCTCCTGCACACCCCCTACTGGGGATGTGCCCACAACCAAGGCACATGCCCTTGACCTGGGACCTTTCAGTCCGCAGGCCGACACTCTATCCACTGAGCCAAACCGGTTAGGGCGGAATGGTACTTCTGAGAGCTCTGTATGCCTTTGTGAGAGTGTCTGCTGTGGCCTCTTCACTCTTGTCCTTTCTCCTTAGGCAGAACCGTAATGTTGGTCGCTCGCCTCCAACCCTGAGGCCCACCCCCACACGTAACTTTTGTACCCCGATTCTCCGCTCTTTGGGGCTCGTGTGTCCCCCTCCCACATCGCTCATGGATACCAAAGAGGTTAGGGAGTGACCCTTGAGCAGTAGTATGCTGGTAAATGCTTAACAATTGGCCCTCCAGGGGGACTTAAGCCCTGATTGGTAGCACTTGCTGATTTCTGCGGTATAAATATTCCTACGGAGACTGACTGCAGGCTGCCAGTGTGACTTGGAGTTTGGAACAAAGGTGCATAACTGCCCTAACCGGTTTGGCTCAGTGGATTGAGCGTTGGCCTGTGGACTCAAGGGTCCCAGGTTCGATTCCGGTCAAGGGCATGTACCTTGGTTGCGGGCACATCCCCAGTAGGAGGCGTGCAAGAGGCAGCTGATCGATGTTTCTCTCTCATTGATGTTTCTAGCTCTCTATCCCTCTCCCTTCCTCTCTGTAAAAAATCAATAAAAAGAAAAAGGTGCATAACTGTCTCTCTAAAGGTGCATAGCTACTCCTGCACAACACTGTCTCTGGGAACAGGACTCAGGGGTCTTCATTCAAGACTGCCAGACTCGGGGATTTCCTATTCCGCCGTTCTGTTGATGATGCTTTCTTTCTCCCACAGTTGACAGACCCGTCAGAGTGTATGCTGATGGGATATTTGACCTCTTCCACTCGGGCCACGCCAGGGCACTTATGCAAGCAAAGACACTGTTTCCCAACAGCTACTTACTAGTAGGAGGTAAGAAGTGCGGTTTCTCTTTGTCTAGCCCTTTGCACTCGCTTGCTTTTTTCTCGATTCCTTTATTCTACTTGGGATTTAATTTTTCAAATACCCCAGATTTTGCAAAGCGCGGCGGTAGAATAAAAAACTGGAGTTTCTTTTCATGCAAACTTATTTATTTGGATTTTTTTATATTTCAAATTATTGATACACTCAATACAATTCGACATACGAGCTGCTACCGATGCTAACCGTGTCGAGTCACACTCGACATCCGAGTGCAAAAGGCTAGAAAACTCCTTTATAATGTGCTTCCTCTACAGGACCCCTTTCAGAGTTTTATTAACATTTCACATTGTTAACGCTCCCAATTTAGCCCATATTGGCTCACAAGTTTGCTGCCTGAAATTTAAAATGAGGTTTCAAAAACTGAAATGATATTATATCATGTGATTTATACATCACTAATCCCCAGAGAGAGACAGGGTAACTGCTTTATGCTTTCTTTCTTTTTTTTTTTTTCCATGAATCCTCACCGGAAAATATTTTTCCATTGATTTTTAGAGAGAGTGGAAGGGAGGGGGAGAGACAGAGAGAGAGAAACATCATGTGAGAGAAATGCATCGATTGGTTGCTCCCCGCCCCCACCCTGCACACACCCCAACCAGGGATTCGGATCGAGCCTGCAACCGAGATAACTGCCCTTGACCAGAATCAAGCCCGGGACCCTTCAGTCCGCAGGCCGACACTCTATCCACTGAGCCAAACCAGCTAGGGCTACTTCCTATTTTCCATTAATGCTTTTCTTCTTGTGTTTGAGACTTGATCCAATTTATGTTTCTAAAATTTTTGAGAGGGTTAGGAGAAAAGCAATATTATTTGGATATCAAATCTTGGAGAGCTGAAAGGGGTTCAGAATGATTAAGGTTAAGCAAGGTCATTGTCTATTTCCTTTGTGTGACCCACAGTGCTGAGAATGATGTACTAACATTAGTGGCCTATATTCAATTAGTTGAATTTATACACAGTGTGTTAAAGAAATAGTTAACTATTTATTGAGATCCTACTATGTGCCAGGCATTCTTCTATTTTCTCTCCTTGCTTAACATACCAATTATACTTCTTTTTTCACTTTTTTAGTGGTTGACATAGAATTTGCAATATACATTCTAACTAAGCCAAGTCCACTTTCAAATAACACTATACCAGTAGTTCAAGTTCCTTATAATAACAAAATATTTCTAATTCCTCTCTCCTATCCCTTGAATTATTGCTGTTATTCATTTCACTTACATATAAGCATATATATGTCATACATAATTGACTACATTCTTGCTGTTATTATTTAGAACAAAGTGTTATCTGTTAGATGAATTAAGAATAAGACAATGAAAGTTAACATTCATTCTCTAATGTTCTTCCTTTCTTTATGTAGATTCAAATTTCTGACAATTTTCCTTCTCTCTGAAGAACTTTTTTCCCCCTCTGAAGACCTTTTTAAAACACTTTTTGCAAAGCAGGTCTACTGGAAACAAATTTCCTCAATTTTTGTTTGTCTGAGGAAGTCTTTATTTCTCCTTTCCTTTTAAAGGATAATTTTGCAGGGTACAGAATTCTAGGTGGGTAGGTAGGTTGTTTGCTCTCAACACTGTAAATATTTCTCTATTCTCTTATTGCTTGCATTGTTTCTGTGGAGAAGTCCAATGTAATTTTTAACCTTGTACTTCTAATTGGTAAGGTGTTTTATTTTCCCCCTTCTGGTGTCTTTTGAAATGTTTTCTTTGACATTTGACCTGTTTGGTGTTAAATGAGATGAGCAGGATCTCATTATTTGTGGATGAATTTATTATTGCTAGAATGAGACATAGTTTAACATTGGTTTTATTCCTATACTAGAGACCTGGTACACGACATTCGTGCACTGGAGGGGGAGGGGGTCCCTCAGCCCGGCCTGTGCCCTTTCGCAATCCAGGAGCCCTTGGAGGATGTCCGACTGACTGCTTAGGCCCACTTCCTGCCTAAGCAGCAGTAGGACATCCTTAGTGCTGCCACAGAGGCTGGAGAGGCCCCCCCCCCCCACCGCCGGCCGCTGTGCTCCCCAGCGGTGAGCCTGGCTTCTGGCTGAGTGGCACTCCCCCTGTGGGAAGCGCACTGACCACCAGGGGGCAGCTCCTGCATTGAGAGTCTGCCCCCTGGTGGTCAGTGCGCGTCATAGAGACCAGTCATTCTGCCATTCAGTCGATTTGTATATTACCCTTTTATTATATAGGATTTTCTTGTTGTAGATGTAAGTGCTGAAGTATTTTGTTCACACAAATATTTAGATGGGAATGAAAGAAATTTGCTATGATGATACCACTCAATTATTGAATTCATGAGTTATTTTCCAAATGTCACAAAAATAATTTATTTCTATTGTCATAAATAATAATTATAATGGTCTGTCCAGTGACAATTTATTGAGATCTCCTTTCAATTTTCTTGGAAGCAATGGATATGAAATGACCTGACCTACAAAAAGATTTACTACCAAGCTATTAGAATTATTTGCTTTCTCTCTTTCTGGGAAGTATAAAAAAAAGGCTTTACCAAGACTTATCAAATGACTCTTAATTATAACCCTTACTCTTTTACTTGAAAGCAATTTACTCACCCCATGGAGCTTATGCCCTGCTGAGGAATACAGCCAGAGGTTCTTTCAATGCCTGAGCTTAACAGGCAGCCGACAGGTGGAGGTGGATATTGGGGTGCCTTGGGACCTTTGCTGACCTTGCCCCTGGGCCCCATGCTGGTAAAAGCCAGCCGCAGTGTGCAGCTTGGTCCTTCCTCCATGCACCCAGGCCAAGCAGAGGCAGCCACAAACTGGGGATCACTTGTAGCTCCAAACAGGTTGCCAAGGACCAGTCACAGGCAGCGTCTTGCATTGGCCTGCACCAGAGTCCCTCCCAAGAGGCCCCAGAAACCAGCACAGCCAGGGACCAGCCTCAGACACCATCAGAGCAGGATCCAATAAGCTTCACACACAGCATATCCAAAGGGAGATCTTGGCAAGCACCAGACCCTGCTGAGGCGAAATCCACTTAGTGTGGTCAGTAACTACACAGCAGCTTGCACACTGTGGTCAGGGTTGAGCCTCACAGCCAGCCAGCCTGAGGGTCGATCCCACACATGAACGGGCCAATAGGAATCAAGACTCAATTACAACAGGAGGGCCCACGTAACCCACACAAGGGACATTCCCGGAGCACCCAGCTAGAGGATCAAGGAGCCTGCACCACTCAGTCCCACGCGACACCTACCACATAAGGTCACCCTGCCGACACTGGGAGAGATAGCAGATCTACCTAATACATAGAAACAGACGCAATTTGAAAATGGTTTTCTGCAAGCTTATCTTGCTGGTATTATTTTAGCGAAGCAAAACTATCCCGTTGTAAAGCTGTTTTCTCCGTTTTATTTTTTTATTACTTTAAAAATATATTTTATTGATTTTTTACAGAGAGGAATAGAGAGTTAGAAACATTGATGATAGAGAAACATCAATCAGCTGCCTCCTGCACACACCCCACTGGGGATGTGCCCGCAACCAAGGTACATGCCCTTGACCGGAATCGAACCTGGGACCCTTCAGTCTGCAGGCTGACGCTCTATCCACCGAGCCAACCAGACAGGGCTGTTTTCTCCATTTTAATTTAAAACATCAGTCATTTAAAAACAAGTCAAGAAATTAAAATTTATATTGGAGAGCTTGTTGGTTTGTTTTAATTGTTTAAGGATTTGAGTCACCAAATACCCATTTCTGCCTCAGAGGAGGGGAATAAGAGACAATAATAAACCCAATGCTACTCGGACTACAGCAGACACAAACATTGCCCCATAAATGTGGGTTTGTGCTTTATGGTATTTTTTTAAATATATATTTTATTGATTTTTTTACAGAGAGGAAGGGAGAGGGATAGAGAGCTAGAAACATCGATTATAGAGAAACATCGATCAGCTGCCTCCTGCACACCCCCCCGCTGGGGATATGCCCGCAACCAAGGTACATGCCCTTGACCGGAATCGAACCTGGGACCCTTCAGTCCACAGGCCAACGCTCTATCCACTGAGCCAAACCGGCTAGGGCCTCTATGGTATTTTAATTGGAATGAAATATTCCTCTGAGACTGCATTTTGCCTGACTGGTAGGAAATTCAGTCCGGTCCTTGTCGGGCTCTCCTCCGCTCCCCAGAGTCAAACAAAATTTCAAAATATTTACAGAAACAAGAGAGGGGCTTCCACTCTTCAGCCCACAAAATGGTTAGGAGGGAGCAGGTCCACTGGGCAAGGTGAGGCACCTGTGGTCGGTGCCCAGGCGGAACCCAGTGCTCAGGGCAGCATGGCCCTCATTCCCAGAGGCCCTGCCGCTGGCACCTGCTGCCTTGGGCTCCTCAGCCCTTTGGAGGAATTCCTCCTCATATGGAGGAGTCTTCTCTCGGTGTCTTCCTTACAGAAACCCACCGAGGATCTCTGGCTGTAGGGAAACAGCAGCCAGAAGGGCATGCTATCTGCCAGCAACATGAGCTTCACAACTTTTATGGCGGGGAGGGGGTGTTACCAAGAGGCTGGAGACCTGCTTGGAGTGGGGGCAGGGAAAAGACAGAGCCCAAGACACAAATGAATATTGCCACCAGTGGTCCTATATCTCTACTACTATTAATAAATGACAGCCCGGCCGGCATGGCTCAATGGTTGAGCGTCGACCTATGGACCAGGAGGTCACGGTTCGATTCCCGGTCAAGGGCACATGCCCGGGTTGTGGGCTCGATCCCCAGTGTTGGGTGTGCAGGAGGCAGCCGATCAATGATTCTCTCTTTCTCTCCCTCTCCTTTCTTCTCTGAAATCAATACAAATATACTTAAAAATAAATAAATAAATGGCAAACGTTACTGAGCTCATACAGATGATCAAATTGATTTCTCAAAACTTTGCCATGTTTTAAAGACAGACAACTGAGGCTTAGAGAGTTTGAGTAACTTTCCCAGGGACAACAGAGCCAGCATTAGAACCCAAAGCAAATCCAAAGTCCAACCCCTATGTTATATTTTTTCTCCTGAGAGGTACTGGTAATATTTTTTTTAATTTAAAACTTTTTTCAAAAAAATAAAAAAATATATATTTTTCAATTATACTTCAATTAGCGATTAGACAGTAATATACACTGAGTGGCCAGATTATTATGATCTCTGAACGCATAATAATCTGGCCACTCAGTGTATATCCTATATAATAACAGGCTAATAGGCAAATTGTCCCCTCGACCAGGAGTTTGACCAGCAGGCAGGCCGGCCAACCGCCTATGTTGTCCCCTCCCCCTGGCCAGGCTGGCTGGACCCCACCCATGCACGAATTCATGCACCGGGCCTCTAATACATACATACATATATATATATATATATATATATATATATATATATACACACACACACACTGAGTGGCCAGATTATTATGCGTTCAGAGATCATAATAATCTGGCTACTCAGTGTATCTTATGAAGTGATCACCCAATAAGTGTAGGGGTACTGGTAATATCTGGAGTACAGTGAGCTGCCAGGATAGGTTAGCTGCAGCGTGAGCTCCCAGATAGCTCAGTGAATTCATCCATGGAACACCATGCCTCCGAGTTCTCCATCTGGTTGTCAGAGTGCATTTGCCAAGACTCAAGAACAACAGTGCTGCTCTGGGTGTAATTAATGTTTAGACAATAACTGGTCAGCATGTTCAGCTGCTTCTTGAGGTCACTTCTGGGGTATGAAAATAGGACCCTGTGTTGGCATAAACAGGATGTTTGTTTTCTCTATGCTTGGTCAGGAGGCCATTATCTCTGCCATCTAGGAGTTATACCAAATTGCTCAGGTGCAGGTTCAAAAGGGGGGTGGGATATAACCCAGCCTAGTTTTATGTTCTTTTTTGCTGTTGTTAATCCTCACCCGAGGGTATTTTTCCATTGATATTTAGAGAGTGGAAGTGGGGGAGTGGGGGGGAGACAGAGAGAAACATCTGTATGAGAAAGACACATCGATTGGTTACCGCCAGCAGGCTCCCCGACCAGGGCTGGGGATGGAGCCTGCAATTGAGGTAGGTGCCCTTGATGGGAATCGAACCCTGGGACCCTTCAGTCCCGCAGGCCAATGCTTTATCCACTGAGCCAAACTGGCTAGGGCTAGTTTTGTGTTATTTAAAATAGAAAATTGATGGATCTGAAATCCATTTCTGCTCAATATGATTCTTGAGGTAGTATTTTAGTAAAGACCTAAAAGAACATTTAAAGCCTTAGATCAATGTTTAAATTGTATAGCTTGGCTCATAAATGATTCCTATTTAGGGAATCAAAAGCTAACACAGTCAGTGAATCAATACACATAACATAGTCATTATGGCCCTACTCCCTGCCCCGCACACCACCCCCACCCGACAGCTAGGCATGATGGGTGATTCAAAAACCGGCTGGGCTCTTTACTCAAGATGTTCATAATATACTTCAGGGGCTTTCATATGTTTTATGCATCAGAATTTTCCCTGAAACTTGTGAAAAATGGAGCTGCCTGGGCCCCACTCCAGACCCACTGCCTTAGTTCGTTCAGGCTGCTACAACAAGGTACCACAGACTGGGTAGCTTAACAACAACCGGAGTTTATTTCTCATGGTTCTGGAGTCTGGGGAGCCCAAGATCAAGGCGCTGACATGGTCTCCTGGTGAGAGGCCTCTTCCTGATACATAGCTGGCACCTTCTTGTTTTCTTACATGGTAGAAGGTTCTAGGGAGCCCTCTGGAGCCTCTTTTATAAGGTACTAATCCACCCTCATGACCTTTGTACCCCTGAAGGGCCCACCTCCCATATCATTACCTTTGGGAGTTAAGGTTTCAACATATGAATTTGGGGAGGACACATTCAGACCATAGCACCCACTGAGTCAAAATCATGGGGTGTGGGGCCCACTCATCTTTAAATTTAACAATGTCCTTAGATAGTTCTGCTATTCATCGAGGTTTTCAAGTCAGCCATGTGTCTGATAGTGTTACAGTAATATAAACCACCACTATACTGTTTTCTCTATTGTATTCTATATATGTCTATACAGCATCTAAGGAAATATATATAGGAGATATATAGGCATACACGTGTGTATCTAGAGACCCACTGGCCTCTTATTTGCATGTATGGTGTTGAAATGCGCCTGCAGATAAATAGACATCTATTATTTTAAATAATAGTAAACGTTTATTGAGCATCCTATATAATAAAACCCTAATATGCAAGTTGACTGAACGGTGGAATGACCGGTTGCTATGATGCACACTGACCACCAGGGGGCAGACACTCAAAATGCAGGAGCTGCCCCCTGGTGGTCAGTGCACTCCCACAGGGGGAGTGCTGCTCAGCTAGAAGCCAGGCTCATGGCTGGCGAGCGCAGCAGCGGTGGCGGGAGCCTCTCCCACCTCTGCTGCAGGCGGGCAGTAAGGAGCGAGGGGTCCCGGACTGTGAAAGCCCTGGATTGCTAGAGGGGATGTCTGACTGCCTGGGGGTTGGGCCTAAGCCGGCAGGTGGACATCCCCTGAGGGGTCCCAGACTGCGAGAGGGCACAGGCCGGGCTCAGGGACCCACCCCCAGTGCACCGGGCCTCTAGTCTATATACGTATATCAGGCACTGTTAATTCATTCAACAAATATTTGTTATGAGCCTACTATGGGCCATCAGAAAATTAAAGAGACAAAAAGTCCCTGTCTCCAGGGAACTTATATTTTAGTAGAACACCAACCATAAACAAAATTAAATAAGACAATTATATGATGACAAGCGCATGGCAAGAAGTAAACTGGGGAGGGGATTGGGACTGCCAGTGGCAGTGGTGGAGTCACAGTTTAGAATAGGGTGGTTGGGGAAGACTTGAGGGAGGGCAGGGAGTGAGCCCTATGGATAATTGGAACGGAGCTGTCCAGGTTTGGGGAACGGAAAATGTGAAGCTCTGACCTACAGAAGAGTATTCCAGTGGCTTCAGGAAACAGCAAGGAAGCCAGGGGCTGGGATGAAATAAAAGATGCAGCCCTAACTGGTTTGGCTCAGTGGATAGAGCGTCAGCCTGCAGACTGAAGGGTCCCAGGTTCGATTCCGGCCAAGGGCACATGCCCAGGTTGTGGGCTCGATCCCCAGTAGGGGGTGTGCAGGAGGCAGCTGATCAATGATTCTCTCTCATCATTGATGTTTCTATCTCTCTCTCCCTCTCCCTTCCTCTCTGAAATCAATAAAGAAATACATTTTTTTTAAAAAAAAGATGCAATCAAAGAGGCAAGGAGTGGGTGAAGGTGTGGCTCTTATAGGAGGAGCCTGTAGGTCACAGGAGGAGGTTAGCTTTTACTCTGGGGGAAATGGGGAGAGTTCTGAGCCTGGAAATAAATGGCAGAGTTGAACGAATTTTACCAGGATCATTGTGGCTGATGAGAACAGGAGGTGTGCAAGAGACCAGTTAGGAGGCCCCTGCAGGAACCCATAGGGAGAGGTGGTGAATGGGCTGGAAGGGAGCAGTGAAGGTGGTAAGAAGAACATGACTTATAGCCTCACTGTGAAGGCACAGCCAGCAGTTTTGCTGATGGTTTGGATGTGGAGTGTCGGAGGGCTGCACCAGGAGCTTTTCCAAGGATCCCGGGCATGGCCATAGGCTGTACTGGCTCTGGCGCCAGATTTGGTCCTGAATATGGATCACAATTTGGTTCCAAGAAAGCGATCACATTTTTTTAAATCCTCACTCAAGAATATGTCTTATCGATTTGAGAGAGAGGAAAGGAGAGAGAGAGAGAGAGAGAGAGACTGAGAAACATCAATGTGAGAGAGAAACATCGATTGGTTGCCTCTTGTACCTGCCCAGACCAGGGATCAAACCCGCAACCTAGGTATGTGTCCTGCCCGGAAATCAAACCTGCAGCCTCTTGGTGTATGGGACAATGCTCCAACCAACAGAGCCTCCCATCCAGGGCTAACGTTTTTTGTTTTTAAAACGTATCACATACACTTAAAATTTGTACATTTATTGTGTGTTCATAATACCTTACGGGGAAAGAAAAAAACTCATCTTAAAAAGCAGTCTGGCCCTAGCTGGTTTGGCTCAGTGGATAGAGCGTCGGTCTGTGGACTGAAGGGTCCTAGGTTCGATTCCGGCCAAGGGCACATGCCCGGGTTGTGGGCTCGATCCCCAGTGGGGGGCGTGCAGGAGGCAGCCGGTCAATGATTCTCTCTCATCATTGATGCTTCTATCTTCCTTCCTCTCTGAAATCAATAAAAATATATATTAAAAAAAAAAAAAGCAGCAGCAGCAGTCGGGGTAATCTGACCACTGCAGCAAGACTCTTACTAGGGTGTACTGGTAAGTAGGGACTGTACCCACAATGACATTTTCCCTGGACATGTATGTAGTAAAGCTCCGGAAAGCTGCCTTTGCCAACAAAAAAGATATTCTGCATAGGATAATGAATAGTATTTATTGTGCCCTTTGTTTCAAAGCACTTTTATGTAAATTCTCAAAAACTCCATTCTAAGGCTGATCGTGGAGGTTATTACCAGCCCCATGTAAGGGTTCAGAACGAACCTGAGATCTAGAGAGGATAAGAGATGTGGGAAGGATGAACTCTGCTAGAGCAGACTTGGTATTTTATGACTTCCTCCTCTAGATTGTGTGGCCGGATGTGTCAGGACTGGTCTTCAATGAAAGATGAGACAGAGGGCCGGAGCCCAGGAGACCAGGACACAGGCTTTATTGGAGGAGAAGACCCCTGCCGGGCTACCTTCCAAGGAGAAAGAGCACACGTGCCGGGGTGAACATGCCTTTTGAGGGGAGGAAACGGAAGGGGCGGGGCTTAGGGCACTCGGCACACGCTGATTGGTGGTTTCATGTAAGGCACATGATTAGGGACCTAGGGACTTAGGAATGGGGGCTTAGGGTATTTGGCAACAGGTGCTGATTGGTGGTTCAATGTACAGTCCATATAAGGTGCCCGGTTAGGTGCTCAGGAATGTCTATGCTGCAGGTACAGGTTACGTCATACTCCGTCCATCAGTTGGGGGAAGGGAGGATCTATCACTCAATCCAGGAAACAGAAGTATGCTGTGCACGTAGGCACGTGCACACGCACGTGAGTCACACTTGGGTTACTATGTACAATGATCTAATAAAGGAATTGGAACTGATTATTCAAACCTTCAGGCCTCTTGATTCCTCTCCTTTCTCTCCCTTCTCTGTCTCTCCACTTGATCATTTTATTTCTAAATAGTAATTTTCACTGAAGGATGGGCTAGGGAAATAAAAAGCAAATGAAAGCCACATTAGTAGTGTGGAGAATAATTTTAATAAAAGCCACCGCGGAGAATGCAGTTGTAATTAGCACTGAAATGAAATTCTGATTGCTGCTGGATTTCCGCTTCCTTCCCTTTCCTGATCCTTTGTTCCCGGAGAAAACAGAGTTCGATTATGCAAAGCACCTAGCGAGCCGGAGCGCCTTTTGTCTTGCTAAAGAAGCCATGCCGGTACCTAAAGGCTGTGATCAGGGCCCGGGCCAGCTAACAGCATTTAATGCGCTTGCCTGTTTCAGTGTGCAGCGACGACCTTACCCACAAATTCAAAGGTTTTACCGTGATGAATGAAGCAGAGAGATATGAAGCTCTCAGACACTGTCGCTACGTAGACGAAGTCATCAGAGATGCTCCATGGACGCTCACACCAGAGTTTTTGGAAAAACACAAGGTACTTACTCTTCCCTGTTCTCTAAGTAGCAGAATTAAGGAGTCTGGCTCTGCAGCCAGTACCCAGAAAGCCCAAAGACTCTACCAATTCCTAAAAGAGGTCACTTCAGGAACGGCCATTGGGTGTCACTTGATGTAGCCCCTCCCTCCTGCCCGATCCTGGGGACTGATACCCTCTCACTTCTTCAGTGTGGGCTCTGGAGCTAGACCCCAGCAGGTCCAACTACAGACTCTATCTCTCCCTAACCTTGAGCGAAATATTGAACTCACCTAAACTGTAAAATGGGGTGATATTAGTGCTTTCCTCCTGGGGCTGTTTTGAGGATCTAAAGAGCTCATCTAAGTGAAAACCTTGGAACAGTGGCTGGCTCATAGCAAGAGCTCCAAAAGTGTCATTATGATCACCATCACCACTGTCATTATTTGTGCTTATAGATTCACAGGCAGCATTTTTCATGGAACAAATGAACACACATCTTATCCAGAAGGGCAGGGGTCAGCCTTTAAGGAAAGAACTTTATATCTATGATTTTGTGACCCTGAGACTCCTACTGATATAAGATTTGTATTAGTTGAAAACACGAAAAATTCGTTTGATTTGCATCAAATTATGTGCTTTGTATCTCCCTACCAGACCCACATTAGGAGCTATTCTTTCCTTTTATAAGCAGCACAAAAAAAAAAATAAGATTAAGCAGTTCTAAGAGTTTTCTTGTCTATTTTTAAATTCACCATGCAGAAGAGAATAGAGAACACTGATAAATGTGCATCGGTAATAGCAGAGGAGACAATTTCCCAGCAAGAATAAAAAGAAAAAGGAAGAACTACAATATAATTTGCTTCCAGCAATCACGGACACATTTTTACTAAGCATCTATTGTATATTCAACGTGTGCTAGGCATTATGGAAGTACTCATGATGGTGATGATGGCTGCCACTTCCTGAGTACTCACTATGTGCCCAGCCCTGTGCTAAGTGCTTTGCTCTTACACAAATTGTATTCAATTTCATGGCTACCCTGAGAAGTTGTTATTGTCATATATTGGACAGGTGGAGGAACTAAGTTTGAGTACTAAGAATAGAATTATAATAACTAACATTGAGTACTGTGTGCCAGTTATTATTTTTAAACACTTAAACATAATTATAGCATTTAATTCAGTGATTCTCAAGTGGGGGCGAGTTGGCCCCCAAGGGATATTTGACAATGTATGGAAACATTTTTGGCTATCCCAACCAGAGGGTTGCTACTGGCATCTAGTGGGTAAATGCTAGGGGTGCTACTAAGCATCCTACAATGCACAGGGCAGACACCCCACCAAAAGAATGATTAGGTCAAAATGTCACTGGTACTGAGGTTGAGAAATCCGGATTTAATCTTTACCACCAATTTATAAGTCATGTAGCTAGTAAGTGGTGGGGCAAGAATCATATCCATGCAAATTAAACTGCTATTCCAAACTACCTCTCAAGGTGGAGTGTAGGTGTGTTATAAAGGGCTCTGAAAGGTAGGTAAGGAGGTTTTACTTGATGAAGGAGGAAATAGAACTAGTAAAGTCAGCAGGCACAAGGATGACAAAGAGAAAATTTTGTTTAAGGAAGATCCCCCATGTGACAGAGGAATGACGTGGACAGGAGCCTGTAGTGAGGAAGGTCAGGTACAAATTATTATCAATAATCAGGTAACCAGACCCTGGATTAGTGTAGTAGCAACAGAGAGGAAGTGAGGCCACTTCCAAGGTGTTTAGGGCCTAGGTGAACTGGGAAAATGGAGGTGCCATTGGAAGGAGGCACCAGTCTTCAGGATGAATGAAATTCCAGATAGATGGATTTTAAAGAGACAGTGTGGGGTAGTAAGAGAGAAAAGGGTGACTTTGGGCAAATCGGATAAGTTTTCCAGATTCAGCAGCCTTATGTCCCAACTGAAATAATAATATGCGCCCTACTTACCTCACAATGTGGTTATGAAAAATCAAATGAGAAAAGAGACTAAATCCATTCATCAGACTAAATTCATTTCCATCGTACTGTGTAAGATGGCACTTAAGTGTGAGTGCCTATTGCCATCAATGGGACAGGAAATGGAGACTTGGGTTCCTCATCATAGCAGCGGCGACTCAAATGTGAAGAATGAATGAATTCTCTGAAGGACACAGTTTAGAGGCAGAAAAACAGGAGGCCAAGAAAACCTACTGTCAGAGGTAGGAGAAAGGGGGACTAGCGAAGGAGAGAAACCGATCTAGTTCCCATCATCTCGCAGACGTGGAGACGGCTGGAAATACCTTCCAGTCAAGGATTCCAAGCCACACTATAAACTGGTTATTTCAACTGCTTTATTACAGCTGCTTTGTTTCAAAAAGGCCTTTTCAAATCGCAGACATGCACATCCACCCCAGTGGTGACGTCACTCTTCTCTCTCTAACAGATTGACTTTGTGGCCCATGATGACATTCCGTACTCATCTGCTGGCTCAGATGATGTTTACAAGCACATAAAGGAAGCAGGTGAGGAATTCCGGGCTCCCCTGTCTACTGTGGCACAATAATCAGGTTTAGTGTGTCATTGGCATAGGTCTTCAGTATAGACCTACAAGTTGGAATTTCAGAGATCTCCCAAGTAGCCTTTACAAGCCTCTGTTCACATGTGCTAAATGGTGCAGACACCCATTTGGTATTTATATAGGAGTTAACCTGAGCCCCAAAGTACTCAACTTCCGGTTTAAGGCCTCATCAAACTAAACTCACAGGACCCAATGGTTTAAAGGGCAATCATTTTCCTCATTCACAATGAAGTCCTCACAATGAAATCATGTTATCCTCCCAAGAAAGTTCCTTCCAGAAGATGACAGATAACTGGCTAATTAACCACCTGGACTCCTTGTCTGCAAAGTCAGTCCTGCCGTATATCATCTTGTCACGTGACAATAATATCCTCAGAGAACCACATGCAGAGGACAGAAAGCATGGATAAGTTTTGTAGAATCCGGTAAAATATAGGATGTCTCAAAAAAGTTGTATACACACACTTTGAATAATTATAAAAGCAGTGCTTATTAAATACATTTCATTTTTTAAATGGAGCTAGCAGCTGTTAAAGTGTGGCTACATTTTTGGGGGCCACCCTGTATTTTCTAGCCAAAACTGTCAAGTGTTGTCGTGGAGGGCAGACATAGTGCCTGAGCTTTGGAAGTTGTCCCCTTTGTCACTGAGCCTTTCTGTTAACCCTACCAGACCGCTGTTCCGATTTTTCGGTAATTTCCGAATCTGCCGCTATACCGCTGTACCTAATTGGCGCTAGATGAAAGGTAGACCTATTTTCTACAATGTCTCCAAGTTCCATCTTATTCTAACCACTTGTTTGCATGTAACTAACATTTTTCTATATAATGTTGATTTTTTTTCTCTTTAATGCTCAGGAGCCCAGGTATAGGGGACAGTTAGGTTCAGGGCCTCAGGTCTGGTAGATTTAAGGTCCGAGACTCTGGTCAACTCAAGGGAGTTATTGGGGGGATGGGGAGATGGGTTTCCTTCTACTGCAGACTCCCTGGAGTTAATTCCTTCATCAACTTCTCTCTTCCTACTGCTATGCTGCTGGATCATTGTTGCATCCAACTTGTTTGCTTTTCATTGGTATCTTGGCTCTGAGTCCCTCACACACCCCTTTATTGAAGGAGATGCTGACCACAGAATTACCGGCATTCCTCGGAGATATTTCAGGTTTGGTTCCAGACCAGGGCAATAAAGTGCCTACAGTACTCTAAACCATCATAGTCTCACAGCCCAACAGAATCTCGGTGAGAGATATAAGGGCATGCCATTTGACTTGTTTCAAAAATGACTATGATCTGAATGAAAGATCTTTACAATGATATCTATGAATTTGCAATTTTTCTTGTATAATTACAACAGGCAAGAGAATATAAATCACAAGCTGTAGGTGTTCTTCTGGGCAAATGGAGAATGGAAAATAGTCTCTGCCGTATGCTCACTATCCAATCCTTGTCATTTTTCTGAGCTGAGGTTTTTAGTCAGTGTCACGGACTTTTATTTTATTTTATTTTTTAATATGTTTTATTGATTTTTTACAGAGAGGAAGGGAGAGGGATAGAGAGCTAGAAACATCGATGAGAGAGAAACATCGACCAGCTGCCTCCTGCATACCCCCTACTGGGGATGTGCCCGCAACCAAGGTACATGCCCTTGACCGGAATTGAACCTGGGACCCTTCAGTCCGCAGGCCGATGCTCTATCCACTGAGCCAAACCAGTTTCGGCAGTGTCACAGACTTTTAGATAATCTCCCAAGAATTCAAAGTCATTGCTGGCATTTTTAAACTCCCCTGCCTCCCCAGATTATATCCATTTGGATTGCTTAAAAAGACAGATGGAGAAAAGGTAATTACTTCTATCCTCTTACAGGGTCAGATGGCTTTTCTGACCCTAAAAAATAGAGCTATCCGAGATGGAGCGGGTAGTATAGTCATCTGCATTATTCAGCTTTCCCACCTCCTGTCCTTCATCAGACCACCTTCCATAAACCTCCCATCAGCCTATGGCTGTATGAGAATCTGAGAACAGGGAAGGGTAAGGAAGAGGTGGGCTGGAATTGGTTATTTAAGCTAAAGGTAGGTGCAGAGGTAGATGTTTAATGCCTTGGTTTATTTTCTGCTATTTTACTTTCTATCATACATCTCATCTATAGACAGGTGCTGTAGGTGCATCCCTGCATACCGTCCTACGTGCATTAAGCCATTAGCTGGCATGATGCCGATGCTCTATGAATTGCCAGGTGCTTTACTTAAGGATTTCAAGATGTCTAATACACCCCACGTTACTCTGGAGCTACCTCCATGGCTGACATTTGCCATCAGGGCCACCTTCCCTGTTCCTGGGGGGCCATTGGCACTGAACCCGTGTTGGTCCCACCCTCCCCCCACTGGCATGGGGCCTCTGTGAGAACATTTCCTCCCAAAGTTTTTGGAGGTAAACTGGGTACCAGCTCCTCTGCTCTGGGCTTTCTCGGGGTCTCTTCCCTGCCCCTGAGGACTCCCAGGTTGTTAGAAACTGCAGGTCTATAGGCCTCACCTAGAGTATTAAGAAACTAGACCGGGGATTCGGGTTCATCTAGGGTTACCCCAGGATTCATTGAATCAACATTTCCCAGGGTGACAGTCCCAGGGTTGTGAACCTGAGTGGGGGGGCGAGGGACAGGTCCTGCTCACGTTCTCTGGCTTTGCTGCCTGCCTCCTCATCCCTCTCTGGGCTCTTTCCCTCAACACCAGGAGGGGCTTTTCTTCTTCCTAGAGACAGGAAACTGCCCCCTTTCAATTTCATGTCTTCCCCACTCCTGGGCTTATGGTAAAACATTCTGGACCTGAGTCCACTCTGCCTTTGGTCTTAACAATTAAAGGGACACGTCTGGAATTTAGAAAACCCTTTTTGTACTCCTCAAAGCCTGGCCCTTTCCGGTGAAGGCCTTACCTTTCATACGTATTCTTTTTGAAAAGAGCCTGCACAAGAGCCTGTTTTAGAGGCGAAATGCAGTCTCCTGGATTCTTAGCTCCACCTACCTTCTCTGGAGGTGGGGAAGCTCCAGGTCACCCCCAGCGAGGCTGGGGGTCAGATCTGTCCCTGCTCTTAGAAAGGGCTCCCTCAGTGGTGAGGAGCATTGGGGAAGAATGGGAGGCCTGATCTTGTTTGTAAGGAGTTCTAAGAAAGGAAGCCCCATACACGTCGGACTTACAAGGGTGCTGAGGAACAGGTCCGGGAGGGGGAGGAACGGATTGGGGCATCAGTTACATCAGTTTAAGTCTTTGTAAGATCTGAGCTGGGAGCCAGCTGCTCCTTCTCTAGCACTGCTCTGAAGGATCTGAGAGAGACCCGTGCTTGTCCACTGGAAATGTGCCTCCAGATCCCTGCAGGATCCTTGCAAAGGGCAGGTTTGGATTCAGTGGGCCTGGTGAGACCCAAGATCCCCATTTCCAATGAGCTCCCAGGTTGTTCGAAACTGCAGGTCTATACACCTCACCTAGAGTAGCGAGACTCCAGACCAGGGATTCTGGTTCACCCCGGATCACCCCCAGGATTAATTGAATCAACATTTCCCAGGGTGACAGTTCCTCAGCTGCGGTCTAGGGTAGGGACAAGCACTCGGTAGTGGTTTTCCTTCTGTGTGGATGACCGCTAGTGAGCTAAGAAAAGTTGCTTTCCCGATCTTAGGGAGTCAAACCTCAACTCCAGCAGTTTAGGTGTAGGAATAGCTCCAATGTTTTTCTAACTCTACGCTATCCAGCACCGTATGGTTGCATGAGAAATGACTCCCCCAGTTAGTGACTGAAAAGATCGGAGGGTTTGGCTGGGGTGTCTCAAACGATTGTTGTCAGATGTTGCCCGGGGCTGCAGTTATCTAAAGGCCCAGCTGTTGCTGGCAGCAGGTGCTGGCTGCCCACAGGGAGTTCAGTTGGGCTTGACCTTGGAGCACCTACACATGGCCCTTCTGTGTCGTATGGGCTTCTCAGAGCGTGGTGACTGGGTTCTAAGAGTGTGCGTCCTAAGAGGAGGCATCCGGAGGGCTTGACATCTTGATAGAAGCCACCAACTTCTTCTGCCCTAGCACTGGAGGTCACTTGGTGTCATTTATACCAGCGGTCGCCAACCTTTTGGACCCCACGGACCACCAGTTGGCAACCGCTGATTTATACTACAGTCAATTTGTTATAAGCAAGTCACTAAGGCCTGCCCAGATTTCAGGGGATGGGAACTGTGCTCATGTTTAATTCACCACAATTCTCATCTCCGAATTGAATAGTCAGATGGTATTGTACTTGCCCTGGGAGCACAGGCATAAGCTTATATGTGACTTTTCATATGCACAGGGACCCATTCTTGTGATCCATTGATCTGCTCTGTTGAGTCCTCACCAATGAAGACCCACAGCAGAGATCCGTTTAGGGTCCAGGTAGAGGAGGCCAGCGGATTCACTGTGGGAGAAAGATGCTCAGAAATGGCCTAAGCCTCCACATTTGGCTTTTATACTTGAGGTCTACTTTGAATGTCAGAAATCACGTTAAATGAAGCCAGAGGTATCAAGGGCGTGAATGCAAGTTTACAGTACTCTGCTCTGCTTATCAAAGCTACGTGTCAAAACCCTGCAGCAAAGCTGGATTAAAAGATGGGGCTTAAATGAAGTAGACTGTAAGGTCCACATCATCATCTTTCTAATATTGCCTACTACTGTTGAAAGTTTCCTTCATTAACATGTGCTTTGCTGCTTCTTAAAATAGCTCCATAACCAAACGCTGCGATTCTGAAAAGCATGATAAAAAAGGTTCTCTGATCATACTCATTACTGAATATTTTTAGCAGAGCAATAATTAGGATGTGGAGGAAGCCGGGTGCCTCATTATATCAGCAGAGGGCTTGGCTTTTTTCAGAGACCTACCTCCCAACCAGCCAAAGCAAATCTCTCCCCAAAGCCAACTTTTAGTTCCTCAGTCACAGAGACCTCACCCTGTGGCTTCAAAGAAAGGATGAGCTCATGGCACCAGTGTCTAAGTGATGTGTTCAAGTCCATGAATAGCTAGAGAATCTTTTTTTAAAAAATTACTTTATTAAGGTATCACATATTTGTCCTCAACACCCCCCCCCCAATTCCCATCCCAAACCCCTCCACATGCATGCCCCCACCCCCCTGTTGTCCGTGATCACTGGTTAGGCTCATATGCAAGCACACAAGTCCTTTGGTTGATCTATCTCCCTTATCCCCACCCTCCCCTACCTTCCCTCTGAGGTCCGACAGTCTGATCGATGCTGTTCTTGTTCATCAGTCTATGTTGTTCATCATTTCCCCTAGATGAGCGAGCTCATGTGATACTAGGAATACACTTATAGGAACCGAAAATGAGACAAGCAATAATGGTTGTGCTGAGAGGCAAATGAATCAGTCTATAGTGAGTTTCTTTCTGGGCCAACAGTTCTTTTGAGTCCCAATTTCTATGTCCAACAGTTCTTTATGTGCACATAACAGCGATGATATTTCAGTTCTGGATGGTGGACAAATGGTGGTAATGCAGGTCCGACCCTCTCTAGTTTGGTCCTGGGCAATCTGCAGTGACGCACAGCTGCTGACTGCTAGTATGGCAAGGCATCCTCAGCGTCTTCCATCTCTGGACTGTTTCTCTTCTGTCTTCATGGCTGGAGTAGTCCTGTCAATTCCTAGAGAATCTTCTTAACATCTCAGCAGGCAGGGGCAGAGTGAAATATCTGTCTGCTGAAAGATGGCACATACTTCTCACCAGAAGGCTCCCTGCTGCTCTCAGCAAGGTGTTATTTTCAGGTTCCCCTCTTCCTGCTTTGGGACAACTCAGAGTTCCCCACCCACCAAAGCACCCTGCACAGCTGGGTCACTTGAGTGCTGTTTATATCCACGCATTTAGATGTTTGCATCCTCCGCCTGCCAATTGGTTTTCTGGAGTCCACCTTTTTAGAAGGCGAAGAAAGGACGTTTTTGGTCTAGTTGGAACCCCAACTCTGTCCTCTGAGCCACAGAATATTAGAAACTGGATGCGTTGTCTTTAACATCAGCAGTGCCACCCTGCTGCTGATACTGCGAACATGCAGATGATCTCCAAAGAAAGATCCAAAGGGACACCCTGGGAGGGGCCAGAAGACTAGAAAATTCACCCCTCCCCCCGCTTGATAGTTTCAGAGAACACTGGATTTGGAAAGGCATTTAGAGATCAATATTCATCGAGTCACTCATTCACCAAATGTCCCTATAAGTGCCCAATTGTCACCTGGGGCTGAGACTATAGAAGAGAATGAGACATGAGCAGCTCCTTTCCTCATGTAGCTTATAGCCAAGTCGGGAAGGCAGTTATTGAACAAGTTGTTTTATAAAGACCTTGGACTACCGTATTTTCCGACGTATAAGACCACTGGGTGTATAAGATTTTCCTGGGTTAAAAAGTCGTCTTATACACCGGAAAATACAGTAGTCCAATATATCTAATCCATTATATCTAATCCCATCAATATAGTCCAATATACCGTATTTTCCGGCGTATAAGACGACTTTTTAACCCAGGAAAATCTTATACGCCCAGTCGTCTTATACGCTGGAAAATACGGTATCTGAAGGAAAAGAGCAGTTAGTTGGACCTTGGTAGGGAAATAACGAACAGGAAGACCCAGTCAGGGGTTGAGAGATTTCCTTGAGGAAGTGACGCTAAAGGTGAAACCCAATGGATGACCAAGAATTAACCAGGTGGAGTGTGTTTGTGGCAGAGTAAAGAGAGGGGGCCAGCCCTTTCAGGACACTGAAGTTCAGTGTGGCTGGACCAAGGCAGGGCCAGACTGTTGCCCAGTGCCCTGGACTGCTGTGAGAATGGTGCCCCCTGCCCCTGTGTAGCACAGGGACTTGGCTTAGGGAGTGAAGAAGGTGGAGAGCATCTGAGGTGAGACTGGAGAAAAGCACAGGGAAGAGATAATATAAGCTGCTGCAGGGCCAGGTTAAGGATTTGAATCTAAATTCAGAGGACAGTAGCCTGGCCAGCATGGCTCAGTAGTTGAGCATCAACCTATGAACCAGCAGGTCACGGTTCGATTCCCAGTCAGGGCACATGCCCGGGTTGCAGGCTTGATCCCTAGTGTGGGGCATACAGAAGGCAGCCGATCAATGATTCTCTCTCATCATTGATGTTTCTACCTCTCCCTCTCCCTTCCTCTCTCTCTGAAATCAATAAAAACATATTAAATACAGAGGACAGTAGAGAGCCAATGAAGCGTGTTGGGTAGGCATATGACTTGCATTTTGAAAGACTGCTCTGAGCTCTTGCTCTAGGGAGAGCTAACTGAGGGGACCAAAAACATGGCATCGCTGAAGAGTGGTATTAAGGCTCTTGCTGTAATCGTGGCAAAAGATGGCATTAGATTGGTTTAGAATTGGAGAAGGGAGAAAATTGCATCAGTTGGGGAGACATTTACAACGTAGATTGGTGATTGGAAGGAAATTGGGGATAAGGAGTGAGGGAGAGGGAAGTGGCATGGATGAGCCCAAGGTCATCTTATCTAGCCACCTCGTTTCTCAGCTTTGGAGACTGAGGTTAAGTAACTTGCCTTCGGAGGCTTAAGAAACTTGCCCAAGTCTACAAACCAAGAAGCCAGCATCATGGTCCCTAGGCTCCGTCCATCATGCCATCCCATGCCTGGTGTCTCTGACTGAGTAGCCATAATCATACTGGGTAGAAAGATCTCAATTGCCAACATAGCATTTCAGTTGACACCTGTAAGCACAAACCAGATTCTTGTCTTTGATAACATTTGTGACCTCTTTTTAGCCCTGTCTTGGTATACCCATATATATCTGAGGACTTTAAGCAAGTTCTATTGCGATTTGGCATCCTCTGCTTTTTTTTGTTTGTTTGTTTTTTACTCGGTCCCATGTATTCTAAATGAAAGGGCCTTTGAGTGGGGGTATCACCATCCAGAGTAGAACAGTCTTAGGGAGATAAAATCATCTAGCAACCCACAAACATGTCTCTAGATCAGAGAAAACAAAAAGAGAACACTTTTTCTTCTTTTCCTTCAGTATAACATGACACAGACTTCCTTGGCGAAGAAGGGGAGTTGCCATGATCTGACTAATTCATTGACTCCATTTTATTCTCTCTTCATTTACTCATTTAATTTGCATTTCTTGAGCAACCTTCCATGTGCCAGACACAGGGGCACTGATCTTGGTGCTGGGGATGCAAAGCCAGTCAAGGCATAATGTGTGCTTTCAGAATGTTCCCTTTCTACAAGAAGACAGACATTGAAAACACTTTCGTTAGTGGAAGATGTGCTATGCAGTTGCAGGGCGCACCATTCCCATTGCATGTCCTAGATTCTGAGGATTCTGCCCAGTGGTGTCAGTCAAGACTTCCCAGAGGCATAACCTTGAAGCTGGATGTTGCAGGGTGAGGAGGAATGCTGTGGCTGATGTGAGCGGGGAAGGAGGATTCAAGGCAGAAAGGAAGGGCTGGGCGTGAGCAAATGCTAGGAGCTGGGTGAGTGCATGGTGCGTCCAGGTCTAGGACGATGAACCCTGGGATGATGCAGAACTGAGCCTGGAAGAGTCAGCTGGGCCAGATGTGAAAACCTCACTGGCACAGCAGGAGCTGCAGCTTTGCCCTGCAGAGGAGGAGTAAAGAAGATGGGTCAGCCGAGTCCCTCTTACTTTTTTCTCGTCATCTCCCCTTTCCTATCTGAACAGGCATGTTCGTTCCAACTCAGAGAACGGAAGGCATCTCAACATCAGATATCATCACCAGAATTGTCCGGGACTATGATGTTTATGCCCGCCGCAACCTCCAGAGAGGGTACACAGCGAAGGAACTGAATGTCAGCTTCATAAACGTAAGTGTGCCACTTCGTACCCTCTGAAGACCACCAAATCACACTGCAGTCGCTGTTTATTGAGCACTTACTATATGCCACGCAGCGTTCTTGATGTTTTACATGTATGGTCTCATTCAATCCACATAGCAACCCAATGATGTATTACCATCCCTATTTTACAGATGGAGAAACCAATGTTCAAAGGGGTAACATAAGTCAACCAAGGCACACAGGTAGTGAGCTCCACATTTTATAAAGGAACTACCTCACTTCCCTACCCCTCCCCTTAATGTTCCTCTTTAGAGTTCTCAGACCTGGGCCAACGGTTTCTGGGAGATCTGCTCTCATGAAAAGCAAGAGTTTTCTTCTGACCCTAGCCGGTTCGGCTCAATGGATAGAGGGTTGGCCCTTGGACTGAAGTGTCCCGGGTTCGATTCTGGTCAAGGGCACGTACCTTAGGTTGCAGGCTCAATCCCCCAGCCCCGGTCAGGGGCCAGGCAGAAGGCAATCGATGGATGTGTCTCTCTCACATCGATGTCTCTCTCTCTGTCTCTCCCCCTCCCTTCACTCTCTCTAAAAATCAATGGAAAAATATCCTCGGGTGAGGGTTAACAACAACAACAAAAAGAGTTCTCTTCTGCTCAAAGGGAAGGAAGGAGGGCAGAGGGGATGGAAAGCTAGACCCAGAGAAAACGCTTTCTTGTTCTAACATTTTTAAATTTTCATTTTATTACAGCCTCACAGATGCTCACTAGACACCTTAAAAACAGTTTTTTCCTGTCCAGAGAAATTACAGCTGCTTAAATAAAGCCTAAAGTCTTTGGCTGCCTTGGGTATTTCTGCCATATTGTTCGCACAGAGCTGCTGTTAGCTTAATAATAGAGTAGCTGTTAAAACAATCTTTAAAACAAGCAAAACAAACTGTTAAAAAGCAAAAAGGGCAGCCCAGTTGCTGGAGGTGATGGTAGCGAGTCTGGACAACTGTATTTGCCTAGACTCCAAGGAGCCCAGGCAGTTGATTAAAACAAGAACTCTCCATCCATCCAGAATTTCAACCCGCCCCCCCCAAATAGATACTGTATTTTCAAAGAGGGATTTTTCTATAAAACTAGATGCTTAGAATCACGCGCCGCCATAATTATCCAGCAGCTCACACAGGTTGGTCACAGGTACCTTCACAACGAGGAGGGGCTCATTCAATGTAAATCGGGGATTATTAGTTGTCCCCGCAAGACGGGGGGCCAGGGGGGGTGGGGTGGTTGGTGGGCCAGGCTCTGTGGCTTCATGCAAGCCGGGCAACAAAGAGGAAAACGTCAGCTTCAAGTGGCACCAGAATAAGTGGCTGAGAAGAATTCAGTCACCGCGATTATTGGGTGTCTCCTAGGGAATTAAGGCCCGGCTCTTTCAAGAAATTAAACTGATCTTTTCAACTGAATTCAGTCAACCATCCAAGCACGTGGAGCCATTTCCAAAAGTTCTTGCTCATGCTCTTTAAGCGGCCTTTGGATAAGCCCCTGAGCTCAGGGAACTGTGCAATCGGCATGGACGCTGTCATGCCTTTTCTGTGACAAAAAACCTGGCTGCAGCCTGGAGAGAGGGTCAAATGTGTTGGAGGGGCGTGTAGGTGAATCACAGAACCCGAGAGGTGGCTGGAACCTGCTGAGGGTCACCCTGTCCAAGTCCCTCCATGTAGGAATGAGGAAAGCTGAGCTCAGAGGGTACCTGGCCAAGGCCCCTCTGCAAAGTAGAGGTGGAGGCTGCAGCGGCCTCCCAGCCTTGTGACTCCTGATCCAGTGCTCATTCTACTACTCTGCTGCCCCTGAGAGCCGTTATAGTAACCATAGAGTAAAAATAGCTGAGTGGCCCAGCTGACATGGCTCAGTGGTTGAGCGACGACCCATGAACCAGGAGGTCACGGTTCGATTCCCGGTCAGGGCACATGACCAGGTTGTGGGCTCGATCCCCAGTGTGGGGCGTGCAGGAGGCAGCCAATCAATGATTCTCTCTCATCATTGATATTTCTGTCCCTCTCTTCCTCTCCCTTCCTTCCTGAAATCAATTATATATATATATATATATATATATATATATATATATATATATATATATATATATATATTTTTTTTTTTTTTTAAAAGCTGAGTTGCAGCACGTATAGCTCACACCCCACCCTGAGGCTGCAGTGAAGTTTGGAAAGTCTAAATCCGGGAATCCTGACCCAGTTTTGCAATAGTCCAGGTGCCTCGAGAAAATCTGAAATCTGAAATGAACTGCCGTCCCGTGTAGTGAAGAAAAATAATAAAGCTTATTACCTATTTAGGAGAAAATATATGATGATTTCATGGAGGGGAGGACCCTCTGTCTCATGTTATTTTCATGGTTTTCATACCACTCTCATCCGGTAACAGGATTAAATGCCTATGCCACTTAATAGCGATGAAACAGACAACACACGCTGAGCTTTTACTAAACGCCAGACTGTGCCAAAGCGCATTCTTGCATTAGTTTATCTAATTGTTGCAGCGACCCTATAGGTAGGGATAATGATCCCATTTCACAGATGAGGAAACTGAGGCTTAGAGGTGCCATGTGACTTGCTTAACATACAATGCCTTCCAGGCATACAGATATTAGCACTGCTGCATAAAGGCTATAAGACAAAGTCCCAGTCAAAAGAAGCTATCAGGATAAGAGAATTCTTCACCACCAAGGAAATCAATGCAGTTCAGCTAGCTTAATGGAAAATACCATTACAATGAAAAGTTTAGCATAACACGTGGATTCTAAGGTCCGGCAAATGACCCACTTTTTCAATCCATATTGGTTTTAACAAAACGTCTCAGTGAAAGAGAACTCAGGAAGCCTCTGAAGGGGCCATTCTATGTTCATTTATACTTTGGCTAAGTCCCAGCAGAATTGGGGGGGGGTGTATTTGCCCAATATCTACCCATAATAAAGAGCAAATATATATTTCTGTTCTTCTCTTATATAAGTGAATTCAACTAAGACATTTACAAAAAAGAGACTATTAAAACCAGTTGTACTTCACTTGTACATATCTAACAAGACTAATGATAAGTGCCTTTTCTTTTTCTTTTTTTCAATCCTCACCTGAGGATATTTTTCCGTTGATTTTTAGAGAGAGGGAAAGACAGAGAGAAATATCCATATGAGAGAAATACATTGATTGGTTGCCTCTTGCACGAGCCCTGATCAGGGCCTGGGTCAGGGAGGAGCCTGCAACCGAGGTACATGCCCTTGACTGGAATCGAACCCGGGACCCTTCAGTCTGCAGGCCAACGCTCTATCCACTGAACCGAACTGGCCAGGGTGACAAGTGACTTTTCTAATCAGAGATGTGCCTTCCCATCAGTCCAGCTCTTGGGAAATAGTAACATCCTGACTCTTCAGATTAGGAACACAAGTTGAAATAAAATATAACCATTAATGTGAATGACGGATCTCTCTCATGCCCTCTCCGATAAATCCATTTTCCCCTCCTCTACTTTTTGACCAGGAGAAGAAATACCGCTTTCAAAACCAGGTAGACAAGATGAAAGAAAAAGTTAAGAATGTGGAGGAAAGATCGAAGGAATTTGTTAACAGAGTGGAAGAAAAGAGTCATGATCTAATTCAAAAGTGGGAAGAGAAGTCAAGGGAATTCATTGGCAACTTCTTAGAACTGTTTGGGCCAGATGGAGCATGGGTATGTAATTATTTCATTTGGCCCCGCGATGACGGGTGTTTTCAGTGTATCTTCTTTCTCACGTAACTACTCAAGGGTTTCCCTTATCTCAGCCCAATATGTGGCCTCCACTTTGGGCATCAATCAGCCTGAGTGACTTCAAGTTCATGTCACTTCCTTATTTAGTTCCTGCTTTACCCCTCAATAGAGTACCCAAAGCCACCTCTTGTCCAGAGCTTAAAGCCATTTGGTGGTCATTGAATGTAATTACTGCAGAGGTTGGTTCTGTAGCTCATCTCAGGTTCCCAATGGGAGATGATACAAAGCTTGACGATAAAGGTGAACTGAGTCAGTGGCATCATGGAACTTGTGTTGTAAGACAAGGCTAACCGGCTCTTGGATCAGCCAGGGGAGGAGGGTGCGAACGAAACAGCTGCCTAGGTCAGCTTTTGTTACCAGAAACTCTCCTCTTTCATTGGTTGGAAGGGAGAGAAGAGGTAGGATTTGGCCCTGCATCTATACCCATCATTCCCTGATTTCCCTGTGTTTTTTTTTTTCTTTTTCCCCCTCCTGTTTTTTCCATGGCATGTATATGTTGGCACAAAAGTCTTTGGGGACTGATGCCACAATCTGAATCTTAAAACAGAGAGAAAATGTCAAGGGTCTCTTGCCTAAATCCTACAGAAAATTCTGAATGAAATATATGAGAAGGGAAAAGAAAATTCTGGAAGCCACCTTGAACTCCCTTGGTATTTTCTATTGTATGTGCACTTCCTGAGTAAATAACCAACATTGTCGGCAGAGTTAATGAGGGTTCTATGGAAGAGATACTTTTACAGCTAAGTTCCTTTTAAAACAAAAATAAATGATTCCATTTCATTTCCCTGATTTTAAGTAGCCTAGATTTCCTATTATGACATGAGAAGTCTCTAACAAAATCCACTTCGGTTTAATTATTTTATTGATGGGTTGTCACTCCTGCCTCTCTGCTCATTTGAGCTGGTTCATTAGAGGATTAGCTGAAAGTAAAACACTCAATTAGTAATAGAAAAAGAACAACGTTTGAGAAATGGGAAGAGACGCTTTGCTGAAAGCCTAGTGGTTTCTAAGTGATTATAGAGGGAGGTTATCGCAGGCCAACCACGTCCTGTTGGCGGAGTCTGCACGGGGCTGCTTTAACCCTTGTTGACCTCCAGAAAGAGATGGCAAGAGAGGAGGAGCCAAGGGCTGGGTTCCTTTTCCTTTTCCCTTGGGCTTGTTAACATTTTCGCTCAGGTCAGTTGAATTCGTGGGACAGTATGAATGTCCTTGTGTGTGCACAGTCCTGGGGAAAAACATGAGGATTGGTGTTCCATGGTCTCCATAACATAAAGTCTGAAGTTCCCTATTAACCTAGTGTGTAACTTAATGGTTCACTTTTTCACAACTAATCTTCAAACGCTGAAGAAACAGCTAGTGGTGGGTTAATGAAACCATGTAGGTATTCATGTGCTTATAGGGGCTCAGAAATGTGTCTGCTGAGAAGCCCTGGTGTTGCAACTCAAGGGGGTGGGTGTTTTCTCCATAATGGAGTGAGCAAAGGCAGGGAAGGGATATCATTTCATAGAAACTGTGTAGACCCTAGTCGTTTCAGGCTCCCAATGAAGGTGAATAGTAGCTGGAATTGTTCTGGGGTGGGGGGGTCAGGTGACAGCGAGCTGAGGTGATTTTTAAGAAATGAAACCCAGCTTAGAGACTGGAGGTTTTCCTTTTTAAAACTTGCTATTAGTGTCAAAACTGTTATTAACGTTAATTTACTGTATCAGCCAGACTTAGACATTACTTTTTTTCTGTTGACATTAAAAGTACAGGAATAGTTACAAGGATGTTAAACGCCAAGATAAGTAATTTGCTTTTCATGAATATGCTATTACTATAATAATTCTTTATTTGTGAATTTGGGACTGGAACTCATTTCTTAAAATAGAGGACCTGCATTATCTGAAAATACAGTACTGATACAAATAACCCAAACTTGAAAAGGCAGAAAATAGAAGGATTTAAGTTACAAAATTCATAGAACCTTCCGGCATTTGCAAAGGATATGCCGTGCCTAGAATCTTGCATATTTACATCGATCTATATGACCAATTTATACAAATAGATATAGTTCTGGATACAAAGCTTGGTTACAACTTGATCTTTGATGGATCAAATTTTGCAGGCAGACCTGCATTGATTTGCCCTCACAGACTAATCCTGGTATACTTGGAGAGGACAATACACAAGGATATGAATACCAGGAGGTGGTGGGGCCATCTTGGCAGATGGCTACCACAATTGCATTTGAGGATTTGAGCAGGCAATCGGCTTCTCAATTGCTAGAATAGACTATCTATTCCCATTTATTCAGTCTCATTAGTGGATTATCAGAGCCCAAGATATCATTTTTCAATCTCATCACCTACCACCCTAATTATTTAAATATAGTCACGCACCACATAAAGATGTTTCAGTCAAAGATGGACCATGTATATGATGGTGGTCTCATAAGATTATAATGGAGCTGAAAAATTCCTATCACCTAGTGATGTCATAGCCATCTATATATATAAAAGCCTAAGCAACCGAACAACTGAACCAGTTAATGGGTTGCTATGATGTGAACTGACCACCAGGGAGCAGGAGCTGTCCCCTGGTGGTCAGTGCATTCCCACAGCCAACCTCCCGCAGTCCCTCCCTGATTGGGGTCCCTCTCCTGGGCTGGCCAGCCCTGATGGCCCTGATCAGGACTAGGCAAGATGCCCCAATCGGGCCTGATCACCAGCCAGGCCGAGGGATCCCACCCTTGCACGAATTCGTGCACCAGGCCTCTAGTCTATATATATAAAAGCCTAAGTGACCAAACGACCAAACAACCGGTCACTATGACATGCACTGACCACAAGGGGGCAGACACTCAATGCAGGAGCTGCCCCCTGGTGGTCTGTGCACTCTCACAGCCAACCTCCCGTGGCCAGCCAACCTCTCACAGTCCCTCCCCCCAGCTGGCAGGTCCCGATCGGCCCCCATCGGGACTGGGTGAGATGGCCCCAATTGGTCCCGATAACCGGCCAGACCGAGGGACCCCACCCATGCACGAATTTGTGCACTGGGCCTCTAGTTGTAGAATAACACATTACTCATGAGTTTGTGGCAATGCTAGTATAAACAAACTATGATGCTGCCAGTCCCATAAAAGCATAGCACATACAATTAAGTACAGTACATCATACTTGACAATGGTAATAGAGAACTATGTTACTGGTTTATATATTTGCTATACTATACTTTTGTCAGTAGTTGATAGTCATTCTATTTATAAAATTTGCTATAGACATATGCTGTGTTACACGAGCAGCAGCTTCATACATTTCATGTCTACTGGGTCTCTTGATTACATTATTTCCTCTTGAACTCGATTTACTCTGGTGTTTTGTTGTAACGTGCTGTACAGGCCTGTAGCCTAGGAGCAATAGGCTATACCAGGGGTGGGAAATGTCCAGCCCGTGGGCCGTATAAGGCCTGAGAAATCATTTGGTCTGGCCCTGTCAAGGCATTAGGGGTGAGTTAATGAAATGTTTGACCAAATACAGCAGGCTAATTTTTAAGTTGATAATTTTGTATGGCCCTCGAATGATGTTATAAATATCCAAATGGCCCTTGGCAGAAAAAAGGTTCCCCACCCCTGGGCTATCCCATAAGGCCTAGGTGTAGTAGGCTACACCATCTAGGTTTGTGTAAGTGCACTCTATGATGCCTACACAATGATGAACTTGCCTATGCCATTTCTCAGAATGCATCCTTGTCATTAAGTGATACATGACTGTATGTGCTTGATTCTTGTAACCTCTTGACATACTCAAAACACAGCCTGTAACCCAAGCAGAGCGCCAAAGTGAAGCCTTCCCAACAGAGATTTGGTATTACCTCTCTTGGAAGAGGGTGTCTCTTTGAAAGACACTATCAAGGGAGGGGCTTTAAAGAAGTTAAATTTTGAAGCTTTGTTGCCATGGTGGAGGCGACACCATTCACTTCCGAGGTATTAAGTGGCAAGGAGCAGGACTGAGATAGGCTGAATGAGCTTTCACAGTTAGGTTTTGGGATAGGGCCTTCCTAGTGAAAGTTGTTTTTTGTTTGAAGTATCTGAATCCAGAGCAGACACATTCTACCTAAACATTCTACTTAAACCACATGTGCTGCTTTTTAAACACATGTATTATTTGGAATGATCTGCCACTATATTCCTTCATTGACTGAACACAGAGAATCATTTCCGGTTTGAAGTGAAAGTGGGTCTATTCTATCTTACCATGTGAACGTAGACCCTTTCCTTGGAGCACCAGGAGACAATGACCTTAAGTGCAAATTTCTATTTATCCTGGACCACAAACTCCCTCTGCCCCAATTTAATCAGTCGGCCAACCAAACAGGCCTTTGCCATCTGACATATGCGATTACCTTAAAAAAAAAAAAAAAAGACTGATGTTGTGTTTTAGAAAAAACAGATTTATCTGATGGGAGGTGGTTGCTAGGTGCAGGGGGTGGAAGGGTGGGTAAAATGAGTGAAGGGAATCAAAAGGCACAAATTTCCACTTATAAAATAAACTAGAGGCCCAGTGCATGAAATTCGTGCACGGTGGGGGGGGGGGGGGGGTCCCTCAGCCTGGCCTGCACGCTTTCTAATCTGGGACCCCTCAGGGTATGTCCAACTGCTGGTTTAGGCCCGATCCCACAATTGGACATCTCTCTCTCAATCCAGGACCACTGGCTCCTAACTGCTTGTCTGCCTGCTTGATTTCCCCTAACCACTCTGCCTGCCTGCCTGATAGCCCCTAACTGCCTTTGCCTGCCAGCCTGATCACCCCCAACTGCCCTCCCCTGCTGGCCTGATCCCCCTAACTGCTCTCCCCCGATGGCCTGATTGTTCCCAAATGCTCTCCCCTGCTGGCGTGATTGCCCCTAACCACCTCTGCCTTGGCCCTGCCACCATGGCTTTGTCCGGAAGGTCTCCTGGTCTAATTAGCATATTACTCTTTTATTAGTATAGATAAGCCTTGGGGGTGCAATGTACAGCATGGTGAGTATATATAATACTGTATTGCATACTTAAAAGTTGCTAAGAGAGTAGATCGTAAAAGTTCTCATCACAAAATTGTGTAACTATGTGTGGTGATGGATGTTAACTAGTCTTGTTGTGGTGATCATTTCACAATATATACAAGTATTGAATCATGTTATACACCCAAAACTGAAATATGTCAATTATATTTCAATTAAAAAAGTAAATGTGAACATAGACTTTTTTTCTCTATTGTTTACTCCTGTATCCTTAAGGCTTAGATTAATGCCTGAACCATACATAGTGTGCTATCAGGAAATATTTGTTGAAAGAATGAACGATCAATTTTCAGACTTTTCATGTGAGGAAAACTCTCCATAATACTTTGTAATAAACAAAGTGTTTCTTTTCAACTTCTATCATGAAAATATACCATGCTAGTAAAACAAAAACAAAACAAAACAAAACAAATCCCATCGTGTGTGTGTGTGTGTGTGTGTGTGTCTATACATATACTACTATAATGAGATATTATTTGTATCTACCACATTTTGTTTATCCCTTCATTCATTGGTAGACATTTGAATTGTGTCCACCTTTGGGTTACTGTGAATAGTACTAATATACACATGGATATACAAATATCTGCTTAAGTCCCTGCTTTCAATTATTTTGGATTTGTACCCAAAAGTGGAATTGCTATATAATATGGTAATTCTACGTTTTTGTGTTGTTTTTTGTTTTGTTTGTGTGTTTTTTAGGAACTGCCATGCTATTTTCCATAGTGGCTGCACCATTTTATATTCTCACCATAATACACAGGGTTCTAATTTCCCTATATTCTCACTAGTACTTGTTTTTTAATCCTATCTAATAAAAGAGTAATATGCAAATTGACTGTCACTCCAACACAAGATGGCTGCCCCCGTGTGTTCACAAGATGGCCGCCACAAGATGGCCAGCAGAGGAGGGCAGTTGGGAGGGACCAGGCCTGCAAGGGAGGGCAGTTGGGGGCAATCAAGCCTGCAGGGGAGAGCAGTTAGGGGTGACCAGGCCGGCAGAGGAGGGCAGTTAGGAATGACCAGGCCTTTATGGGAGGGCAGTTAGGGGTGACCAGGCTAGCAGGGGACGGCAGTTAGGGGCAATCAGGCTGGCAGGGGAGTGGTTAGGGGGTGATCAGGCTGGCAGGCAGAAGCAGTTAGGGGCAATCAGGAAGGCAGGCAGGCGAGCAGTTGGGAGCCAGCAGTCCTGGATTGTGAGAGGGATGTCCGACTGCCCGTTTAGGCCAGTAGGATTGGGCCTATACGGGCAGTCGGACATCCCTTGAGGGGTCCCAGATTGGAGAGGGTGCAGGCTGGGCTGAGGGACACCCACCCTCCCGTGCACAAATTTCATGCGCCGGGCTCTAGTATTTTTATAATAAGCATTTTAATGGCACTGCTAATTTTTTTAAAGTATATTTTATTGACTTTTTTTACAGAGAGGAAGGAGAGGGATAGAGAGAAACATCGATTAGAGAGAAACATCGATCAGCCGCCTCCTACTGGGGATGTGCCTGCAACCAAGGTACATGCCCTTGACCGGAATCGAACCTGGGATCCTTCCGTCCACAGGCCGATGCTCTATCCACTGAGCCAAACCGGTTAGGGTGGCACTGCTAATTTTTAAGACTGTTTTTATCTTGAGAAAATAAATAAAAAATTTAGTTTGTGGATTTGAATTAGATATCCCACATGAGTCTTTTTGACTGGTTTTAAAAATTGTCTTCCAACAAATGCTTAAGTAAAACATGAATAATCATGGAAAGCTTCTTATTATGTAAGTGGCTAATTACAGAGCATTGATCATGACAAGGGGCTCACTTTCTGGCTGGGTAGCCTTGGGTAAGTTCCTTTGCCTCTCAGTCACCTACCAGGGGTGTTGGGAGGATGAAATTATTTTTTAAACATATTTTTATTGATTTCAGAGAGGAAGGGAGAGGGAGAGAGAGAGAGAAACATCAATGATGAGAGAGAATCACTGATCGGCTCCCTCCTGCATGCCCCACACTGGGGATCCAGCCCGAAACCCGGGCATGTGCCCTGACTGGGAATCGAACCATGACTTCCTGGTTCACAGGTCGACGCTCAACCACTGAGCCATACAGGCTGGGCAGGAATAAATTGTTTTATATATACAGCCCTTTAATAGTGCCTGGCAGGCAGGTATCAGACACTATAAGCCTTAGTCGTTTATTGATTTGGCCACAACTGAAACTCTCTCCTTGAGTTCTGTTGTTATCCAGCGATCCAAACCAGAGAGGATAACTAGGATATTTTTTGTTCCTTTTTGGGCAGATATGTCGGAATCTATCTGAAATACTGAAATCTTTAAAGACATTTGTGATGACATTTACTGCCTCAGTGGATGTTAAGAACTTCTTAAAAGGGAAAACTTGGTAGGAGGGGAAAAATACTTTCATATGGACAGGACTATAAATGGGATCATTTTCTTGGGAGAAATCTTTATAAATGGAAACCTCTTGATACAGTAAAAGACTGAATTAAAATACCCTTTCTCTTTGAAAGTGCCATGCCAGGTCTTCATTATTTGTTATATTTCTAAAGTGCTTTTCTTCCCAGGAAGCTCATTCCAAACTGTCTCCAAACTGTCAATTCAGCTTCTTTGTAGGGGCACCGCCCTTCAAAATGCACCAGTAACAGATCAGAGAGCTTGCGAATCGAGACCCAGAATTATTTTGCAAAGGATATCACATTTTATGAAGTGCGACACCATTGTTTATCATTAAGGATTCAAGTGATTTCATCCCCTTAGGCAGAATATTCTCAGTTATGAGCTTAAGTCAAACCGTAACAGACAAGTCGTAGATTCCTTAGAAAGTGGGCTTCTAATGGAAATGCGGATAATCCATTAACAGCAGGAGGGCTAATGGCTGCCACTAAAAATACACTTAAAGATTACAGTAATAAAAATACATATTTTAAAGTGCATGCTCGAAGTTCAAGGATTTTTTTTTAAATGTTGTTGTTAATAATAGGCCACTCTCTCCTTTTGGCATTTGATTTTTGTCTTATAAATGGGCTTCATCTATAGCATTTTTTTTTTGGTTTAATTTTGAGAGGAGTTGGGTCTTTCGGCAGAGTTACCAGTACCTTTAATGGAAGGTGAATAATTGGTGTATTTGTAGAAGTGTGGAATTTTACATCTGGAAAGGATCTTAGCAATCAGCAAGCATCTCTATTATAGTATCTGCTAGAGGAGATTTGAGATTCTAAAAAGTAATGGGCTAGCCCTAGCTGATTTGGCTCAGTGGATAGAGCATCGCCCTGTGGACTGAAAGGTCCCAGGTTCAATTCTGATCAGGGCACATGCCTGGGTTGTAGGCTTGATCCCCAGTAGGGGGCGTGCAGGAGGCAGCCAATTAATGACTCTCATCATTAATGTTTCTCTCTCTCTCTCCTTCTCCCTTCCTCTCTGAAATCAATAAAAATATATAAAAAATAAAAAGTAATGGGCTAGAGCTTATAAAAGGAAAATCAGTGCTGGGGGAACTGATGATGTACCTGAGGTCTTAACATTTTCTCACTTATATCATTATAGCAATGCCCATCAGCCTAATCTTGCCTCAGTCTTCTCTCTCTCTCCCTACAGTTATTGCTTTTGTATGATGATAAAATATGTGTTCATTACAGAACTATTCGAAAATAAAGAATAAAAGGAGACTGAAATGCCTATGACATTCAGCCACCACGAATGTTGGTATAATTGTAAATAATGTCAAACTCCATTTTCTAGCAAGTTTTAATGATCTATAAGGGAATTTCGTCTACAGTGGTCCTGTCCTGTCGGTCATTTCTGGTGACCTTTTTGCTTCTGTCTGGAAATATTTGTTGAAGAGTTCCTTATGATTAGGAGCAACATTTAAGCACAGGACCATTAGGCTATATTTTTTTTAATAAACGTACCAATTGAAAATAATTTAAAAAAGAGACGAAAGTTACCTGCAGTCTCTCACCACCCAGAGTTGTTACCATTAATATTTTCGGGGTATTGCCCCAATCTTTTTCCCATCTAGATGTATAGGGTGTAGTGCATGTAGATGGGAAAAAGATTGGGGCAAGATCACAAAAATATTAATGGTAATGAGATGCAAAAGTAGGTTTATAGTTGTGGGTATAGAAAACATAGTTTATTCTTATATTATTATTAATTATTATATTATTTTCCATATGAACATCTGCAAACTTACTCTTGCCAACCCCCCCTCCTGCTCCCCGTATATCTAACCTTTTACAAAATCGGGATCATGCAGATCATGTTGTAAAATCAATTTTACTTTGTAACAACTCATGAACATTTTCTCACATGATTAAATATTCTTTAAGGACTTGTTTGCATCAGCTGCTTAGTATATCCTCTCAGTTGTGCAAGATTTCTCTCATCTATTTAGGGCGTTTTCAGTGTTGTCTGTTATGACACTGCACGGAATATCCATGTAGACAATAAACACTGACTTACATCTCTGATGATGTCTTCAGGAAAAAAGGTATTTGCACCTATTTCCAAATTACCCCTCACAAAGGTTCTATTCTACCCTTCCGCTAGCAGTAACGTGAATGCGGTCTGGTTACTAAACTCTCACCAACACTGGCCACCACAAATTGTTAAAAATCTTAGGACAGTGACATCACCAAGATGACAACATAGGTCGTTATTGATTTTGCTCCCCCGCCTCCCCCACCTCACAAGAAGAACTAACAACTTATTTGTGGGCAAGACACCCACCCCTGGGAGGAGCCTAGATCACATGGGTCAGGCTGAAGCATCCCCCCCCCCCCCCTGTACCGGAGACCCAGACAGATCACATTAAAGGGGTAGAGGAGTGGCTGGGTGCTAACCAACTGCCCCTCCCCCAGGCTGGCGCAGCACCATACCAAGAGGTCTCCCTGAGCCTATGCTTCCTTCCGGGGGAAAAAGAGAGCCCAGTGTGGACATCCAGCTCCCCCATCGCTGTAGTCACTTCTTGGGAGCCACCACTCCAGTCTCACCCCCCGGGGGATCTGTAGCGCTTGCCCACAGGGAATCTCATTTTACAGAGAAGGGGAAGGGGTTTGAAACAGTCAGCACTCTGATCTTGGCAGACCGAGGTCCTGCCTATAGCACCCAAGTAGTAGTCCTAGCGAGGATACTTGCTCATCTGCAGAGCCAAATCAGAGTGTAGTATGAACAGCAACTCAGAAGGGTGCAGGGTGCTCCGATTTGGATACTCAAAGGTTTTTATGACCCTGGAGCCTGGCCTGCCTCTTCCAGGCAAGAGAGCCGAGTCATCCCTGGCCCGGCCTGATCAGAGTCTGGCCATAACACCTAGCCATCTGTGTAGCCCAGCAACACTGGACCAGAGTCCACCAGGTAGAACTGTTCTGGCTTCGGAGCTGGCTGTCCCACCGTGCGCAGGCAGGGAAACTGACTCATAGTTCTGCCCATTTCTGAGCACAGCCTTCAGCCTGCCCAAGCAGGGAACCTAATCAGACACACAGGAAGCCGATAGCCCATCCCACAGCCCTGCCTACAGTGGCACTTCAACAGAGCGCTCAGCCCACGTCTCTCCCTACCTACACAACCAAACCGGAGGCCCCATCTGGTCACGGAATTCAGTGCAGTCTTGCCTGGTTCAGGTTCCCACACAAAAACCATGCAGGCCCTAGGGCCTGTCCTGTTGTCACATTTGCTAAGTGAAGTAAGTTAGAGAAAGATAAATATTGTATGATCTCACTTATATGTAGAATCTAAAAACAATAAAACAGAAACCGACCCATAAAGAACAACTTGCCCAGCCGGCGTGGCTCAGTGGTTGAGCGTCAGCCTATGAACCAGGAGGTCACGGTTCAATTCCCGGTCAGGGCATATGCTCGGGTTGTGGGCTTGATCTCCAGTAGGGGGCATGCAGGAGGCAGCCAATCAATGATTCTATTCATCATTGATGTTTCTCTCCCTCTCCCTTCTTCTCTGAAATCAATAAAAAAAATTAAAATAAAATAAAAAGAACAAGCTAATGGTTGCCAGAGGGGTGGGGGCGGAGTACATACAGTACACTCAAGGATGACTTAACGGTTATATGCTGATAAAAATATGAATGAATGCCTGGTATTAGATTCACTGGTATACATATCCTCCTTAGAGGGTTATTATTGGGAGGCATAACTACTGCAATAGTAATGAGATGCAGACTGCTAGCAAGTGACCAGGGATAGAGATAAATCAGCATTTACTCATATGAGAAGGTACATCTTTATACCATTAATTTCCAAGGCAAAGTAATTCCACCATCCTCTTAAAAGGAGGGCATTGCAAATTGGGGCGGGGGGTGGTGGAAGAGGGAAGGGTTAAAGCTTTAAGGATTTATCAATGAGTTGGATGGCTGCAATGTCATCAAAGTCTCTAGGCTAGGTTTTGTTTGGCCTGAGTTTCTCTAGTGTCACTAGTGACTATTAGTTAGGAAATATCATATAAGCCCAGATTACAAACTTAAAGCTATAGACCTCAGCCACAGTCTTTTAAAATATACAGAGTGGCCAGATTATTATGATCTCTGAACGCATAACAATCTGGCCACTCAGTGTGTGTGTGTGTGTGTGTGTGTGTGTGTGTGTGTGTGTGTGTGTGTGTGTATAGACAGTGGTCGGCAAACTCATTAGTCAACAGAGCCAAATATCAACAGTACGATTGAAATTTCCTTTGAGAGCCAGATTTTTTAAACTTAAACTTCTTCTAACGCCACTTCTTCAAAATAGACTTGCCCAGGCCATAGTATTTTGTGGAAGAGCCACACTCAAGGGGCCAAAGAGCCGCATGTGGCTCGCGAGCCGTGGTTTGCCGACCACTGATATAGGATATACACTGAGTGGCCAGATAATTATGCGTTCAGAGATCATAATAATCTGGCCACTCAGTGTATATATATTTTTTATTGACTTCAGAGAGGAAGGGAGAGAGAGATAGAAACATCAATGATGAGAGAGAATCATTGATCGGCTGCCTCCTGCATGCCCCCCCACTGGAGATCGAGCCCACAACCCAGGCACGTATCCTGATCGGGAATCGAACCATGATCTACTGGTTCATAGGTCGATGCTCAACCACTGAGCCACACCGGTTGGGCAGCCAGTTTTTGAGATCTCCATAGATAAAAACAAAATGTAAACAATTTTTTTAAATATATTTTATTGATTTTTTTACAGAGAGGAAGGGAGAGGGACAGAGAGCCAGAAACATCGATGAGAGAGAAACATCTATCAGCTGCCTCCTGCACACCCCCTACTGGGGATGTGCCCGCAACCAAGGTACATGCCCTTGACCGGAATCAAACCTGGGACCTTTCAGTCCGCAGGCTGATGCTCTATCCACTGAGCCAAACCGGTTTTGGCAAAATGTAAACAATTTTAAATTACAACCCTGAATCCTCCCCTCTATCTCTCTCACCCCCCAACCCCCCCCACCCCAAAAAAAAGAAAACAAACAACAACCAAGAGAAACTAGAATAAAGCTCACTGGTTACAATAAATATTTAGTCAAATTTAGATTCTGTATTGTGATAGTGGTGATGCATCACTCACTTACAACTCGAATTTAAAAGAAAACAAATGTAGAAAAAATAACCAGAAATGCAATAACCTGCTATTGTTTATACCAGTGGTCGGCAAACCGCGGCTCGTGAGCCACATGCAGCTCTTTGACCCCTTGAGTGTGGCTCTTCCACAAAATACCACGGCCTGGGCGAGTCTATTTTGAGGAAGTGGCGTTAGAAGAAGTTTAAAAAATTTGGCTCTCAAAAGGAATTTCAATCGTTGTACTGTTGATATTTGGCTCTGTTGACTAATGAGTTTGCCGACCACTGGTTTACACAATAAAAATATGGTAACGGTAACATCGATAACCTAAAATGTGAGGGAGAGGAGAAGTGAAAGCATAAAGTTTAGGAATTTCACTGAAGTCATCAGTGCAAAACAGGGTGCTATAATGTTAAGATATTCTATGTAACCACAAGAGAAAAACTTGTAGGAATTACACGTAAGAACGTGATGAGAAGTCAGAGCATGCTAACCCCAAAAGACGCCACAACACAGAACTGTACGCCTTAAGCTTCTGAAGCGCCATCTGGCAACTATATCTGGGAAACAACTGTTTGAAGTTGGGAGGTTTAAAGAATCTTTAAGTCTGATATATAAAAAGAAATCTCACTTCAGTCATTTTGCATTTGTTTGTTTACTAGTGATGCCGAACATTGTTTACGGTTCCTTTTTAAGTCTTCTGTGAATTGCCTGTATATGCCATATGCTTATTTTTCTATGAAGGTTTTTACCTTCTTTTTCTTTTTTGATGTTTAAGCTTTGTTTATATACTAAGATCCATAATTGGCAGTTAAATGGTGCAAAAAATTTCCACTTTTTTCTTTTGCTTTTTATCTATTTTATGATGGCTTTTTTTTGAGGTTCAGAAAGTTTACTACAGCCAAACATTAATTCCTTTCCTGTATAGTTTCTTTCCTTCCTTTTATCCTCACACCCAAAGATATTTCTAAAATACCAATCTGATCATACCCCTCCCTGGACTAAAACCTTCCAGGGGCTTTTTTGGGGAAAAATCCATCCTCCTCGTGGTGCTCCAGTCACACACACACACACACACACACACACACACACACACACACGCACACACACGCACTCAGGCTTCTGGCCACGCCAATCGGATTGAGTACTTTCCAGTTAGCTCCCTCTGCTTGGCCAGTGAGCCCTCCCCCAGCCCACAGGCTCCCTCCATGCCCACCCCCCCTTCCTGTGCATCAGCGAAGTCCCAGCTCACACATGACCACCTCCTGTACAGCCCCTGGTCCCAGAGGGCTCAGTAGTGGTTTGTAAAATGAATCACTCACACAACAAGCAAAGTCTAAAATAACCTAGTAGGAGCCCTAACCAGTTTGGCTCAGTGGATAGAGCGTTGGCCTGCAGACTGAAGGGTCCCGGGTTCAATTCCGATCAAGGGCATGTGCCTTGGTTGCGGGCACATCCCCAGAAGGGAGTGTGCAAGAGGCAGCTGATCAATGTTTCTCTCTCATCGATGTTTCTAACTCTATCCCTCTCTCCTCCTCTCTGTAAAAAAAAAAATCAATAAAATATATTTAAAAATAAATAAATAATAAATAAATAAATAAAAAAAATAAAAATAAAAAGAACTGGTTCTCAGGGACCGTTTAGGATCAAAAGACTGGACAGAGCTGCTGGGGGCGGAGTCTTGGTGATGAGCAAAGGACAGAAATGAGGGAAGAGAGCATGCGCAGGGTGTTCAGAAGTGGGTGGACAGCATGTGTGTTGGGGATGGCGGGGGGGGGGGGGGGGACGCTTGCTGCAGGCAAAGCGCAGAAGGTTAGATCCATGGGCAGCTCGGGGCGGCCTGGCACGCAGGGGCTCCCCAGAAAGTCAGTGTCAGGGAAGGACTCAGTTCCCAAAGCACCAGGCAGCAGGCACCTGAGGTCCCAGACTGGGAAACCCATCTTGCCATCCAAACCTCCCGCACCCCCACAGCCCCCTGCGTCGCCGGCTTTCCAGTTTCACAGGCTAGAAACTGGAGTCGCTTGATGCCTCTTCCTCCCACGCCCCACAGCCCATCTGTCGCGAGTCCTGCTGGTTCTGCCCTCAATATGCAGCCAGACCACGTACTGCACGGTTCCATTTAGGTGATACTTTCAAACTGGAGAACAGAAACCAGCTCTGTTGCCAGAGGCTGAGGAGGGGGTGACTACAAAGGGTCCTGAGGGAACGGAGTGCTGACGGGACATTCCTAGAATTGGTTTTTGGTGGTGATCACACAACTACAGGCGTTTATCGAAACTCACGGAACTGTATGCTAAAAAGTGTTACTTTAAGTAAAGGACACCTTAAGAATACCATGGGAAAAGAACATACTGGGCTCCGGCTGGTTTGGCTCAGTGGATAGAGCGTCGGCCTGCAGACTGCAGGGTCCCAGGTTCGATTCTGGTCAAGGGCACAGGCCCGGGTTGTGGGCTCGATCCCCAGTGTGGAGTGTGCAGGAGGCAGCCAATCAATGATTCTCTCTCATCATGGATGTTTCTATCTCTCTCTCCTCTCCCTTCCTCTCTGACATCAATAAAAAAGAACACCCTGACCGGTGTGGCTCAGTGGATAGAGCGTCGGCCTGCGGACTCAAGGGTCCCAGGTTCGATTCCGGTCAAGGGCATGTACTTTGGTTGCGGGCACATCCCCAGTAGGGGGTGTGCAGGAGGCAGCTGATCGATGTTTCTCTCTCATAGAAGTTTCTAACTCTCTCTCCCTCTCCCTTCCTCTCTGTAAAAAAAACCAATAAAATATATTAAAAAAAAAAAAAAGAACATACCGAGACTCCAACCAAGCTCATGGCCATCACCCTGGTCCAAGGCACCATCTCAGTCTCAGATTCTCCTTGCAGCGGCTCCCGGCTCTTCTCCCTGCCCCTGCCCTTGCTTTGCTGTAGTCTGCTCCCAGCACTGCAGACTGGTCCTTTTAAACCCAAAGTCAGTTTGTTATTTTTTTAAAATATATTTTTCCGTATGTCAGAGAGGAAGGGGGAGGGAGAGAGAGATAGAAACATCAATGATGAGAGAGAATCATTGATCGGCTGCCTCCTGCACGCCCCACACTGGGGATCAAGCCCACAACCCGGGCATGTGCCTGACTGGGAATTGAACTGTGACCTCCTGGTTCATAGGTCAACGCTCAACCACTGAGCCACGCCGGCTGGGCAGTTTGTTACTCTTTTGCTCAGAGGTAAAGGCACTCTCCAGAGGTTTCTCTTTTCCTCAGAGTAAAGGCTGAAATTCTCACATGGCCACCAAGACCCAACAGAGCACAGTTCGCCTTGACTTTTCTGGCGACCTCGCCCTCATGCCCTTCTTTCCATGCCCCTCCTCAGCCACGTGACTGCACTCCAGCCACCATGGCCTCCTTGTTCACCCTTGAACGTGAACTACACTGAGTGGCCAGATTATTATGATCTCTGAATGCATAATAATCTGGCCACTCTGTGTGTGTGTGTGTGTGTGTGTGTGTGTGTGTGTGTGTGTGTGTATTAGAGGCCCGGTGCATGAATTCGTGCATGGGTGGGGTCCGGCCAGCCTGGCCAGGGGGAGGGGACATGGGTGGTTGGCCGGCCTGCCTGCTGGTCGAACTCCTGGTCAAGGGGAAATTTTGCATATTAGACTTTTATTATATAGGATATACACTGAGTGGCCAGATTATTATGAGTTCAGAGATCACAATAATCTGGCCACTCAGTGTATATGCTCCCTTCTTGGGGTTCTCTGTCTGGACTGCACTTCCTTCTAATTTCCCTGCATGTGGCCTCCTCCCTCATCTCTTTCAGGTCTTTGCTCAAATAGCACTTTCTCGGGGGTGGGGGGGCGTTCCCTGAGCACCCCATTTGCAACTGCACCCCACTTGTCCCCATGCTCACATCCCTCTCTTTTTTTATTTCCTTCCTCTGTCCATTTCTTTTTCTCCGACTATGGTTCCATCTGACATCCTTCATCTCATGTTGATTTTGTGTGTGTGATGCCTCCTTATAGCCCCGAGGACAGGGATTTTTGGGTTTCTTTCCTGCTACCCTTCCGGGATCCAGGACATGGCTGTTTGCCTGGCAAATAACAGACACTCACTTAGCTTTTGTAGACGGAGGAGAGGGCGTGCAGGAGAGAGTGCCGGGAACCAGCAGCTCCCTGGGCCTGAATTTCACGCAGCTCCTCCCCAGAGAGAGTCTTGGCCAACATGGGCTGGAGTACAAGTCCATGTGGGGGTGCAGACGTTTGGGGGGGGGGCCCTCCTTCCTGCCTTTCCTTGCTGTTTCACTGCGATCTCAGGTGAGTAACAGATGCTTTCTGTCTCATTTCTCTCCAGAAGCAGATGTTCCAGGAGAGGAGTAGCCGGATGCTGCAGGCCCTGTCCCCGAAGCAGAGCCCCGTGAGCAGCCCCACCAGGAGCCGGTCCCCTTCCCGCTCCCCGTCGCCCACCTTCTCCTGGCTCCCGGTCAAAACCTCACCTCCCTCCTCCCCCAAAGCTGCCTCGGCCTCCATCAGCAGCCTGAGCGAGGGGGATGAGGATGAGAAGTAAAGGCGGCTGGCAGACCATACGAGCCACACCACACGGGCTGGGGAGGAGGGCGGGGACACTGGGGAACGCCTGGGTGGTGGGTGTTCGAAGGGTAAGAGGCGCAGAAGCTGCAGCTCAGCAGGGAGCCCCTGGGAAGGTCTTGAGACGTCAGTCTCCACTCAGCCCAACACCTGGGCCATGCATGGAGGTTTCCAGTTGGACAACCTATAAACTTCATTAGCATCACGTAGAATCACTGTACTTTAGCCTTGCTAAGGGAAGATGCAGAGCCCCCCCCCCCCCCCCGGGAGACTTGCACCCAGTGGGGTGCGTCCTGCTTTGGTCTTTACACCTCCCCCCCCACCAAGTACACCACGTGTGGAAGCGGCTGTTCCCTCAACCCGCTACTTCCGGTTCCTAAGGGCCCTGCACGTTGCCCCCCTAGCACCCAAGCTCTGCCGGAATTCACCTGTCCCCAATAGAGACAGTTGCGTCAAAGGCAAATGCCAGCCTTCTCAGTGCAGCCACTGAGACCCAGCGTTGCAATGCATCCGTTCTTTCCAGTCCCAGAAACGTGACCCCGTTACAGGGGAACTGCTCTGCCTTGGCTCCAGGGTTAGCAGATGGTAAATCTCCTAAAGCTTCTCCTTAAAGGATGCTCTCATGGAATGGCTTCCCCCCGCCCCCCCACTTCTGACCAGTTCACAGTTTCAGAGACCTCAAGCAACAGTTCGATGAACCAAACTACATAGTATACCAATAGGGGGTGCTACCGGCACGTGTCTGTTCTCGAACCTGCCATCCAGGGTGCAGACCAGATACAACCCGAACACAAGACTCCTCTCCTGCTCTCACTCTCTCAACCCCGGTGAAACCTTTGGTCTCCAGGACCATCTGGTTCCCTTGGCACTTGGGCGCTTTGACAAAAGTTCATCCTGGATTCCTGTAGAAATGCCTGGGACCAACCAGGAAATTCGTATGTGGTTCTCATGGCCTCTCCCACCAGACAGAGTTTGCAGTGAAGGGAGGCTCTGCGAGAGTTTCACAGATCACCGTGGGAACCTGAGTTCTGACCCCAGCATCTCAGTGGCCTAGGGTACGCCCTAGACCACTATTGTACTTACCACTGGCCCTAGGTTTGCCAAATGGGATGCCGACCCTAAGCATTCCCGCTGAGTTATTTGAAGTCACTGTCCCCGCGTCACAGGGAGGAAGTGAGCAGGTAGAGTCCAGGTGTAGAAGCGCATGCTGGGGTAGGAGAGGCATGGCCTGGCTGTCCCAGTAAAGCCAGAGATAGAGGCCTGAACCAGCAACTTGCAGGCAGAGCCCGGCATGTGGTGACAAAAACACCCCTCTTCAGAGGCCTTGGGGACTGGCCTTCTGGGTGACAAGTGGGGCAACCAGTGAAGGAAGGTGGATGTCTTTCCCCCTTGTGTTGGGGTTGAACTACCTCCCTGCTCGCCATGAAGCTAAGCTGGCTTGAAACCTCCTTGTTCTTGGCATTTCCCCCAAGAACTCTGTCAAGCACTCCTGTGGGACAGAGAGCTGTCAGGAGCATGGCCTGGGGGGAAGACATTTCCATGTTGCAGTCAAGGCCTGGAGACCAAGTAGGTCTCTCTCTCCAGCGATGCACTCAGGGCAAACTGGGCACGTGTGCCTACTGCCTCAGTGGGGCGCCACTCACAGCCGGGAAGAGAAGACCAGGTAGGCGAGACAAGGTGGTGAGAAACAAGGGAAGCGAAAAGAGGTGCCTGGAGAGAGCCCAGGCCAGATAGACCCACTTTTACCCGAATCCTGCTCCGGAGCACGTAGTGTGGGGTTGATGTATCGGGCTGATTAGAAGCTTGCAGGCCTCATATCCCCTACTGACAGGTGCCACTTCTGTGACTCAGATTCAGTGCCATCGTCGCTGCCAATTACGGGAAACGCCCCATGCTTGAGATATTCCAGAGCTGGGCCAAAATGACCCGCAAGTGGGTTCTAAATCTCAACTATTTGTCCCTCTCCTGACCGCTAACAACACCTCCTAAGGTGACAAGACTACTGAGAAGGGAGGGGGGGGAGGGGGGGCTTACGAAATCTAACATTGGATGCTTTGTGGCCATCAGCTTCTCTCAGCCTCTCCCCCTTCCCAGGACGATAAGGGGCTGTTCTGTTTGGGCCAGCCAGTCCACAGCACTGGCCATCAGTGAGCGGAGGCTGCAGTGAGGGAGGTACAAAGCATGATGCGAGCTTGGGGAGGTCAACAGAAATGACCAAAAGCAAGGAAGGATTCTTTTGCTGCGGCAAGGGAAGGATGCTTCGGACTGAGGACAAGAGCACACCACTGGGGTGGTGGCAAGGGGACAGGTTCCGTGAAGGAGGGTAAGGATGGGAGAGTAGTAGTTGCTCTCCACGCACTGTCAAGTGTTACACACACACACACCCCCAACATGGACACCCGAAGTCAGCGGGTACCCATGGCGGGGTGTGGGCCCCCCCAGCCCCCTTGCCTCCCCATGTCAGGACTTCTCCATTAGCCACTACAGCCTCCTGCTGGGAACCCTGAAATCAGATGTCCACCCTTCCACCAGCTAAACACACAGGGGGCTCGTAATGTCGGGGTCACAGCGAATGGCCGTTGGTGGAAAGCCAGCTCCCGTGGACCAGGGCCTTACAAAGGTAAAGGGAATCAACCTCAAGAAGAGTGACCCCGAGACTGAAGTGCTACCTTCTGGCCTGCTCAGTGGGGAAGAGACACAGCTGCGGGCTTGCAATCTTGCTTCACGCCTTAGGCCGTAGTTCCGGGCAGCCCACCCATCCCTGGAGGGAGGGACAGAAAGAGCACGGATTTGCTTTTGCTCCATCTTCGGGCCTCCTTTGCGCACCCAGCCGAACCCCAGGGCAAGACACAAGATGGGGAAGCAGCCTCGGCTGCGTCAGATGAGCCCCAAGAGCGCAGAGGCACCCGCTTGGCACCAGTCTTGGCCATAAGCTCATCAAGCGTCTGCACCTCCTCCTCTCGAGACTGGAGATCTGTGTTGTGTCACTGCGCTGTGTGCCGGGACAAAGCCATAAGGAGCATACATACCTGAGACGACGCTGTACATATTAGACGATGACTACGTGGGTTCAAGGCCGACCTTATGCCCAAGCATCTGCTCTGGTGCTGAATAATGCAAACTACTGGAATCAGCCCTCTCACCGACCCCAACCCTTTCGCTCCCGCTCCCAACCCACCCCCGCTCCCAAACGGAACACAGCATTTCTCACCTGTTTCTAAATAAAGGGATACAGAATTGCCTTTTGGCTTGTTTCTCAAAAGTGTGCAAAAAAATCCAGGCGTCGCAGCTGTCCCAGCTCTGCCCAGCTGTGTCCCCAGCCCCGAAGGCCGGGCCTCGGCGCTGGGCAGCACTGGGCAGAGTCGAGTCACGTGGGGACCCCAGGTTGGGACTTCGGCTGGTGGGCTCCCCTGCCAACTTGCTTGGTGACCTTGGCCAAACCACTTCACTTCTCTGGCCTCAGTGTCTGCTTTTGTAGAATGAGGGGTTGGAGGGAACGGTTCCTGAAGTCTCCTTTGCCCGGAAAGGCCTCTAAATTGAGGAGGCAGCCTGCCTTGTCCCCAGGCTTCTCCGGCTGTGAGGCGGCCACTGAGTGACCCTGAGACAGTGCTTACCTCTCACTGGAGTGGGGTGCTGGGGAGGTCGCCCCGAGGCCTTCACTTGGCCGGTTTCACTTGTCAGAGGATCCACAATCTCAGGCTCCACCCCCCTTTCTCCCACCTGATGGAATGAATGCTTTTTACCTGCTCGGAAACGTGGGGGCGTGGCCATGTCAACCACTTTTCCAGCTTTGGGAAAAAGCTCCTTCGATCAGCGGGAAGCTGAACGATGGGGGTGGAGGCACTAAATCAGGATCCCAAATGTCAACAATTAAGGCAGATCCCCCCCCTACACCCTACCCCCCCCCCCCCCCACACACACACACCCCATGTTCTGAGAATTGCGCTCAGGCCCTCCACTAGCCGAATTAAATCCATCTGGTGAGGTCTAGCTCTTTAGAGCAGGCGTCCTCAAACCACGGCCCGCGGGCCACATGCGGGTGTTTTTGCCGTTGTGTTTTTTTACTTCAAAATAAGATATGTGCCGTGTGCATAGGAATTTGTTCATAGTTTTTTTTTAAACTGTAGTCCGGCCCTCCAACGGTCTGAGGGACAGTGAACTGGCCCCCCGTTTAAAAAGTTTGAGGACCCCTGCTTTAGAGTAACAACAGTTCTAATGTTAACCCAGACTCTGGAGCAGGGTGGGGAACGTCAGGCCCACTGGCAGTATAAGGCCCGCGAAATCATTTGGTCTGGCCCTGTCAAGGCATTAGGGGTGAGTTAATGAAATGCTTGACCGAATAGAGCAGGCTCATTTTTAAGTTGATCATTTTGTATGGCCCGTGAAGGATGTTATAAATATCCCAATGACCCTTGGCAGAAAAAAGAGAAGAGAAAAAAAAGGTTCCCCACTCCTGCTTTAGAAGCAACAAAGCCAGGCCTGTAGTCAGCAAAGGAATTCATTTAAGAAGACAACACCTGTTATTCACAGACCATATTACTTGGTTCTGCCACACAGATCAAAAACATTCTTGACAAGTTGTATTTAGAGTCACAGTGACAGGTTTGTTCTCAACTTTTATGATACCTCAGAGATGTTTTCAAGGGCAACACGTAATCAGTTGTAAGGCATAACAAAGTGCATGTTTGAGAACTCTGACATTTGCCCCAAAGAGAAATAGCCTTTGTTAATAAATACAACACCCGAGATAAAAGGGTACACTATCAAAAATGTTTACACACAGAGTCCCCGTTGGCTATTGAAGTTGAATGTTTAAACTTCTCTAGGTATTCAGCAGGAGCTATTCGATTTAAAAAAAGACTCTTTTGAGATGCTTTTCAAACCAAGTGTGACAGTTCATAAGCACCAAAGTATATCTTGTGATCAAATTCTTTAAGAAACCATCAAGCCCTAACCGGTTTGGCTCAGTGGATAGAGCGTCAGCCTGCAGACTGAAAGGTCCCAGGTTCGATTCCGGTCAAGGGCATGTACCTTGGTTGCAGGCACATCCCCAGTAGGGGGTGTGCAGGAGGCAGCTGATCGATGTTTCTCTCTCATCGATGTTTCTGGCTCTCTGTCCCTCTCCCTTCCTCTCTGTAAAAAAATCAATAAAATATATATTTTTTAAAATTAAAAAATAGATTTTAAAAAAAGAAACCATCAAGTAAAAGCTAAGAAATGACCAGTAAAATTGAAAAATATTATTAAAGGCATAAATATCTGTAGGCACTAATTGATCCGTACTTTAGGCCCTCGTGAACTGCCATCATTTATATTCTAGAAAATCCACCACATTAGCTGAATATCAGCTGCGTGGACCAAATGAGGGCTGGCTTGTATTGTCTCCTCCAAGCAATGTTTAATCTCCTTACCTTCATTATCTTTCTTGGGGGTGGAGAAAGGAATTGATTGGCACGATTGCTGTACCATAATTACTAAAAGCACCATTTAGACCTAAAATATTTGATAGGTAACCTTCCATTTTCAAAGAATGAATGAATCCATACCCGAAAGAATCGGGATACTTACCCTTTCCACAGGGACCCTTTCACCTGGTTATGAACTTGTCACTGTAAAATTTCCAAGTTCAAAGAAAACCTGTTATCTGCTCTGCATGTGGCAGGACCTGACTCATTCGGTAACTTGAGGATATAACCAGTCTTTCTTGTCTGGAATCCTGTTCCACTGGACAGGTGTTGGCAAGATACCATTTACTAGCCTGACCACAAATCAACTAACACAACGGAGGCGTTTTTTCTTTTTCTACTTGTTTCCGTATCAGGGATTAAGGACAGATGAAAGATGTTCAATAGGTGTGTATTAGTTTCTTATTGCTGTAACAAATTTAGTGGCTTAATTAAACAATACAGATTGATTATTTCAAACAATACAGACTTATTATTTCAAAGTTCTGCAGGCCAGAAGTCCAAAATGGCCCTTTACTGGGCTAAAATGAAGGTGTTTGGCAGGGCTGCATCCCTGTCTGAAGGCTCTAGGGGATTTTCTTGCATTTTCCAGCTTCTAGAAGCCGCCTGCATTTCTTGGCTCATGGCCCCTTCCATTTTCAGAACCAGCAATGGCCAGAACAGTATTTCTCACATCACATTACTGTGGCACTTCTGCCTCTCTCCTCTACTTATAAGGACCCCTGTGATTATATTGGGCCCACCTGGATAACTCAGGCACATATCCCTATTTTAAGTTCATCAGCAACATTAATTCCTTCTTGCCATGTAATACAACATATTCCCAGGTTCTGAGGATTAGCATAGGGACATCTTGGGGGGAGGGACATCACTCTGTGTGCCATGTGATGACGGAAGACGCTGGTCATAACCCCTTGAGCCTTTTCCCAGGTCCTGACAGAGCTGAGGAACAGTAACCCTCACGCAAACACAGAGATTCATGTTTTCTGTTGAAGTATTCCTACATTGTGAGGAATCTGCCTGAATGTTTCTCTTGAGTCTTTTTAAAAATATATATTTTATTGATTTTTTACAGAGAGGAAGGGAGAGGGAGAGAGAGTTAGAAACATTGATGAGAGAGAAACATCAATCAGCTGCCTCCTGCACACCCCCTTACTGGGGATGTGCCCGCAACCAAGGTACATGCCCTTGACCAGAATCGAACCTGGGACCTTTTAGTCCGCAGGCCGACGCTCTATCCACTGAGCCAAACCGGTTAGGGTTCTCTTGAGTCTTAAGAGAAGCACAGAATAGGTGTAACAGGAGATGTCTGACTCAAATGAACATGTGAATTGGTCCATGAGGACAGGAAGTATTGTATCCTTAACTCATGATCACAGAACCATGGCTGGGAGAGAAGGAAGTTTAGGACTTCCCTCCCCCAGTTCCCTGTACATATCCCCAATTCGTATTTGGCGACACCAAGAAGACAAGAAGTGAAAGGGTAGCTAACCAGCCTTGGATCATTGGACGTGTTCCTGCTGAAACAAGCTCTGGGATGGTCTCTGGCTATCAGAACCTGTTTCCTGCCTGCTGTCCCCGTGTGGTTGGTTGGTTGGTTTTGGTGCTTGGATATTGACCACAGCCAGTTTAAGCTAAGGTTCATTGCTAGCTATCAAGTGTCAAGGTACTCCATGCTCCTTTCTACACTAACTTATTTTTGCAAGGTGACCTTTGAGCTGCATTCTATGTATATATTTTTAAATTTATTTCAGAGAAATGGGGAGGGAAGAGAGAGATGGAAATATCAATGATGAGAGAAAATCATTGATGTTTCCATCTCTCTCTCTCTCTCTCCCTCCTGCATGCCCCACACTGGGGATCAAGCCCACAACCCAGGCATGTGCCCTGACCGGGAATCGAACCGTGACTTCCTGGTTCATAGGGCGACACTCAACCACTGAGCCACACGAGCTGGGCTGAGCTGCATTTTAACTTAAGGTCTAGCATACATTCTTGTCTTCACCATTCAATAAACATTTGAGTGAGCTGGTAGGTGCTGGGGATGCAATGAATAAAGAGGACACAATCCTTGCCTTCCACCCCAAGTTCAGTTTAGTAGCTTGACTCTCAGGTCTGGCCTCTCCTGACCTTTGATTTTTCTGAGCTCTTGATGAACAATGCATGTTTCTGATTCTGCCAAATAGATTTGTGTGATGATTTTACTAAATAATTTCACATTATTTTAGTATTCACTTTGGGGTGGGACGCTCTAAATTTCCCAAAGTGCAAAGATGACCAACTCTTACCCAGAGTGGGAGAAAATCGGAAAAGATTTTTATTTTTTTTAAATTTTATTGATTTCACAGAGGAAGGGAAAGGGAAAGAGATAGAAACATCAATGATGAGAGAGAATCATTGATCAGCTGCCTCCTGCACACCCCCTACTGGGGATTGAGCCTGCAGCCCGGGCATGTGCCCTTGACGGGAATCGAACCAGGGACTTTTCAGTCCACAGGCCGTCGCTCTATCTACTGAGCCAAACCAGGAAGGGCAGAAAAGCAGATTTTTAAAAGTAGATTTTCTATTAGAAACCACTCACTGAGAATGCTGACTGGAGGGCCTGACGATGCCACCCCTTAGCCGGGCCTATGAACAATAAGACTCTCGAAGTCGAGGCATCAGCACACACTTTCCTTTACGGCCTTATAAACGGGAGTGGAGCTTTGCCTGCAATAGTTGAAACTCTCCCATTTGGACAGAGCTGTTTTATGGACGAGATGGTCACTCAATGTCTCATCCTAGGTTCTTTGATTGTAGGGTGTCTGAAGGGCCTCTCTCACCTGAATAACGGGGCATTATTTGCCCTCACTAACTGCCATTTTGTTACCAATTGAAGGCCCAGGAAGAGAGCAGTTTTCATATAGGAAGTTCTGTTCCAATGACTGCTAGGCTGACAACAATCATCTTTAACATCAGAAATAATTACACTATCATATTTAGTGGTTACTAAGGAACTGTGGAAAGCTGCATCCATCACCATTGCTGAAAGCATTAGCATGTTTATTTTGTTTGAGGACTAGCGGATTCTGTTTGGACAGGAATGCCAGCAAATGACACAAGCAGCATCAGCTTAGCTTAGAGTTTCTTGCACTGCTTGGTTGCCCCAAATCCACATCGACAAGGCCTCTTCTCATTTTTAAGTGCTTTCCAATGAGCTGATAAACAGAACATCAATAAGGTGGCAGGGATCGTAGGTCTGCTCTGTGCCAAGAAGACAGCGTTTCCTGCTGCCAGCATTCTAGCTATTCTCTAGCTGGTCCCCAGGTTTGAACTTGATAAGTGGTTTTCAATCCTGTCACATGTTAGAAGCTCCTAGGGAACTCTTAAAAAAAAAAAAAGCTTCACAGAGACAGCCTGATGGAGCGAATCTGAAATGGAGCCCTGGCCTGGGAGATTCCAACGTGACTGGGTTGAGACCCTCTGGGCTGTAGTTAATATTTCAACTCACGGGACAAAGTGTGCCTCTGAGAGAACTGGATTCAAAGAGGTTGATGATCAATGCCTTTTCCAGCAAAGGTAAGAATTGATATGCCCTGCAGCGATGGCAGAAAAGGGTCTAAATATTATTTCATTATTTTCTTATTCCAAAAGAGACTATTATGCCCTAACTGGTTTAGCTCAGTGGATAGAGTGTCGGCCTGCGGACTCAAGGGTCCCGGGTTCGATTCCAGTCATGGGCATGTACCTTGGTTGCGGGCACATCCCCAGTAGGGGGTGTTGCAAGAGGCAGCTGATCGATGTTTCTTTCTCATCGATGTTTCTAACTCTCTATTCCTCTCCCTTCCTCTCTGTAAAAAATCAATAAAATGAGAAAAAAACCAACAACAACAAAAGAGACTATTATGTTGATGTGTCATCAATGGGCAGAGGGCAAAAGGAGTCACTGAAGAACAAAATCTAGAAATGACAAGGGTACTGTTAAGTACCCAGCTCAGTGACAGGTGAAAATGGATGCTCAATGTTAATGTAAAAAGCTTCAACAATATGTAATAGCCGTGTATAGCCTCACTGCCCAATATGGCAACCGTTAGCCACAGGTGTCTATTTACATGTAAATCAATACACTAAATTGCCCGGCCAGTGTGGTTCAGTGGTTGAGTGTCGACCTATGAACCAGGAGGTCACGGTTCGATTACTGGTCAAGGCACATGCCCGGGCTGTGGGCTCGATCCCCGGTGTGGGGCGTGCAGGAGATCGATGGTTCTCTCTCATCATTGATGTTTCTATCTCTCCTTCTAAAAAATATATCTTTAAAAAATTTTAAAACACATTAAATTAAAAATCAGGTCCTCAGTTGAACTAGCCACATTTTTAACTGTTGAGGTGGCTAGTCACGACCATATTGGGTAGCACAGATAACATCCTCGTCATCATTTCTAGTGGTGGACGATGGTCTATAGAAACCCTTCCTAGAGGCAACATCTCCTACATGATGCCTCGTGACTTACTCTTGTGATCAAAGAGCACATCTATGTGGAATGATGAGGCGGACAGCTGACAATGTCAGCAGATAATCATTTGTAGACACGCCTTTGTTAAGACATTGGAAAGAATTAGAAATGAAGGACACAGAAGTAAAAATGTCCACTACAGCGCAATGCTCTGTGGCAGCTTCGTGGAACCATAGACTCTTGAGTTGGAGGGTCCGTTTGGGAGTCTAAACTGTACTTACTTTATGAATTTCAAAACAGGGCAGGAGTAGCTGCTACAAGAACGCTGTTGCCCAGTTGTGAATGCTTTTTTAGCACAGCACTGACTTTTTTTAAAAATTTCTTTATTGATTAAGGTATCACATATTTGTCCTCGTCCCCCCATTCCAGCACTGACTTTTGGTTGCAGATGGATAATTTTTAAATTCTAACTAAAACCAGTGTCACTTTTTTTTAGTTAATCTTCACCCAAGGACATTTTTCCCATTAATTTTCGGAGAGAATGAAAGGGGGGGAGAGAGAAAGAGAGGGGGGGGTAGGGAGAAGAGAGACACACAGAGAGAAACATTGATGTGAGAGACACATATTGGTTGTCTCCCACACACACCTCGACCAGGGCCAGGGATTGAACCTGCAACCCAGGTATGTGCCCTTGACGAGGAATTGAACTCTGATCCTTTGGGGTCACTAACCACTGAGCAACACTGGCCAGGGCTAAAGCAGTGTCACTTTTCGGAGTCACTGGTTTTATATTCTTTGGGCAAAACATATCACATCATGAAAGCAGTTGATTAGTAATTGCTTTCCATTATAGGTGTGTGTGTTTTTCAATTATAAGAGAAAGTTTCTTTAGAAAGTCACAGAAGTAGAAAAGGTGAGCCAGTTGGGCTGTGTGGGCTCAGTAAATAAATTCTAGAAGCAAAAGAAGGGCCCTTGGAGTTTAGGAGAGAGAAAGGCAAAGGCATAGTGCCTGGGGGGAGGGAGAGGGGAAGGGAAAGGTGCAGGCACGCTCCAGAGAGAAAGTGCCTAAAGAATGCTATAGATTAGAACATCAGACCTGGAAAGAACCTCAAAACCACGTGGTCAACTCCCACATTTTATCGATGAGGAAACTAAGGCACAGTTAACAGCTAGCTGGTAGCAGAAGCAAGGCAAACATGTTGACTTCCTGACATTCACACCCCCAAGAACCATATAAACCCGTTTCTTGCCTCAAATTTGCTCAAAATATTTTAAAAATATGTTTTTATTGATTTCAGAGGAAGAAGGAAGAGGCAGAGAGAGACACATTGATTGGCTGCCTCCTGCATGCCCCCTACTGGGGATTGAGCCCACAACCCGGGCATGTGCCCGGACGGGGAATGGAACCTGTGACCTTTCAAGTTCATGGGTCAACACTCAACCAACTGGGCCACACCAGCCACATAAATTTTGTTTTTATTTTAGTGATAAATACACAAGATAGTTATGTGGCTCTCAAATTTTAAAGACACACCCAGGGGTGGGTGGGTGGGTGGGAAGAGATTAAAGAATTTGTATGCATGTATGCTTAACCCCTGGACACAGACAACAGGGTGGTGAAGGCCTAGGGGCGGGGTGGGCTATAAGGGTCAATAGGAGAAAAAGGGGACATATGTAATACTTTCAACAATAAAGATTTTTTAAAAATAATAAAAAGGACACCCACTCACCACTGAATGTTTAGTAAAAGAATAACACAATGGCCCTAACCCGTTTGGCTCAGTGGATAGAGTGTCGGGCCATGGCCTGAAAGGTCCCAGGTTCGATTCCGGTCAAGGGCATGCACCTTGGTTGCGGGCACATCCCCAGTAGGGGGTGTGCAGGAGGCAGCTGATCGATGTTTCTCTCTCATCGATGTTTCTAACTCTCTATCCCTCTCCCTTCCTCTCTGTAAAAAGTCAGTAAGAACATATTTAAAAAAATATGACGCTAATATGAAGACTACATTCAGGAAGCACATAGCTGCAACCAAGTGTCTTTGGAGGCACTGGGTTCTGGTGTTGGTGCGGCACCAGTTCCTCAGAAGAGATCAAGGAACCAATAGCCTTTTTTTAAAAAAATATATTTTATTGATTTTTTACAGAGAGGAAGGATAGAGAGTTAGAAACATCGATGAGAGAGAAACATCGATCAGCTGCCTCCTGCACACGCCCCACTGGGGATGTGCCCGCAACCAAGGTACATGCCCCTGACCGGAATCGAACCTGGGATCCTTCAGTCCGCAGGCCGACGCTCTATCCACTGAGCCAAACCGGTTAGGGCACCAATAGCCTTTTAATTTTAAAATTTCAAGTTATCTTCTGCATATTCCATATAGCAACAGCTCACAACTTACACTTTTATTTTTGAGAGAGAGAGAGAGAGAGAGAGAGAGAGAGGAAGAAAGGGAGAGAGAGAGTGAGAATGAGAGAGACATCGATGTGCTGTTCCACTTATTCATGCATTCATTGGTTCATTCTTGTATGTGCCCTGACCCACATCCTTGTTGTATCAGGACAATACTCCAAACAACTGAGCTACTTGGCCAGGGCACAACTTACACTTTTTAAAAGCATGCCCCTAAGGCACTTGTTAAAATACAGATGCCTAGGCCTCCACCCCAGAGAATCAGAATCAGTAGAGCTGAGGCAGAGCTCAGGAATCTGCATGTAACCAAAATTTCAGGTCATACGTGGCCTCTCAAACCCAACTTGCCCAGGACAGTCTGGTTTACATCTGTTTACATCATGAAGTGCTCTTTCTCACTGTCAAAGGTGTCCTGGCTTGGACAATATATTATTTGGTCCCCTTTCCCCGATCCATGGCCAAATTAAAAAAAAATACCACTGTGACAGTTTAACCTGAAGCAGTTCCTTTATTTTGCCAATAGGAGTTCCCCCCAAAGAGAACAACGGCTAGAAATGACAAGAGTACCGTTAAGCACCCAGCCCAGTGACAGGTGAAAATGTTCCCTGCTACAGAGAATCCAAATGACCTATTTTTCCTTTGATGGGTCATAAGGATTTAAGTATCCTTAGTCCATTCCCAGCAACTTGCAAAGATGCTTGTGCACATACTGAATTTCAGAAACTGAGCGAGTAGAAGGCGAAGCTTACAGGTGAGAGGGAGGTGACGACTGGCCCGAGCTCAGGAACAGACCACACCGAAGCACAAATGAATCACAACTACCATTTTATTGTTTGATGATTGTGATACAGAATTGTCCACGTGCTCCAGGACTAGTTTGGCTATGACACACATCGCGGATGGCTCTGCAACTTACAGGGAACATTATCTGAGCCGCACACTTGTCCGGTCATGTTTTTCCAACAATCACAGCAACAAAACACTTTTCTCCACAGAACGTGGAGTGACAAATGAGCTCAAACCGAAGTCATCCTTCATTCGTGACAGTGTGGACCAGCCAGGCCACAAAATAGCACAAAGCACAAGGGGGCCTGGCTTCATTTCACGAACCATAAGACAGCTCATGAGCACTGGACACACGCGTACATTCATCACAGTAACTAAGCTGACAGATGCACAGAGCGAACCAGATCAGATTGGGACTTGTGGGTACACACATTGTAATGAACTTGTATTTCACACATAAGTTAGCATTCTTCTCTTGTCAAATCCGTTATCTTTTCCCGGGTTAGACTCTGCTTTGAGGAGGTAAGGAGTTATGATGAAAAAAATCGGCCAAGCAAGTAACTTTACATTTAGACACAGTGCTAGATAATATTCATAACAGTGCGTTTTACTCCGCATTCACTTTTCTTATTTGGTTCAAGCAAGTCTTAGGTATTCACAACTTGTATCCTAAATCTGGGAAATGTCTCAGTGGCTAGCACTTGTATACTCTGCGAGGATGTGAACTGAGAACAGTAGGTGGGGTGGTGTGTATAGGAACCTGAAGCAGCAATCACAACCTCAAGTGATTCTAACAGCAACAATTCTGCAGAGAGAGAGCAAGATGAGGCAGGATGCTCAAGTGCTCTGTTCCACCCTTCTGAAACCCGTGGTGTGGTGTGCAGAATGGACTCAAGCACAGCTCTGGTTTTGAATCAGAGTGTAGCCTTCATTCAGTTCTGGTGCGGTGCAGCAGCAGCAGAGAGCATCATGGTAACAAGGAACACGATAGAAACAAAGGCAGAGGCATGCTCACCCGATTCCCCCAACACTGCATAAATTCAACTTGCATGTCCTAAATATTCAATACTTGACACTTCCTAGGTCAACCCTGCCTTGGCTGTCTACTCAGAGTCCAGATTGAGGTTTCCCATGGTTATAAATGTTCAAATGACAAAAGGGAAATGGGATTTCTACGAAAGGAGTGTCGTGATCTATTATAAGCATTTAACTCATCTGTTTTCCCAAACTTGTCTCGTCACACTACCTTGAGCACGGATGGGTAAATAAATGGCCAGTGCCTTTGACTTTCAATCGGAATGAACTTTTGCTTTGCTTTGCTACCATATTGCTAAGAGTATATATGACCTTTGACATTTGTGCTGTTTTAGCCCATTGGCAAAAGGTATATACAGAATTCAAATCAGCAGACCACTTTTAGGTTGGCAAAAGTTAGAATTATTTAATAGAAAGTTCTTTCAAGTGAAATGTTATTATCCCAAAAGGATTCAGTTCCAATAGAAAACAGAATCCTCACTGAAAAGCCAAGCAGCAAAATTACTAAAGAAAATGGAATTGCGGGGTTTTTCTATGATGTGCATGAGAAAGATCTCTGATATCTACTAAACAAAGGGCATTTGGGTGTCATTTCTCACAAAAACACCTTCAAGTCCATCGAATCTGCGTGGTGATAAAGGCGAGGCTCAAGTTTCTTGGGTAATTGTGTGTTCCTGAGGTGACAATCCTTTGGAAGCTCTAAGAAATATAGACAAGAACTATCAAATCTGAACACATCATGAGAGAGTTTCAGAAATTTCCACGGGGATTCTTATCAAAGGCTATTTCCTGAGACAGTCAAAGGTACTGAAAATGTAATTCTTGGAGTACAAAAAAATTAGACATACAAAACCAATGTGATCTCTTTACTTTTCCCTTTAAAGAAATTGCTAAAAATAAAGATTTATGATTATAGTCTAAACTCTTATGTTTCACCTTTCTTTAAAAATTTCATTTCATTTTTTGAAAGGCCAGGCACAGACGGATGCTTTTGTAAACATTCTCTCTTTTATATACATTCTCTCCTAATACCTGTCCTAAAAGATCACTTCTTTACAGGTACAGAAGTAAAAATAGAGTTCTTACAATGGAAACAAACTAGTGGAATCCTAAAATGATTAGTTGCCATTTAAAGAATACCACTGTAATTCTTCACTTTTGGAATTATAACATGAAAAACTTATGCAAACTTGATGAGAACTCTTAAAAAATGTAATTGCAATCCTGTACTTTTGGAAAATATAATGTGAAAAAATCCAAAATACCTCTCTACGTACATTAAAGCTCAAGCCATGGGATTCAAAATTTTAATGATTTACACAATCTACTATATTTTGTGCTTTTTTAGTAATTAACCTTCCTGAGGCTGATTTTGTTCTTAGTGTTTGCTTAACTAAAGTGCTTAATAAAATGTCTACAGAATATATTAGCCTCTCCAAAGATGAATATTATTTTGAACTACAATCTGACAAAGATCTACCTACATTTAATTATGCTTGATTAATCCAAATGCCACTGAGAGATTTATAGAACAGAGAAATGTTTTTTCAGGTTAAGTTCATACTCTTTTCACTGTGAGCTTCCTGGATTCAGTGTCATCACAAATCTGCCACTCAGATCTCTGTAACATTTTAATAATCCCATCAAAAAATATTCCCAATAGTCCAAACTGGATAAACCATGGGACTCCAGACATCAACCTCTGATGCTTATCATTTTCAAGAGCCATGCAGATTCCACCCCCAACAATGAAGTCGCCACTTCACTGGGGAGCATGTAGTCCATGCAGAGTCCCCAGTGCTGGGGGGAAAAGGAGGCACAGTTGGGAAGTCAAACACTGTTAGGGATATATTAACACTGCAAGGATATTCATTCAAGAAAGGGGTGGGCTTTCTTTTAATGTAGGCACTAAACTGTATCCGACCTTTTTTTTTTTTTGGAGACTGTCAGTAATGATGTCCTAAGGTGCTTTTATTTATATGCAAATAAGCCAATTTAAAGGAGACAAATTGGCCCTACCTATGGGAATGATTAAAGGCGCCCTGGCACCCTATCTTTCTCCAACACTTAGCTCTACCTTCCATAGGTGACTACACAGGCAGGTATCAGAGAATGGAAAGTGTCCACCAAGGCTTTGCTGTTTCCTCCCAGGGAGTGGAACCGCCACGGAGAGCAGCATCACCCTTTCGAAAAATATATATTTTTTATTGATTTCAGAGAGGAAGGGAGAGGGAGAGATAGAAACATCAGTGATGAGAGAGAATCACTGATCAGCTGCCTCCTGCACACCCGACACTGGGGATCGAGGCCGCGACCTCCTGGTTCCTAGACCAATGCTCAACCACTGAGCCATGCCGATCGAGCCTGCAACCTCCTGGTTCCTAGGCCGATGCTCAACCACTGAGCCATGCCGGCTGAACGAGTAGCGTCACCCTTTTTCCCCATAGCTGGTGGGTACTATGCGGAAAAAAGCAGGACAAGAAGAAAGTGGAGGCTGTGCTAGAAGAGGAGGAAGAGGACTATGTGGTGGCAAAAGTTCTCAACCATCGAGTGGTAAAGGGCAAAGTGGAGTCCTCGAGTGGAAGGAGTTCTCAGATGAGGACAACACGTTGGAGCCGGAAGAGAACCTGGACTGCCCCAACTTCAGTGCTGAGTTTTTACAGTCGCAGAAAACAACACATGAGACAGGCAAATCAGAGGGAGGCCAGCACACAGCTGACCGATTCTGAAGACAAGGGAGAGGAGAGCAAACCAAGGAAGAAAGAACAGGCAGAAAAGCCACAAGGGTTTGCCTGGGGTTTGGGCTGGAGTGGATTATTGGAGCTACAGACCCCAATGGAGAATTAATGTTTCTGATGAAATGGAAAAACTCAGATGAGGCCTACCTGGTACCAGCCAAGGAGGCTAATGTCCAGTGCTCTCAGGCTGTCATATCCTTCTATGACGATTTAAATAAGGACTGTGAGAGACTGTTTAAAAGCTGTGAATGGAGAGAGAAACCAAGATGGCAGCATAGGTAAACACCTAAACTGCTGCCTCGCACAACAATTTCAAAACTACAACTGGAAGACAAAACGGACATCATCCAGAACCACAGGAAGGCTGGCTGAGTGGAAATTCTACAACTAGAAGGAAAGAGGAAAGCACACGGAGAATCAGAGGGGCTGCAAAAGGCTGAGGTATGGAAACACGCGCGTGGGTGGCTGAGTGCCTGGCTGGCTTTCTCTAGCGGGAAGGAGACAAAAGCTCCCGACTGCGCTGAACCTCAGTTCTGACTGCACTGAATCCCAGTTCCGGGCGAGACCCTGGGGACCCAGGCTTATACGGGAGAATCTGGACTGTCAGGCGGAAACTCAGGGGAGCCGCAAAAGGCAGGGGTCTGGAGGCGTGTGCGCGAGTGTGCACAGAGAGGACCGACTGCTGAGTGTGCCACTGGCTTTCCCTAGCGGGAAGGAGACAAAAGCTCCCAACTGCGCTGAACCCCAGTTCCGACTGCACTGAACCCCAGTTCCGGGCGAGACCCTGGGGACCCAGGCTTATACGGGAGAATCTGGACTGTCAGGCGGAAACTCAGGGGAGCCACGAAAGGCAGAGGTCTGGAGGCACGCGCACAAGTGCACGAAGAGAGGACTGACTGCTGAGTGTGCCGCTGGCTTTCTGTAGCGGGTAGGAAACGGAAGCTCCCTACTACACTGAACTCCAGTTGTGGGCGAGAATCTGGGAATCCAGATTCATTGGGGGAGAAACTGGACTGTCTGGCAGCGGGCGAAACTCGAGGGCGGCTTACTCTTAGAGGTGCTTGCAGCGATTACCGAGGGACACTGAGACCCAGGGACCTCATAGGGCAGGGCTGACGGGAAGCCAAGACTGTCTGCTCAGTCCTGAGACTACGCCCCATCCAAGCTGAGCAGAGGCTTTTGCAATTTGGCAAGTCTTGTCTCATAAGGCTGTCTCCAGCACAGAAGTTCTCCTGGTGTAGACACAGCTGATCCTCACAGCCAATTGGCCTGGAGGTCAATTCCTCCCAGTGATACCAACAACAATCAAGACTTAACTACAACAAGGCTGTACACACAGTCCACAAAGGGGTGCACCAAGAGTGTCCACCTCAGGTAACTGGGGAGGCCAAGCCACTGGGCCATATAGGACACCTAGCACACAAAGCTACCCTACCAACTCAGGGAAGCAGCCAAAATGCGGAGACAAAGAAACAGATCACAAACAAAAGAAATGGAGGAAAACAAACAACTGGATATAGAGTTCAAAACCATGGTTATAAGGTTTTTCAAGAATTTCCTAGAAAAGGCCAATAAATTTAGTGAGACCCTCGAGGATATGAAAAAGGACCAACTAGAAATTAAACATACACTGACTGAAATAAAAAATATTGTACAGAGACCCAACAGCAGACTAGAGGAATGCAAGAATCAAGTCAAAGATTGGAAATACAAAGAAGCAGAAAACACTCAACCGGAAAAGCAAAAAGAAAAAAGAATCCAAAAATTTAAAGATAGTGTAAGGAGCCTCTGAGACAACTTCCAGCGTACCAACATCAGAATTATGGGGGTGCCAGAAGAAGAGAGAGAGCAAGATACTGAAAACCTATTTGAAGAAATAATGACTGAAAACTTCCCCCACCTGGTGAAAGAAATAGACTTACAAGTCCAGGAAGCGCACAGAACCCCAAACAAAAGGAATCCAAAGACACATCATAATTAAAATGCCAAGACACATCATAATTAAAATGCCAAGAGCAAAAGACAAAGAGAGAATATTAAAAGCAGCAAGAGAAGAACAGTTAGTTACATGCAAGGGAGCACCCATACGATTGTCAACAGATTTCTCAACAGGAACTATGCAGGCCAGAGTGACAAGAAATATTCAAAGTGATGAATAGCAAGAACCTACAACCAAGATTACTCTACCCAGCAAAGCTATTATTCAGAATTGAAGGGCAGATAAAGAGCTTCACAGATAAGAAAAAGCTAAAGGAGTTCATCACCACCAAACCAGTATTATATGAAATGCTGAAAGGTATTCTTTAAGAAGAGGAAGAAGAAAAAGGTAAAGATAAAAATTATGAACAACAAATACATAGCTATCAACAAGTGAATCTAAAAATCAAGTGAATTAAAAATATGATAAACAGAATAAACTGGTGAATATAATAGAATCAGGGGCATAGAAAGGGAGTGGACTGAAAATTCTCAGGGGGAAAGGGCTGTGGGGAGTGCGGGAAGAGACTGGACAAAAATCGTACACCTATGGATGAGGACAGTGGGGGGGAGGTAAGGGCAAAGGTGGGGTGGGAACCAGGTGGAGGAGAGCTATGGGGGGGGGGAGAGGAACAATTGTAATAATCTGAACAATAAAGATTTATTAAATTTAAAAATAAAATAAAATGTTGGAGGCTAAAAAAAAAGTTGTGAATGCCTGCAGGTAAATCTTACTGAACATTCAAAGAAGAACTAATTACATATCCTCGTAAAACTATTCCAAAGAATTCAAGAGGAGGGAAGACTCCCAAGCTCATTTTACGAGACCAGCATTATCCTAATTCCAAAACTGGATAAAGACACTACAAAGAACGAAAATTACAGGCCAATGTCCCTGATAAACATGGATGCTAAGATCCTCACCAAAATAGTAGCAAGCTGGATCAAGCAATACATTAAAAAGATTATACACCATGACCAAGTAGGATTTACTCCTGGAATGCAAGGCTGGTACAATATCTGCAAATCAGCCCTAACCGGTTTGGCTCAGTGGGTAGAGCGTCAGCCTGCGGACTGAAAGGTCCCAGGTTCGATTCCGGTCAAGGGCAGGTACCTGGGTTGTGGGCACATCCCCAGTAGGAGGCGTGCAGGAGGCAGCTGATCGATGTTTCTCTCTCATCTATGTTTCTAACTCTTTATCACTCTTCCTTCCTCTCTGTAAAAAATCAATAAAATATATTTTTAAAAAGTATCTGCAAATCAATAAATGAAACGAAAGATAAAAATCACATGGATCACATCAATAAACACAGGGAAAAACACTTGATAAAATTCAGCACCCATTTATAAAACTCTGAGCAAAATGGGATTAGAGGGAACATACCTCAACACAATAAAGGCCATATATGAAAAACCCACAGCCAACATCATACTCAATGGGGAAAACTAAAACTTCCTCTTAAGAACAGGAACAAGACAGGATGTTCACTTTCACCACTCTTATTCAACACAGTACTGGAAGTCAGGCCACAGAAATCAGACAAAAAGATATAAAAGAAATCCACACTGGAAAGGAAGAAGTAAAACTGTTATTATTTGTAGTAGATAACACTGTATATAGAGAACCCTAAAGATTCCACCAAAAAACTACTAAGACTGATAAATGAATTCAGTAAAGTAGCAGAATACAAAATAAATATCCAGGAAGTCTGTTGTATTTTTATATACCAATAATGAAGTATCACTATTGGAAAGGGAAACTAAGAAAGCAATCCCATTTATAATTGTACCAAAAAGAAATAAAGCACCTAAGAATAAATTTAACAAAGGAATTAAAAGACCTGTACTCGGAAAATTATACAACACTGAAGAAAGAAATTGAGGAAGATACAAATAAATGGAAGCATACACCATGGTTCATGGTTAGGAAGATTTAAAACACTAAAATGTCCATGCTACCAAAAGCAATCTATAGATTCAACGTGATCCCTATTAAAACGCCAATGGCATATTTTGCAGGATTAGAATAATCCAAAAATTTATGTGGAACTATTTTCTGAAGTTGACAATACCTTCCCACCTCTACTCCTGATACTGAGCCATCTTTTTAGTCATCTTTGGGGCAAGATCCACTGTGGAAGCTGAGGAAGGCACAGCATAGTGTCTCTTTTAACCCTGACTATAGATAGTTACATGACTAGTGACACTTCCAAACTCCAAGAAAGAATTAGGACATGACCATGCTCACCACATTCCACAAATGAATTCTTACTCTGGGCTGTTTTATGATTAAAGTGTCTTCCATGTAGACCTGGTGAATGTAATGCCACTTTCCAGTGCATTTCTAGTGGGAAGAGCAGGGAGACCCCCCTATTCTGTTTCCCCTTTAAATGTGGAACAGCATGAATTTATGGGATTAAGTGGCAGTGACCAATGTTTGCCCCTAGCTAAATCAACGGTTTAATTAACTTCCTTCTTAGTTCGTTATATAGCGAGTTGGAATTCCCTATTTACTAGAGTGTATTATGCTTCTGTTAATACGTTAGATTAAATTCAATTTGGTATCTATATATATAAAAGGCTAATATGCTAAGTGTCCTTCCCACCTTCTGACCAGTCGCTATGATGCACACTGACCACCTAGGGTGCAGACGCTCAATGCAGGAGCTGCCATGACACACACAGAGAAAGAGCACCACAGACCTGGCGCCCAGAAAGCAACACTTGGCTTCCCCCAAGTGGGACACAGGCCCCGCCACCACCCTGGAGCGACAGCCCACCAAATTGCAGCCAACGCTGCTGAGACCCCATGGTGCAAAATGCAGCCCATAGCCCAGCCCAGCCTCAAAACAGGGTCGCTGTGGGTGCCGGGTAATGACATCACATAGTAACGCCCGGCTTCCTCTCTCTAGTGACTAGCCTCCTTGGAGTTCCAAGAACACAGGTGGAAACATTTCACACTTTAACCAAATGTCTGTGAAGCATTTTCCGTGCCTCATCTCATTTGATCCTCACAGAAGTCCTGGAGTAGGGAGATAGGAGACTCGGTGGGATCCTATTTTTCTTTTCATTAGCTGGAAAATGGAGATTTAGAAAGCTTAGAAACTTGACCCAACTGAAAAGAAGTAAGAAATGGTGGACCTTGAAAATGACTTCAGGTTTTCTCACCGCACAGAATATAGTCAAACACTGCTGCAGTTAAATATTTTACCCTTTGTTCTCCCTGCATGATCTACAATAATAATGTGCTTCATGTTGATACTTACTGCTGTGTTGCTGACAATTACCTGAAAGAGAAGTTGGGGTGCTTCACTGGGCTGGAAAAAGTTTAGCTATATCAGAAAGCAGGTCTAATTAAGCAAGTTTATTCTATATCTATAAAAGGCTAAGTTGACTTGTGCATGTGCGATCATATAAAACTCTCACTGGGGCCAATCGCACATGTATTTCCATCTGTCATTGTCGATCATGAATTTGGTTGACACTTCTATTATAGAGAAAGGGCGAACAGCGATATTAAAATATTTGTTCTAATTAATTTCCTTTCAATGTGCACGAATTTGTGCACTGAGCCACTAGTTCTATTATAAAAAGCACCACCTGGCCAGCATGGCTCAGTGATTAAGCATCGACCTATGAACCAGGAGGTCCCAGTTCGATTCCCAGTCAGGGCACATGCCTGGGTTGTGGGCTCAATCCCCAGCAGGGAGCGTGCAAGGAGGCAGCCGAGCAATGATTCTCTCTCACTCTCCCTTCCTCTTTCTGAAAACAATAAAAACATTAAAAATTAAACAAAACAAAACAAAACAAAAAAACAACTAAAAACAAAACAAAACAAAAAAAAACACCCTCCCATGGTTGGGAAGAAAACTATTTGCATACAACAGATTTCTAGATATTTTTTGCTGCTAGTTTTATGTAATGTTTATTGAACATTTTGACAAATATTTATTTTTATAAGCCTAAAAGTGATTCTTTAAAAGTTTGAAGAAACTTGACCCAAAGGGTATAAAAACCCTGGCACTTGAATGTTGAATGTCACCGTATGTGTGAAATTATATATTTCAGGGTAGTGTGAGCTTTTAATGTTAAGTCATATTAAACTCTTAAGTCAAATTAAGCCGACCAGGCATTGGCAGTGTAGCCATAACTTTCTGATGCTGGTAAAAACAAAATTGGCGACTTGAAATTAAATCATGCCACCGTTTTGAAACACTTGTCTTAAGGTATCAATGAAACACTTCAAAACACTAATATGGCCCTAACTGGTTTGGATCGGTGGATGGAGCGTCAGCCTGCAGACTGAAGGATCGCAGGTTCGATTCTGATCAAGGGGCATGTACCTTGGTTGGGGCACATCCCCAGATCGATGTTTCTCTCTCATCGATGTTTCTAACTCTCTATCCCTCTCCCTTCCTCTCTGTAAAAAAAAAAAAAAAAATCAATAAAAAATATTAAAAAAACAAACAAACACTGATATGAAGTGTCTAGATTCTCAGATGTCTGTGGCATAAGTTTTGATTTAAAAAAAGAAAAACAACCACAAAACAAAATACCACCCTAACCGGTTTGGCTCAGTGGATAGAGTGTCAGCCTGCGGACTGAAGGGTCCCAGGTTCGATTCCAGTCAAAGGCATGTACCTTGGTTGCAGGCACATCCCCAGTAAGGGGTGTGCAGGAGACAGCTGATCGATGTTTCTCTCTCATCGATGTTTCTAACTCTCTATTCCTCTCCCTTCCTCTCTGTAAAAAATCAATAAAATATATTTTAAAAAAATACCTAATAGCCTCAGCAATATTGAAAAAGAAGACCAAAGTTGGGGTATCACACTACCTGATATCAAACTATACTATAAGCCCATAGTAAACAAAACAGCATGGTATTGATATAAAACAGACACATAGATCAATGGAACAGAATAGGGAGCCCAGCAATAAGCCAACGCCTGTATGGCCAATTAATCTTTGACAAAGGAGACAAGAACATATGGCAGGGTAAAGACAGTCTATTCAATAAATATTTCTGGGAAAATTGGACAGATACCTGCAAATAAATGAAACTAGATCACCTCCTTACACCGTACACAAGAATAAACTCAAAATGGATTAAAGTCTTAAATGTAAGACTCAAAACCATAACAATCCTAGAAGATAACATACCAATAAAATCTCAGACTTTTCTCGTAGCAATATTTTTCTGATGTATCTCCTCAAACAAGGGAAACTAAAGAAAAAATAAACAAATGGGGCTCTATCAAACTAAACTATTTTTGCACAGCAAAGGAAACCATCAAAAAAGTAGAGAGATAATCTACTAAATGATAGGACATATTCACCAATGATACATCTGATAAGAGGTTAGTATCCCAAATTTATAAAGAACACATACTAAGCACCAAAAAATCCCACACAACCAATCCAATTTAAAAAGGGCAGAGGACCTGAATAGACACTTCTCCAAAGAAGATATATAGATGGCCAAGATGTTGGTGTCCCTCATTCGGGCGTCATAATGCTTGGGTTCTTTTCCCAGCCTTACAAAGCGTTCAGCATTCTGGAGAAAGGGGCTGCGCGTAGATGGTTAAAGAGTCCAGAGACGAAAGATAATTTTGAAAGGCATTGGGGGTCAGAGGATCTTCAGCTGAAGGAGCTAAAGACTCTTTCCTCAACTCAGGACCCTGCTTTTATTTCACACAATTTGTCCTAAGGCAAGGTGGACATAATACACTTCAAAGGGTAGGGTATCAAAGGGTAGAATACAGAAGCATTATCAGTTTGGGGAATAGCCTACAGCTGTTCAGGTGTTTGGCCAACAGGAGGCAATAAAATGCCCTGAGCTCTCTGGCAGCAAACGATTATCCTATTCAGATTTGGGGGTAGTGCCGTTTAGCCGTTTCCAACAGGTAAACTACATATGTGGCTTACCCTTGTTGAGCCGCCCAAGCTTCATCAACCTTTTGATGAAACTCTTATAATTATTACATGCTGCAATTGGTTCTCGGCACCAAGAGACATATGAAAACATGCTCAAAGTCACTAATCATCAGAGAGATGCAAGTTAAAACCACAGTGAGATATCACCTCACACCTGTCAGAATGGCTATCATCAACAAATCAACAAACAAGTGCTGGCGAGGATGTGGAGAAAAGGGGACCCTCATGCACTGCTGGTGGGAATGGAGACTGGTGCAGCCTCTGTGGAAGACAGTATGGAGTTACCTCAAAAAATTAAAAAGATGGATCTGCCTTATGACCCAGTAATTCCACTTCTGGGTATATATCCAAAGAAACCCAAAACACTAATTCAAAAGACTATATGCACCCCTATGTTCATTGCAGCGTTATTTACAATAGCCAAGTTATGGAAGCAACCGAAGTGTCCATCAATAGATGAGTGGGTAAGTGAGCTGTGATACACTTATACCATGGAATATTACGCAGCCATAAAAAAGAATGAAATCTTACCATTTGCATGGATGGACCTAGAGGGTATTATGCTCAGTGAAGTCAGAGAAAGACAAATACCATATGATTTAACATCTATGTGAGTCCCAGATTGGAGAGGGTACAGGCTAGGCTGAGGGACAACGCCCCGCCGTGCACGAATTTCGTGCACCGGGCTTCTAGTATTGTAATAACTGTGTATAGTGCCAGATGGGTATTAGATTTATCACAGTGACTACTTAATAGGTTATATAATGTCCAACAACTGGATTATACACCTGAAACTAATATAATATTGTTTGTCAACTGTAATTGAAACAAAATTATGTTTTTTTTCAAATATTTAGGTATAATTTTAACTATTCACTAATTATTAAACAAAGCATCAAGTTTGCAAAGGAAAAAAAAAGGTGTGAGTGCCTGAAACTTACAAGCCAAGGTGTTCCCAGCCTGAGCTTAATGCTGTTCCCAACAAAGGATTAAGCCAGTTGATAAGTTACCAAAGTTGTTTCTATCTCTCTCCCTCTCTGAAATCAATAAAAATATATATATTTTTAAAAAGATACAAAGGTGCCGTAGCCGGTGGCTCAGTTGGTTGGAGCATGGTCCTGTACACCCAAAGATTGTAGGTTCAATCCCTGGTCGGGACACGTACAGGAGGCAACCTATTAAAGTACTCCTGCCCTTCAATACACACAACCAAAAACAGAAAAAGCTGTCTATAATGAAACTAATCACAGCTACCACCACATACCCAAAGACTCCAGGGGAGTGTCTGACATATCCAGTGGAGTTGGGGACTCATCAAAGGAAGATCCTTGAATTGGTCAAGCAAGCCACAGTTGCTGGGCTATTCCTGAGAGCATTCCAAAGGACTCTCTACCAATCATTTCCTTTGAACTTGGAGAAAAAAGGACTGGCGGCAGGCAGGAGAAGCTGAGTGCATACTATGTGGGCGCATTTCCACAAGCAAACCTAAAAGGGGAGGTTGATCTCAGGTGCACCATTTGTGTGCAGTGGAGAGAGACAGCAACTCAGGAGCCACAAACGCTGACTACATGAAGTCCTCACTTAACGTCATTGATAGGGTCTTTGGCTTGACATGAAATGATGTAAAACTAAAGCAATTTAAGCAATTTTCCCACAGGCTAACTGATATAAACAAGAGCTAAATTCCCACGGCACCTCACCAATGTTATAGTGAAACAATGTTGTTCGAGGACCTGCTGTACAGAGACTCCAGCAGAGCCTAAGTACGAACCCATTACACTCCTGCTAGTGCGACACCTAGCGGAAATGGGCAAAGTCAAGGGGAACCCCTCTTTTTCAGTGAGACATGGCTACTCCTGGGCAGAGGATCCCGAAGGGTCCACTGAAGGCGCTCACAGACAACATGGCCCAAGGGGGCTTTGCTTCATTCCCTGTTTCCCCATATCCAGAGAGCAGAATGAAAAGCAAAACAACAGCCTCACTATTAGAGACCATCAAGATGTGGCCTTACAGTTCAAGTGCTAAGGTGATCATTCAAACTCTTCTTACTTGAGAAAGGAGTCAAGGAGGATTTCTCCACTCTTCTTGGGCAGACAGAACTGGTCCCATGCAATAAAAAATAATAAGCAGAAAAGGCCATCATGATACTTGTGCAACAATAATAGAGCAAAGCAACATGGAAGAAAAGGAATGAATGAAACAAAAGACAGATAAACATACTGTGGAAAGAGAATGATTTCAGAAACCCCAACAATGTAGACAACAGAGGTCAGCCTCTAATGTAACAAAAGAAGGAGCCAAAGAGGACAATATGATGAGAGAAAAAAGCTGGCAGAGCTAAGGAAAGAAACAGAGAAAAAAAATAAACTCGGGGCGGAAGTGAAAGCCACATTGCAAGCATCAAGACCTAGGATCAGCACTACAGAAAACAGAGTCAGTGAGATGGAAGGTTGGGAGCAGAGAAAGAAATCCCACCGCAGGAAAAAAGACAAGGAGATGACAGTGATGGAAGGAGAGATACACTGAGTGGCCAGATTATTATGACCACCTGACGTTTGTAGGCAAATTAGCCGTACACTGCATCGTATGGGGTATGGAAGCCAAAGGCCTGTTCGAACACCTTTGCTGTCTGCAGTTACCAAGATAAAACGTCTCCAATTCACACAGGAACACAAGGATTGGACAGTTGAGCATTGGAAAAAAGTCATGTGGTCCGATGAATCACGTTTCCAGTTGCATCATGCAGATGGCAGAGTGAGAATTTCACGGAAAAAGCATGAAAGCATGCACCCCACATGCATGAGTACAACCCTTCAAGCTGGTGAGGGCAGTGTTATGTTTGGGGCATGTTTTCCTGGCATGATTTGGGCCCTTTAATTCGTGTGGAACAACGTCTGAATAGCACAACATACCTAAGTATCATTGCTGATCAAGTTCATCCTATCATGTTGATGGCATCTCCCAATGGAGATGGCTTCTTCCAACAAGACAATGTGCCATGCCATGGTGCTCATATTGTGCAGGAGTGGTTTCAAGAACATGAGGGGAGACTTTACCTTGCTTAGGTGGCCCCCACAATCACCCGATCTCAATCCAATTGAGCATTTGTGGGACGAAGTTAAAAGAGCCATCAGGCAGCTGGTTCCACAACCATCAAATCTCACAGAACTGGACAGTGCTATTCATCAGGCATGGTGTCAGATTCCTCGCATCACCTTTCAACATCTCGTGGAATCAATGCCAAGAAGAATCACCGCAGTTTTGAAGGCAAAAGGTGGCCCAACGAAGTATTGATGGGGTGGTCATAATAATCTGGCCACTCTGTAAATGTGAAGGACCGATAACAGAGAGCCAATACTGGTACAAACTTGAAGAGAACAAATAAACCAGTAAGAAATACAGTCAAACCTGGCTGGCGTGGCTCAATTGTTGAGCGTCGACCCATGAACCAGGAGGTCAAGGTTTGATTTTCGGTCAAGGCACATACATGAGTTACAGGCTCAATCCCCAGTAGGGGGCGTGCAGGAGGCAGCCGATCAATGATTCTCTCTCATCATTGATGTTTCTAACTCTCTCCTCTCTTCCTCTCTGAAATCAATAAAAACATGTTTTAAAAAAAGAAATACAGTTAGGCCCAAATGTCAATATCTAATGCTCATTAAGAACCAGAAAAAGCCAACAGTTGACTGTCAACTCTGAGACATACTTGAATGAAGTTACTGAATTCAAGGATAAACAAGAAATCAGCCGAAACCGGTTTGGCTCAGTGGACAGAGCGTCGGCCTGCGGACTGAAAGGTCCCAGGTTCGATTCCGGTCAAGGGCATGTACCTTGGTTGCGGGCACATCCCCAGTAGGGGGTGAGCAGAAGGCAGCTGATCGATGTTTCTCTCTCATCGATGTTTCTAGCTCTCTATCCCTCTCCTCTCCTTTCCTCTCTGTAAAAAAATCAATAAAAATATATTTAAAAAAAAGAAAGAAATCATTGGTTTACAGGGTATATTTTTGATACCTTCAATGAATTAACTCAGAGGTTTTACGCAAGGAAGGATTCACCCAGTATTACTGCTGCTGCGCTTTCGATCGCTTCCCATTCAAGAGGCGCGTGCAGGCCCCCATTGGCGGCCCTGGCGTCATGTCCACGGGCCGAGGGGCGGGCCACTGGCTCAGCCCTGGCGCCCGCCCTCCCTCCCTCCCTTCCTAGGGCAGAATGTGTTCGATGGGTATTCGCGACCGCCATCTGCACACGACGGTGGCGTTCTGTCATTTATACACATTTTTCTCATTAAAAAGCGAATTATACTCGGGGGGAAAAAAATCACAAGTACCCCCAGACAAACAAGCAGGTCACCTAGCAAAGGGGATGAAAGATCTAGACTCGGCTCAGTACCAGCAGGCACTGGAAGACAATAAAGTGAGGTGCCCCAAGAATCGAGGGACAAAGGATGTGACCCAAGAACGTGAGAGGCAGCTAAGTTACTGAACATAAGGAACTGTAACATTTGTAAATACGCAAGAAAATCTAAATGAAGCTGCAACCAGTCCTCCAAAAGATAAAACCATCAACTCTCAAATGAGAAGTCTTTGTATGAAGGGCTGGCAGTGAGCACTGAGTTCATTCAAACATAAAATTAAATCTAAATAACTCTAGCAATTACCGACTGCCTTGCACTTTAAGCTGCCTGTCTTCCTCGGTGAAAGTTGCCAAATCTATTCGATTGGCTCCTCTAACTAACCATGCCAAAATGAAAACACACAAAAGAAAACCTCTCCTGAATGGAATTCTCTTGCACGATAGAAAAACTGGTTTGTATCTTCTCCACACACTCCAAAAAAGAGAATGCTAACTACCTGGTTCATTGCTGAGTGTGTAGGTCTAGAAATAAGAAGACCCATTACTCTCTTTGGTTTTTCCATTCACTTACCATGCCATCTTGGCAAACAATGCACTGCTTTGGGACTCATGAAAAACAGAGATAATGCCTGCATGGTCCACCTCCTGGCACGGTAAGGATCAAGGGATGCTGTATGTGAAAGTTCTTTGGAATCTACAAGCAAGGCCATAAAACCATGCCACTTGGTTGGATGGAAAGGACCACTGTATCAAGGAGTCAAATTGAATATTTAAAGACAAAGAAAGGGCCAGAAACCTTCTGTGGCTCTATCCCTACTTCCTTTCTTTCATCTCTGTACATTTCCAGGTCACTGCTTAGCACTATGAATAGGAAATTCAATACCCCCACAGCTCCTGAATGGAATGATTTTTAATTTGGAACCAAAAGCTAGTTTAAGAATTTAAAGATGTTGCTTTCCACCCAAGGTTAATGTCTCCAAATTTGCATTCCTTAATTCCACTAATATTTATTAAGCACCTACTATGTGCCTGGCACTGTTCCAAATAGCAGACACAGTCTCTAAATACTTAAAATAAAATCAAGTCAATGAAAGGCAAACAGAGGAATTGGGGGAACTAAATGAATTTTGCAGGAAAGGGGTCAATGCCTATTTATATTACAACTTACACACAGACATCTGACCATTTGCTCAGAGACAAACCCTCAAACAGCCAACGGGATGCAGTGAAGTTCAAAGAATCATGCATAGCCAACAAAAACAATAAATTGAATACTGGGTCACTGAACTATGAGAATGCCAGATGTTCCTGAAACGCTGCTCATGGTTACTTTGGGAGCCAAGTTCAATTCTTAATGCAGAAAACAAACAGGAGGCAAGATTGTACTTGGGTCAGACGGATTTGAGTCAACTAGAAAGCTTATTAGTAAAGGACTACCAATGAAGTCACTAAAACATTGGAAAAAATCTTTTCTTTTGGAAGAGATCTGTAAAGGGAGGAATGTGATAGGATTTTCCCATACCCTATTTTCACCTTCAACCTTTACACAGATCTTGCTGGAAGGGCATAACAATCAATGGGCATTCTTCAAGCACAGTGAAACAGAACAAGGCAGGAGTATGTTAGAAATGGTAGCCTAGGAAGATACTCATATACTAGCTAACATTTATAAGGAAGCCAGGGTTTTTAAATGCAAAGAACTACTATTTTTACATTTTTTACACAAGGAAATAATCCGGTGGAAAAGCCCTATCCCCAAGAGACTGACTCGGCCTCCATAAAGACCATCTTGTCATTCCTGTTTTGGATGTACAGTGGCCTTTCTTTTACCGAACTGATTATGACTTCTCTGATGAGATCCTCTAAGGATGGAAGAGATGAGCGAGTTCTTTCTAAAGATGACGGGAACTAGCGCATAATGAAATGAAAGAAACACACCCCATGGAGCTATGTAAGTGGCGGGTTGCAATCCGGACTCTCCGATAGCTTCCATTTCTATGGGGCAATAATAACGGCTCCTTTTTCCTCGCCTTAAGTCCTCCGCCAATTCCAACTCTCAGCCAAATGCAAACGATTGTGAAAATCAGATCGGCAATTCTAAAACTGGCCAAAATTCATGAAAATTATGAAGATGTAGGGCATTTTCCAAAATAAAGTAGAAAGAACTTTACCCTTCGATAGTCTTTTTTACAATTAGTGAAGTACATCACACAAGGACTTCCAATTCCTTAGAAAACGACAAAGGAGTATCATATGACAAAGGTACAGTATTAGATTAGTAGAAAGTTTACATAAGCATAAAAGCTCCACTGCCCACTCTTTACAAACTTGACAGTGACCAGAAGGTAGTTTTTCATTTAAGATCTTTGAAGCCAAGCAGTTAAGTGAAACATTTCAAGACAACTTTGGAACCGTTTCATGGACCTAATAGAAGTATATACATGAATTTTAAAATAAAACCAATGCATCGAAGACTAAATGTGGAAGTACACACACCTCACAATGAGAATGCGATCAGATGGCAGAAGGCAAAACTCTCCACCAGAGAGCGAGGAGGGATGCATTTGAGGAGAAAGGGCCCTGGGACTGAATTATCGCTCAGCTAATGTCTTCAATTCCAGATTCCCCAGGCCTTAGTCAGTGGTTTGGGACAAACATGGTATTTGATCACAAAGTACAACAGTAGAGATCTGTATCTGGGATGGGGAGGGAGCTTGGAACCCTGGGAATACTGTAGACACGACTCTATGATAATGAGGAGAGAGGTATGAGGACACGAGAGCGCTCACGAGGCTCTGTGCTCTGTATGACAGGCACCAACCAAATCACAACATACTATAAAGGTACTCAATTTACTACTTTAGTTGGAAGATCTGAAGTAGCTACATGAAAGTTTCTCTGGGAAATGTCCGGCACTGGAATAACTATGGTGTCACGCTCAGAGTTGATAGAGGAAAGGAGCTCAGAGGTTGACTTGCGGAAGATGATCTTTCTTCAGAGAGAGGACCAGAGCATTCAGTTCTCTAGAAAGTTCTATTAGTCTTGATCTTGTCTCTACAAAGAAAATAACGGGAATATCCATAGTGAGTTTATGAGTATAACCTTCTCTATTTTAACCAAGACTTACTCAGTGTTTAATTAGAGTGATAGTTCAAAAACCTTTGCCTTATCTCAGAATTATTCTCTATGGTTACTACAGAAAACGATTTACTGTTTAATTACTTATATATACACTTTACTCTCAGTTAAAAATCTGATTAGAAATGAGGAATGGGGAGGGGTGTGGGATGGGAATGGGGGGATGAGGACAAATATGTGATATCTTAATCAATAAAGAAATTTAAACAAAACAAAACAAAAAAACTCTCAACAAAGTGGGAATTGAGGGATTATACCTCAACATAATAAAAGCCTTATATGACAAACCTAAAAAAGAAAGAAAGAAAGAAAGAAAGAAAGAAAGAAAGAAAGGAAGGAAGGAAGGAAGGAAGGAAGGAAGGAAGGAAGGAAGGAAGGAAGGAAGAAAGAAAGAAAGAAAGAAAGAAAGAAAGAAAGAAAGAAAGAAAGAAAGAAAGAAAGAAAGAAAGAAAGAAAAGAAAAGAAAGGAGGAATGACGAATGACTGCTAGCGGGTACAGGGTTTCTTTTGGGGGAGATGAAAATTTTCTAAAATTACGGAGTGGCGCCCTAACCAAGTTGGCTTAGTGGATAGAGTGTCAGCCTGCAGACTGAAGGGTCCCAGGTTCGATTCCGTTCAAGGGCATGTACCTTGGTTGCGGGCACATCCCCAGTAGGAGGTGTGCAGGAGGCAGCTGATTGATGTTTCTCTCTCATCGTTGTTTCTAACTCTCTATCCCTCTCCCTTCCTCTCTGTAAAAAGTCAATAAAATATATTTAAAAAACAAACAAACAACAAACCCAAAAAGCAGAGGGAGCATTCTCTTGTTTCCACAATGCTATCTTCCTCCACCTAAAAATGACTCATTGTAAAATATATTTAAGTGGGAGAATCTTAATTTCTGTAAATATGAAGAGACTGTATGTTTTTTTAAAAAAATAAAATAAAATAAATAAAATAAAATTAGGGAGTGGCGAAGGTCACACAACTCTGTGAATACTGTATGCTTTAAATGGGTGAATTTTATGGTATATGAATTATATCAATAAAACTGTTAAAAACCTGATTAGAAAGTAAGTTTTCTTAGGCCCGTGGTCGGCAAACTGCAGCTCGTGAGCCACATGTGGCTCTTTGGCCCCTTGAGTGTGGCTCTTCCACAAAATACCATGGCCTGGGTGAGTCTATTTTGAAGAAGTTGCGTTAGAAGAAGTTTAAAAAATTTGGCTCTCAAAAGAAATTTCAATCGTTGTACTGTTGATATTTGGCTTTGTTGACTAATGAGTTTGCCTACTACTGTCTTAGACTTTCTCATTCACTTAGTGAATACTTCCCAAGATTATCCTACTTGTATAATTTAACAATTTTAATTGTCAGGCTAACCATTTTAGAATTTTAAAAATTTGTCTTTTGCTAAAAGGTTTGTCTAACACTATATTAGAAATTATAGTGTTGAACAGTGTTGTATACTAATTAAGCCCATCTTAATTAGTATACATCTAAACTGTTTTAGCTTTAAAACTGCCTTTAAAACAATATTCAATTAAAGCCATCTTTTTACAATTCAAATGGATGTTATTTTAAAAGACTGCTTCTGTACTACTCAACAACTCCCCCATCAGAGCAATAGTTTGAATTAACTGGTCACACTGATGCCCAACACACTACCTGGCTTACATACAGACTGAGAATGGAATCGAATGAAATTGATCCAGGTGTATTAAGGTGATGCAGCTTAATCTTGGCCAGGGATGGTGGTGGTGGTGGTGGTGGTGGTGGTGGTGGTGGTGTGTGTGTATGTGTGTGTGTGTGTGTGCACATATGCATAACCACGTGTGTGCTTGCACTCACATGCACAAGCCAAACTCCTCTAAATTTTATCATTTGAGGTAAGTGACTAGTCCCACAATATTGCTCAGAGGTCCATCACAAGACTTCCATAGGAAAAAACACAATACATCAGTGTAGATATTCTTTATGTCCTTCATCAAAAAGACCAATGATATGATAATGGTACAAAATGACAAAGCTATATAAAATATATTTGCAGACAAATAGCTTTCTGTTGCATTATGTTAAGACTAGAGGCCCAGTGCACGACATTCGTGCACTGTGGGGCGGGGGAGTCCCTTGGCCGGGCCTGCACTCTCTCATAGTCCAGGACCCCTAGGGGGATATCCGCCTGCCGGCTTAGGCTGCTCCCCTGTGGCGGACATCCCCCAAGGGGTCCTTACTGCTGCTGCGCTCACCAGCCGAGAGCCCGGCTTCTGGCTGAGCAGCGCTCCCCCTGTGGGAGCGCACTGACCACCAGGGGGCAGCTCCTGTGTTGAGTATATGCCCCCTGGTGGTCAGTGCACGTCATAGCGACCAGTCATTGTGCTGTTTGGTCGATTTGCATATTAGCCTTTTATTATAGCCTTTTATTATATAGGATAAGGTTTTCAGGGTAAGAAGAGATATATGCAATTAAAATATAACTAGAGGCCCAATACACAAAATTTGTGCAAGAGTAGGCCTTCCTTCCCCCAGCTGCCGGCACCGGCTTCCCTCTGGCACCTGGGAACCGGGCTTCCCTTGCAGCCCCAGCTTCGTCCGGAAGAAAGTACGAAAGGACGTCTGGTCTAATTAGCATATTATGCTTTTATTATTATAGAAGATAGAAGAAGATAGGGAGGAACATTGCAATGTTAAATTTGAATAAAAAATATCAATATGATCGGTCATTTTTAAATGTCCAGTTCAGTAGTGTTAAGTGCATTCACATTGTTGTGCAACTGACCTCCAGAACTTTCTCATCTTCCCCAACTGAAGCTCTCTCCCCATCAAGCTCCCTATTCCCCCTGCCCTTGGCAACCACCATCCTAATTTCCATCTCTATGACTCTGACTACACTAGGTACCTCATATAAGTGGAATGATATGGTATTTGTCCTTTTGGGTCTGGCTTATTGTACTTAGCGTCATGATTTCAGGTTCATCCATATTGTAGCATGTGCCAGGACCTCATTCATTTTAAAAGGTGAATAATAATATTCCATTGTGTGGATATACCACATTTTATTTATCTTGACTGATCATTTTAACTTCTTGATTTTTTTCAGTTTGAACCCACAGAATTTCTCTAGCTTTTTTTTCTGTCAAGCCCGGTGGATGATGATAAACTGCCAACTCAATTACTTTTCAAATATAATTCCTGGTATGATAAACTCCGCTCCCTGCTATTAAGATCTCCACAGTGCAAGGACTCCTGGGAGAGCAGGGTCTCTATTTGAATGGCTATTCTGGTTACCCAATTCTTGTTCTCTTTCCTGTCTGGGGTGAGAAAGCTGCTTCAATATTTTTAAAGGATAACTTTGCTTTGCTTCCCCCCCCCCCCCAGTATGTTTTTATTTATTTTAGAGATAAAAAGGGAAAGGAAGAGAGAAAAACACTGATCAGCTGCCTCCTGAACGCCCCCTAGTGGAGATCGAGCCAGAAACCAGGGAATGTACTCTGGGAATGGAACCAGGGACCTCTTGGTGCACGGGAGGACGCCCAACCGAGCCACACTGGCCAGGGCTCACTTTGCTTTTCCCGTGATAAAACCACAAAGAAGATTTGGCTGAAAGTAACAATTGCCTGAATGGCACGCTGTGGGGAAAATCAGATACTCTAGGATAGAAAGAGAAGTAATTTATTACTGTTTTGCCTTGTATTTAGAAGCGTCTCTGGGCTCTCTGCTGGGATTGCTCCAATCATCGGCTTCAGGTGTGGTCTTGTAATGGCGCCATGCTGACTTATTGAATACTGGAAGCCTCTCAAATGATTCACTTGAAAGAGCCTAATGGAAAAAATATACACCAAAGGGCCACAGTGCCATTTGTCACACATGAAATACGAATTCAAATTTTATATAAAACATTAGAAACCTTAATATATACTTTTTGAATTATATTAAAACTATACTATTTTAGTAGATTACTTAGACTGGGAAGATGAAAGCTTTTTTAAAGGAATAAAAATATTCCCTCATTCAAAGCCAGTACTGACATATACATGACCAGAACAAAAAGCATTTGAATCCAGTTAGTACTGCTTTCAGATACTTTGGACTATACAGTCTTAGACCAAGCACTCCTGTTCACTGGGCAACCATTCTCCCAGGGGGCTCAGAAAGAAATAAAATTCCATACATAGTAGATTTACAAACATAAAGCCATAAAGTGTTATCAAATATCACACATTCAAATGCACCGGCATCTAAGATAAACACTCCAAATACTGGTGAAGTTACGTTGTAATATATTACATGCATGTTATATTTTATAACATACTAGTGGCCTGGTGCATGAAATTCATGCACGGGGGGGAGGGTGGAGGTGGGAGATGTTCCTCAGCCCAGCCTGCACCCTCTCCAATCTGGGACCCCTCAAAGGATGTCCTTCTGCTGGTTTACAGGGATCGGGCCTAAACTGGCAGTCGGACATCTCTCTCGCAATCTGGGACGGCTGGCTCCTAACCGCTCACCTGCCTGCCTGCCTGCCTGTTTGCCCCTAACCACTCTGCCTGCTGCCTGCTCGCCCCCAACTGCCTCCCCTGCCGGCCTGCTCACTCCAAACTGCCCCCCTGTTGTCCTGATCACCTCCAACTGACCCTCACTGACGGCCTGCTCGCTCCCAACTGGCCCCTCTGTTGGTCTGCTTACCCCCAATGGCCCCGCCCCCCACCAGCCTGATCACCCACAACTGCCATCCCATCCTGGCCTGATCACCTACAACCCCCCTCTTGGCCTCTAACCGCCTCTACCTCAGCCCTGACACCATGGCTTTGTCCAGAAGAATGTCCGGAAGGTCTCCTGGAAGTTCTCCCAGTCTAATTAGCATAGTACCCTTTTATTAGTATAGATAGCACACTATATGGCCATTAAAAAGGAGCCAGTTCTACGTGAACTGATAAGGAAAGATCTCCAATATATACCTGTAAGTAAAAAATATATACAGCAAAGTGCTGAAATAATCATTTGTGTGAAAAAAATTTAAATTTTTCTAGAACGATCCACAAGAAACTGGTACCTTTGGTTACTGCTGGGAACAGAACAGGGTGAGTTTGGGCCAGTAATGGGAGAGACTTAGTTCTCTCCCTTTTATAGCATTAAAATTCTGTCATATGTACCTATATAACCTATTCAAAAATACTTTAAATATTCTAGAGTTTAGAAATCAAGAAAAGTATAACAGTATCAATGAATGAGGTAATCTGTGTCACAGAGAACTCTGTTATTAGATCAGCCTTTTAATGACTATATTATGATAACTGAATTATTATGGCTTTGGGAAAGCCAGCAAGTTTTTAAAGCAACAGACTGAAAGATTCCAGTTTATGATAATCTGTCTCCTGCTAGATGAATCCTTTCAATGGATATGCAACCTTTTGAAAATCACAACTTTGAATTATGGTTTTAAAAATCAATCATTTTACTCTTTATAACTCCATATTTCACATTTTGCTATATCTGAGTGTACTGTCAAGGGTGAGGCATAACATGGTTTTCACAATAAACTGAAGTAAATCTGAGATGAATATAAGAGACTAGAGGTCTGGTGCACAAAATTCGTGCACTTGGTGGGGGGCCCTACAGCCAGGCCTGTGCCCTCTCGTGGTCCAGAAGCCCTTGGGGGATGTCTGACTGACAGCTTAGTCCTGGAGCAGGCCTAAGCTATAAGCCAGACATCCTTAGGGTGCCACGGAGGTGGGAGAGGCTCCCACCACTGCTGCTGCGCTCACCAGCTGTGAGCCGACTTCTGGCTGAGCAGTACTCCCCCTGTGGGAGCGCACTGACCACATAGGGTAGCTCCTGAGTTGAGCGTCTGCCCCCTGGTGGTCAGTGCACATCAAAGCAATTGGTCATTCCACCGTCCAGTCAATTTGCATATTACACTTTTATAATATAGGATAACAGATGCTATGGTCTATTATCTATTAGTTATTAGAACTTACAGCTTTAAAGTGTAGATGCCTTCATGCTAACAGAAAAAAAATGCATTACCTTCAAATAAATTACAGCATCCGTACCCACTCCTTCCATAGAATACAGTTTTAGATCTCCTTGGAAATATCTAGCATACAGACGAGAAATTGGCAAGCCATAACCAAATCCAGCCTACAGGGGAAAGAAAATGAATTCCGTGAGACAGGCATACTTGCTATCGCGTTTGGTATAAGGATCATTCAAGATTAAAAATAAATTCTTGATTCAGACTTAAAGAAAAAAAAACAATTGATTCAACCTCTGCAATGATGTATATGCTCGTCTGTGGCAAACAAACTATTTTCACTCTACAAAAACACTTCTTGTAGGTTTAGAAAATAATAGGAATACTGCAATTTTTGACTAATGCTTTCTTAGCACTTGAAAGCACATTTTTAAAGCAAATCCCAATCGAGTGGAATTTGAACTGGCAACAAAACGAAACCACATCATTTCAAAGTTTCATTATCAGATTCCCTTGCTCTCTGAAGCAAAAACAATAAATTGAATAGCACAGCAGTGCAAGGCTAACACACTGGAAAGAAAATTTCCTGAGCGACTACTTCCTAAGGTTCTAGGAATACTACAAGATTTGGATATATGGTAGTGCAAATACTAGTATTTTTAGAGACAAGAAAAGAATTCCAGTACCCGCCTATATCTCTATATCGTAGAACCCTGACTGTTAGTAATAGGTTGTTGGGGCGGGGGTGGGGGGAGTGGAAGACCTCCAGTATTAACAATAAAAACTGAGACTGAAGCTTCGGTAGAGGGGAAGCTTCAGTCCCTCTGGTTAAATCCACTGCTACAGTTAACAAAGGAGCTGGTGGGGTCATGCACCTAGAGTGGCAGTTGCATGGGCTTTAGGCTCAGATACACTTACATTGAAACTCGCTTTTTATGCAACTCTGAGCAATTTTCCCCCAATATATTTTTATTGATTTCAGAGAAAAGGGGAGAGGAAGAGAGAGAGAGAAACATCAATGACGAGAGAGAATCATTGCTCGGCTGCCTCCTGCACGCCCCCTACTGGGGATCTAGCCCACAACCCAGGCATGTGCTCTGACCGGGAATCGAACCGTGACCTCTTGGTTCATAGTTTGATGCTCAACCACTAAGCCACACCAGCCAGGCAACTCTGAGCAATTTACTGCACCTCTGTGAGAATGTCTTCTCATCAGAAAATGTAATAATAAAAAAAAACACCTTAACTCTTAAGACATAATAAAACTAAATGCATGGAAATTACTACAGAAGAGCAATTCTAACCATGTTACATGGATTTCTACCATCTTCCCTAGATTTTTTCCTCAGGGCAGGGCCTAACTCAAAGGGCTGGGTGTGACAGAGGAGTGCACCCCGTCATTTAAGGGCATTAAGACTGGCAGAGTATGGCCAGTAGTAAAGACAAAACAGCCACAATAGTTACTGAGATCCCCACAGTAAAGAAACCAGTGTATTCCAGGAAGAGGGAGAGAGAAAGAGGGAGACCGTCAATCAGCTGCCTCCTGCACGCCCCCTACCGGGGATCAAGCCTGCAGCCCAGGCATGTGCCCTGACCGAGAACTGAACCAGCAACCCGCCCAACTAAGCCACACCGGCCAGGGCCACACTTTAAAGCCGAGGACAGTTTACTGACTGGGAGGGATTAGTGGAAGAATCACAAGGAGAGGGTATATGATAAACTGGAAAGAACACAGACATAGCCAGCGCTGTGATGAGCTCAATGACCTTGGGCGAGGTACTAAGCTTATTCTCTCCTCTATAAAATGGGATGGTGCACACGTATTTTTTTTTTAAAGTCTCTTGCTTCAGGTGTTCAGTTTCATTAACAAATAACTATGACATAACAGCTATCCCCAGGATGGTATTTTGAGACCTGGAATAGACAACTCAAATTCCTTTTAAATAACTGGGGAAGGCTCTAGATTTGCTCGTAGTGGGTGTTCCCCTCCACCCCGCCCTGCGCCCCCCACCTTTTGACATTTATTTATGTAGGTACCAGAGCCTGGTCAAGGCAATGCCTTTCAAAATTGATTTTTCATGAATTTTCTTGAATCCAATGTAAGTGACTCCCACTCTGTGTTCAACACGCTGAGTTAATAAACTCTGTCTTGAATAAACAATGCAAAATGTAAGATTTTTATTCATGCAAATAAAATATAATCTTACGTGCTTACCAGTCAGGTAGGACTCGAAAATGAAGCTTAATTTATACCCTGAACCATTTTGCAGACTGATAGATGTTGCTGTGTTTAATGACAAAGGGCTCAATTGTTGTTTGTCAATTAGAAACACTCAGCGGGGGAAGAAAGTGTGGCCCTACCAGGATCTCAGTGCTGCCATGGTAACCAGACTTTCCTCACTGCCTTAATAGGGCTGAAGGTTATTTCCAGAGTGAGACAGAAAGGGCTCTGAAAATGCATACACCACCTATATGTTTCCTGCTTGTGTTATTTAATATAGAAAATGTAGTGTTCCTAATTTTAACATTTTAATTATATAAACAAATTTGGTGGGGAAGTTCAAGGGCCCGGGGTGATTTGGCCTCTATGGTATGCACGCGAAAAGTGCCAGGACCACGCTACAGCCACGCACGCTGCACTGTTCCTTTGCTCACCCGCAATTGGACTTCCACCCCCTCCACAGGAAATGCCTTTTCTCTGTATTAGGGAGTAAGGCACGGAGCTCGGAGTGTGTCTCCGACACAAATGAGAGAAGAAATCTAAGCCCAAAGGCTTCACAAAGAAAGTAGCAGTGGCATAAAATTCTCCCGCCTCCAAACCAGGCCCACACGGGGAGCATTCCAATTCAACGAGGCTTCTGCCCGGCCGTGGGGAGTCCCTGCCCATGTTAACGGTTTTTCCTTACGCAGCAGTTTAAGATGCTTACCAGAGGGGCAGCTCTTGAAGGCTCCAGGCTTGGTCTAGGAGCAGTGGAATACATGTAGTTAAAAAGACGATCTATCTTTCGAAGGGGAACGCCACCACCTAGGTCGCTGATCTGTAAAGGAGGAGAAGGATGAGGAGGAGGAGGAGGTGGTGAAGGCGGGGAGGAGGAGTCATTCCATACTTAATAGGAGGCAACAAGTTTATTAAATAAAGCCCTTATGAGATTACTCTCAAGTGTACAAGGGCTTTGAACCCCCAATGAAATATGAAGAGTGTTAAAACAAAGGAGGTAGGAAAGTGCCATGGGATCCCACGTGCTTGGGTTTGAGACCCTGTTTAGCTCCCTGAAAAACAGGCTACTTATATAGTTTAAACGAGGTAACTTAAGTCAAAGATCTATAATATGGTACTTTACAAATACGACATTCAGCAAACGTCATTCTTCTTCCCTTCCCTCTGATTCCACAATGTCTAGATACTATGACATGAACTGACAATTCAAGTGCATGTGCAAAGAAAGCAGTTACCTTAATGGACAAGTCTTCTTTACCCAGAGTAACGAGGGTTTTAACCGCTGGGTAGGCCTCTTTTCTGTCTTCATAGAGTTCAACTGTTGCTCTCATTGAGTTCTGAAATAATAAACCCTTTTCTTTACAACCCTCACAAATCACAATTTAAAAAAAGAAACTCACACGAGCTTATTTATGCACAATTTTTTTGGGGTGGGGGGAATATTGGTTGCATTTATATGACGTTTTTTCCCTCTAAAGAACTTAGCTCAATGTGGGTTCAGATCAAAGAAACACTCCCTGATGCTTTGTTTTTCATCTAGTTTAAGTCCCATCTACCATACTGCACATTGATTCTTCCCCCACCTCCTTTTTTGGTGTTAATTCTCACCTGAGGATATTTTCCCATTGATATTTAGAGAGAGTGGAAGGGAGGGGAAGAGACAGAGAGAAACATCGATGTGAGAGAGACACATCCAAAAAAGAACTCTCCTGCGTGCGCCCCAACCAGGGCCGTGATCGTGCCTGCAACCCAGGTACGTGCCCTTGACCAGAATCGAACCCAGGACCCTTCAGTCCACAGGCCGACGCTCTATCCACTGAGCCAAACTGGCTAGGGCTTTCCTCCCTTTATTCTTTTAGTTTTGCTTTAGGGTATTCAAGCCATTCAACTTTCAACCAAGAGGAATGTTTTCTATCGCAGGTCACGAGGTCGCAGAGGCTCACTGGAGAACCTGAACTCTACTTATCAGCCTGTGGTTTCAGAGCGCCTTTCCTCTAAAGCAGGTGGAAAACCTGCTTCCCACAGAATGAACCATTTGGTCGGAAAAAAAAGTGGAAGACGTCCGTTAAAAAGTTCTGCAAAAGCCACAGCTGTTGAGGAGGAGAAAGTTCACAACTGAATGCCCATCTCCACCTCTAAGTGTTGCATTAGTAACAGCATCGTTTTGGGAAGCAAATCAGCAGAAGTGATTTTCAGGCGTTCAATTTCGAGTTTCACGCATAGTGGAAGAACTAAAATTTTAGCTCCAACGCCTTGTACCTGTAATTCTGCTACCATAAATGCCATTAGCTACTGGTTAACAAAAGCAGCAGCTTAAGCCAGATTCTAAAGACTCTCTTTTTTGGGGGTGTCTTTTTTTAGTCTAACCCTTCTATATCTTTCTCCTCTGCCTCTGTCAGATCTTCTAAATTGACTCGAATATGTAAAAGGGTTATGGTAGCTCTCAGGACTAGAACTACTACTAATGCACCATCACAGTTAATGTTCAGAGGCGTAAATATGTGTAAAATTGTTTTTATTTTGATCTGTGTACCATCAATAAAACCTTGCCAGGTTTGGAAACTAAAGAGCATCCCTAATCTCCTAACTGAAGAAACAGTATGGATTTTACATCAAATCACTAAAGTACAATTAAGCTTCAAAATCAATATATACTAATATTCACAAAGACTACACTGTACACAGCAATTTTTCAGCTCACAGTGTACAAATTATAAAACCCACAGGATATCAGAAATAGAATTTTTTAAATGGTATGCAAAACCTTTTTCTTATGCTAATGTAATGAATCCATTATGCCCTGAATCAAAGTAATTTAAAATGAAGACTTCTTCCCATGTTGTTAAATTCCACTTACCTTGAACAACTCAAATAGCATGTGAAACAGATGTGAGGGCACATAAACTACCTGAATAGGTTTGCCTGGAGCTTTGGCTGAAAACAGAGACAAAATCGTCAATGAATAAGGACCAAAACTAGAAGTAAAAAATGTTTGCATTCTATTTTCTGAGTACATAAAAAAGAACTCTACAAAAGGCTAATTTAGGTTTCCACTTCTAAAGGCAGGGCTGAGCAAATGTTTTTGAAGTCCAACAAAATTTTTTTTTGGGGGGGGGCATCCAGTTCCTTTACTTACCAGCTATGTGACCCTGGGCAAATTATTCAATTGCTTTGGAACTTAGTTGAGTAATATTGGAATATTATCACCTACATCATAATGTTCTAAGCATTACAATAAGGCCATCCAACTATCACTGTGTGTTTTTTTCTTTTTAAAAAATGTTTTTATTGATTTCAGAGAGAGGAAGGGAGAGAGAGAAACATCAATGATGAGTGAGACTCATTCATCGGCTGCCTCCTACATGCCCCCTACTGGGAATTGAGCCTGAAACCTGGGCATGTGTCCTGACCAGGAATTGAACAGGTGACCTGTCGGTGCACAGGAGGATGCTCAACCAACTGAGCCACACCGGCCAGGGCTCATTCAGTGTTTTTCAAATTGGGAGACACCTACCCCTACCACTGACCCCAGTGGTCAGCAGGGGGAATGTGAAGCCACAGAGGAAAAGGGGCACATCTTTTTAGTGAATTGGACTAAAGAGCAATGTTAAATGATGACAAACAAGGCATATTATAGAGTAGAATGTAAGGTTCACATGACTTTTTTCTACTAGGAGCTAACAGACAGCCCCCTGGAGACCTACAGTCCTTTCTCCTTGCATCAGCGATTTTCTGGGGAAATCTAAGAAATGTCTAATTCCATGTCAAGCACTAAGAACAGTGTGAGCTATAGAATAGATGCTAGAAAATGTAGTCCTTGTGACCCAAAATCACTTTAGAGACTGAAACTATGTGAACTTTCTTAAGTAGACCACAGACATACCCACCCATGTTGTAATTTCAACCTAACTACTTCCTCTAATGAAGTACATAATTAACAGTATAAAGTAGAGAGAACATTCGTTTGGTTCTTAGTTTACGAAGAGCTTGAACATACATTATCCAATTGAATCCTTGTGATAATACTGCGTGGCTCATAGGGTGGGTGGCATTATTATGGGTGACGACACAGGCTTTGCAGAGGCGACGTGACTTGCCCATTGTAACAGAAGAGGCGCTAAAATTGGACACCTGGACCAAGAGCTTTTGTGATTCTAAATCCTGAACTCTTTGATAATCAGTTATTTTTTAAATTATTAAGTTAATATATGCAAATGATTTTAAAATGTGTTAAAAAGAAAACAAGTCCCTCCACCCTTTCCTATCTAACCCCCGCCCCCAGACTGCACCCAGAGGCAGCCACTCGTTACTATTTTTGCTTTAGTCTTCTGGTTAATAATATTTACATTCTATTTTGTGACCCTAATGAGCTCCTCTGTACTCTGCCTATAGATTCTATACCGATCACTGCAGAGCCCCCACAACAGTGTACCAGGATAACATTTCCTTCCCTGTGAGTCCAATGGCATCACTTGAAGAAGAATGTCTGTCTCAAGATGAAATGGATTCTCTTTATCGTCCTCAGACTACCCTTTTTAAGTCATCGAATATCTGGACCATGTCTTTCTGATACAGTCTTACATATTTCCCGGAACTTCTAACTACCCTTCCTCTTGGGTAACTGCACCAGAAACTTATGCTTTCCTCTCCATATCACTAAGATATTCCAGCTTTTTTATTCTATTGCATGGTGCCTACTCCATTCTTAAGGAGTTTTCAAATTAGAATCAACTGCTTTCCAAACATAATGCATAGCAATCATCCTCAAATCATTTTTGATGGAAGTTCTAGAATGTTTTCGCTACTTTTTCTATCTCTAGTAAACACACCATCAAGACCGTCAGATAACCTACCGCAAAAAGGTGTGCAAGGGAGGTACATTTCTCAATCCTTAGTCCTCTGATTCACTTGATTGAAAGTTTGGCTGGGTACAGAATTCTTGATTCAAAATCATTTTCTCTCAGAATTTGGAAAGGGGGGTGGCCCTCTGGCCCTGACAGTGCAGCTGCTAAGTTTAAATGCCAGTCACATTTTCATTCACACTGCTGGTTTTCACCTGAGGCCTGATACACCTTGGTTGTAATATTCTTGTTGAAGAATGAGGGACTGGATTAATCATTTGAGGTAGCTCTAACTTACACCAGCTTCCAACTAACCCCTACCCTTTCACTTCCCATTTCAGTCCTTTGCACCTCCTGGCTCTGCTCCTGGAGTCCCTCCAGGATAACCTCTGGCAACAGGTGCCATCTCTTCTGCTGCCTCCTTTGTGGCTTCTGCTCGATGTATTTCCCTCTGGTTACCCTACGGCAAGAGGTGATAGCAGTGGTCCACTGAGGAACCTCCTGGTTTCTTTGCTGTTTTTGTTGGTATTCCATTATCATCATTTTAATGGGAACTCCAGGAGTACACTAAATGTTTATCTTGTAGCAAAAGGCATGACTAGCTATACAAACAGCCTTCTGAATTCAACCCTTTTCACTCCAAATCTCAGGGAAATTAAGATACCTTTCATAGTTTTATTGTGTGTGTTTTAGTTCAATCAACACTTTCTAGGAGCCTTCTGAAGACTTGCTCAATTACTCGGACTTTTCTTTGGGAGCAATATAGTTTACATGTCTGTCCTTCCCTTTAAAATCATGCCAAATGTTTTGTCCATGACTCTTTCCTAATCCTGGATCCAGTAGCTTTTATGTAGTGGAGTCTTAATAAACATTTGTTGACTTTCTAAAATAAGATACAAATGGAATATGAATGTTCCATCTGAGGGTACATTTTAAAAAGTCAATGGAAAAAATTGTCCAGGTTTTTCATGCTCAAGACTTAATGAAATCTCTATCTTGCACAGTCATTGCTCCAAATATCATTCATTAAAACAACATCTATTAAGTACCAAGAGAACTCTACATAGCATATACAATTTTTTTATTTTCAGACAATTCTCCTATAAGAATGAAAAAAAATGGAAGCTACAAAGAAAAAAAATGCATTCAAGGGAAAAGGGAAAAGGGTTAATATCCAAAATTTATAAAGAACTCATGTAACTCAACACCAAAACAAACAAACATCCAATTAAAAAAATGAACAGAGGACCCAAATAAACACTTCTCCAAAGAGGACATACATATGAAAAGATGTTCACTAATCATAAGCGAAATGCAGAGCCAGTACACTCGGCAGACAGCTTCAGACCACATCGAAGCACCAGCCAACCGTATCCACAAGTGACTCACTCAAAGGGCAGACTCAGTGGGCACCACAGCCTTCCCCAGAACTTCTGCTTCCAACTTGTCTAAAGCCAGAAGAAGGGCTTGAAGTATGGAAAAAACTGGGCTCAGACCAAGAACACTGAGCTAGAGAAGGATGCTCCAGAACAGACTGAAGCCCATTGGGAGATGCCAGCTTCTGTGATTCCAAGAAGATCTCATCTCTTCTGCTGTGGCCAACTTGAATTATGGTCTCTATCTAATGACACTGGAGGCTCAAAATGGAGAAGGTGAACCCTATGATCCAGATATGCTCTACTACATTTTCCTGTGCATTCAGAAGTATCTTTTTGAAAATGGATGGGGTGGGCCCAGCACAGCTGATTCTCCACAGTGGTCACAGCCAGTCTTTGCAGCCAACTGGCCTGGGGGTAAATCCTTCCCATTGAAGTGCCAACAGCAATCAAGGCTCAACTACAACAGGAGGGTGCACACAGCCCCCACATAGGGTACACCTGGAGTGCCCTGCTTGGGTGACTAGGGAGGCAATAGCACTGGACCCTATAGGACACCTACTACACAAGGCCACTCTACCAAGTCCAGGAGACATAGCAGCTCTACCTAATACACAGAAACAAACACAGGGATGCTGCCAAAATGCAGAGGCAAAGAAACATTCCAAGATGAAGAAAAAAAAAACAGAAAAAACAAAACTCCAGAAAAAGAACTAAACAAAATGGAGACAAAAAATTTACTAGATGTAGAGTTAAAAACACTGTTTATAAGGATGCTCAATTAACTTAGGGGAAAGAGTAGGTCAAATTAGTGAGAACTTCAATAAAGTGATAGGAAACATAAAAATGAAACTAGAAAACATAAAAAATAAACAGAAATGAAGAATACATTGCAGGGAATCAACAGTGAAGTAGATGAAGCAGAGATTCAAATCAGAGATTTGGAAGATAAGGAAGCAGAAAACACCCAATCAGAACTCCAAAAAGAAAAAAGAATTAAAAAATGAGGATAGTGTAAGGAGCCTCAGGGACAACATCAAGCATGCTAACATTTGCATCATGGGGGTGCCAGAAGAAGAAGAGAGAGAGCAAGATATTGAAAACCTATTGGAAGAAATAATGACAGAAAACTTCCCCTACCTGGTGATGGAAAAAGACATACAAGTCCAGGAAGCACAGAGAGTCCCAAGCAAAATGAATTGGATTCAAAGAGGCCCATACCAAGACACATCATAATTAAAATGCCAAATGTTAAAGACAAAGAATCTTAAAAGCAGCAAAAGAAAAGCAGTTACCTTATAAGCAATTACATAATATTGTAATAACTATGTATGGTGCCAGTTGGGGTACTGGAAATATCAGAGGGAATACTTTGTAAAATATCTGATTGTCTAACCACTATGCTGTATGCCCAAAACTAATACAAAATAATATTGAATATAAACTGTAATTAAAAATAAAATTTAAATTAAAAACAGATTTCTAAGAGAAAAAAACAGTTGTAATAGGAGATTCAAGAAGAAAAAAGAGAGAAATGGTAGCTGGGCACTTAGAAATGGTTAATCAATTCCCAAAATCAATGAATAAGGCTATTAGAGACAATATATAGTATAGTTCAGTCACACTGGGGCCAAGTCCTGACTTAGGCATTTAATAGATATATTAATAGGAACTTAACCCATCTGGGATTGGCATCCCATTTCTGAAATGGCGCAGAACTTATCTCACTGGGTTAATATAAGGATGAAATGAGATCATGGTGATAAACTAATTTACATAGAGCCTGCCACATTGTAAGCAGTCAATAAATGCTGCCTAGTCTCATTACTAAAAATTAATTTCTACAGTATTAATGGAGCTATCAGTAATGGCTTTTTGACTGCTGCATAGAACCATTTGCCTGAAAATATCCACAAAAGTACCCAATATTGAGAAACTAGAGGTCAACTATCCCAGGGTAGATATATACCCTTTTGATGAAACCTGTTATAACAAAACAGCATGAGTTCAAATTTTTGTTACCCACCAAAACTAAAGCTATCAATCAACCTCCTGAGAGGAAAGACTAATCTAGAAATAAAAATTTCAAGTCATAACCATACAAGTCTTATCTTTCCCAAGTCAATCCTAAATTCCAGTAGCCACCCTTTTAAAAATATCCAGTATGCTTGGCAGGTATGGCTCAATGGTTGAGTGTCAACCTATGAACCAGGAGGTCACGGGTTGTGGGCTCGATCCCCAGCGTGGGGCATGCAGGAGGCAGCCAATCAGTGATTCACTCTCATCATTGTTGTTTCTTTCTCTCTCTCTTCCTCTCTGAAATCAATAAAAATATATTCTAAAAAATAATAAAAATAAAAATATCCAGTATGTGCCCGGTGCTGTATTTGAGGTCCCAGTAACATTATCCTTTCACTAGAGGCCTGGTGCACAAGATTCGTGCACTCGGGGGAGGGGGGGTGGGTCGTCCCCTCAGCCCAGCCTGTGTCCTCTCGCAGTCTGGGAGCCCTCGGGGGATGTCCAACTGACGGCCTTAGTGATGCCGCAGAGGCGGGAGAGGCTCCCACCACCGCCGCTGTGCGCACCAGCCATGAGCCTGCCTTCTGGCTGAGCATCTGCCTCCTGGTGGTCAGTGCGCATCATAGTGACTGGTTGTTCCACCTTTCAATCGAGTTGCATATTAGCTTTTTATTATATAGGATTGCCCCACAGGGTGAGCTTATGGATGAGGAAGCCAAGTGTCAGACAGGAAGTGACTTGTCTAAGGCCCACATCTAAATGTTTGAATCCAGATTTCTACCGCCTGGTTAAGCTACAAAGTTCCCATCTTCCCCCTAAGCCCTGCTGCCTTACAATATGGATGCTGAAAAGGTCAATTAGAAATTTTTATTTGCTTAATGTATTGGCAACTGATTTCTCAAGAGAAATGAGGACAAGTGTGATGAAATAGCTACTTGTCATTGGAGGAACCCACACAGGTTGCTGCAAGTGGCCAGTCAGAAATATCTGAGGTAAGTAAGGCTGTTAAATGTGTTACAGAAAGGACAATAAAGGAAGTTTACTATAACTGGCCCCCAATATTCTGAATTCTAGTGAGGACTGGTAAATACTGTGGTGTTCACACAGTATGTGTCCTACAAAATCCTATTTACCACTTTCTCAGGGGTCTTCATTGGAAAAGAAAAAAAATTCAGGGAAAAAAAAAGGTGGTATGTAAAACTAGCCAAACTTACATTCTCAGGTAGCAATGGACTGTTCTTTTGGGTTAATGGCAGCCTTACTCGTCTGAAATGTAGAGCGAGGGCAGCAAGCATGTCGCTGACTATTGTTAAAGGCACCCGTTGGGCAATGGGAGCATCCTGAAAGGCAATGCTATGCTAGTTCACACAGGCTCTGAAAATAAGTCCATAAGTAACTGGATCTGATCTGACCGCTCCCTGAAAACAGTCAGCCATCATGCTGTGGGAGACACGCGCACTCTCTCTCATTCTGCAGCGATAGTGTCTACTTACGCTGTTCAGGGCCAACCTTCAACCTGCAACTCTAACACAGAACTTATTAGAGACAAAGCAGAGTCTTTAACTGCGCTCGTAAAGAGCTTTGACATTTAAGAAATCATAAATATAAATCATAAATACATTACCTGAAAGCACTAGGAAACTAGAGGCTGCCTCTAACCACCAGCATTCATTTATCTTAGTGGTGGGGGAAAAGGGGCTTAAAAAGTCATGCAGGAGACAATGACAAAAGGAGTCATACAGCTCTGCTCCTGGCGGGGTGTGCTGCCCAGCGTGGCCACCTCGCTGGGAAGGAGTGGCTGACACAGCTGCACCTGGGAATCGGCAAGAACAGGCTCACTGCTCTGGCCTTCAGTGAGTGAGGCTGCTATTCAGGCCAAAGAGCAACTGGTTACTATCTGTGAATGTAAGTTCCATGTCTGACAAACAGAAAGCTGGACAGCGAGGTCAGGCCCCGCCTAGCCAGGAGGAAGAGAGAGAGAGAATATTCTGATGCTTCTACTCAGGAATACTCCAGCCAAGTCCATTCGGTTCCCATAGTGTATTGATTCAAAACATTGGCACAACTCAGAGGATCCAATGGACTTTGAAAGCAGCTTTGATTCACTACTTCCTAGTAAAATGTAGGGGGCCAATGTCTTACAACAGCAGCCTGAAGTCTTTTCACATTTTGATCTCATTATACATATTTTTAAAATTTATTATCTAAAGTTTTAGATATGGCCGAAACTGGTTTGGCTCAGTGGATAGAGCGTCAGCCTGCGGACTGAAAGGTCCCAGGTTCGATTCCGGTCAAGGGCATGTACCTTGGTTGCGGGCGCATTCCCAGTGGGGCGTGTGCAGGAGGCAGCTGATTGATGTTTCTCTCTCATCGATGTTTATAACTCTCTATCTCTCTCCCTTCCTCTCTGTAAAAAATCAATAAAATATATTTAAAATAAATAAATAAATAAAATAAAGTTTTACATATGTCTCCTTTTTTCCCAATTGACCCCCCCCGCCATTCCCACTCCAGGCAAGCCCCCACCGTCCCAGTGTCTGTGTCCATTGGTTATGCTAATATGCATGCATACAAGTCCTTTGTTGCTCTCTAACCCCCCCCCCCACCTCCCCTGCCATTTGTCTCTGATATTTTTGATCTCAAATTATATTGATCATTATATCCCACATATGAGTGAGATCATGTGATAAGTGAAATACAGTTCTGATATATTTTAAGAGGGAATTTGGTTTATCTTTTCTAAAATATATTTTTATTGATTTCAGAGAGGAAGGGAGAGGGAGAGAGGTAGAAACATCAATGATGAGAGAGAATCATTGATCAGCTGCCTCCTGCACATCCCACACTGGGGATTGAGCCCTCAACCTGGGCATGTGCCCTCACTAGGAATCGAACCGTGACCTCCTGGCTCATAAGTTGACGCTCAACCACTAAGCCATGCCATCCAGGCTTATCTTTAATTGTAAATACCTATACCCTAAGACTCAGTCATTCCACTTCTAGGAATCTAATGTGCAGAAATACTTCCACACATTCACAAATTTTCCCAACCCTCCAAACACAGGCACATAGACACACAGACACACAGACACATAGACACACAGACACACAGACACATAGACACACACACACACACACACACACACACACACACACACACACACACACCTTCATTGGGAAATCATTAAATAAATTATAAATTATGGTAATCTACACTATGGATAATCTCTAAATGACAACATAGGCAGAGATCTTCAAAGCAAAGTGAAAAACACATCATAGAACGTGAATATTTCCAACCCCATTTATGTGAAAAATGAAGCTCTGTATGGGACTGAGAGAGCAGTGGAGACTCACTTTTACTCTATATTTCTGTATTGTTTATATTTTTACAATGAGTATGTCTCTTTTTTTTTGGTAACTTACAAATTTAAAAAATTTAACATGGAAATATAGACTCATATGATTAATATAAAAGTCAGCTATAATCCTACTCTCCACACAGCTGTTGTTTCTCCCTAGGTGCTAGAAATCTTTCAAAATATTTTCCAGTGAACTTGCACTATTACAAACTTTTATAGCATGTGTTTAAAAGATTCTTTTAAAGCATTATTTTAAAGGGCTGCATAGTATTCTATCTTATGAGTGAACCACAATTTATGACCTCTGCTGTAGAAAACTTGGATCCTCTCATTTTTCTCTATAAGGAAACCACTGTGATCACCATTCTTGTACATACGACTGTGCATATCAATATTTTCTTATAATACACTTTCTGAGTTTAATTCACTGGGCCAAAGAATATGACTATTAATGAAAAAAAGAATATGACTATTACTAATTTAATTTACTGGGTCAAAGAGAAAGGATATTGGTGGCATCTTTTGAGAAAGGCTGGACCAATTTAAACTTATACCAGAAATGTATAAGTGTTGGTAAGAAAGTATTTTTCTGGGCAACAATTCGAGGCAAGAAAATGTTTCAATCATTGCCATTTTGAAAGACAAAAATGGCATTTCTCTTTGGTTTTGTTTGTACTTCTTTCTTTAATAAAGTTAAACATTTTCCCATAGGTTTATTGTTTGCATTTGCTATTTTGAGAATTGCCTATTTATACCTTTGTGCATTTTCTTCTGTGCCACGAACTTTGAGTTCTAATAGATTACACATTCCTGTACAAAAACTCCTTACAACAATATACCTAGTTGACCACAGATATAGAAAAGGTTTTAAAAATATAGAAAAGATTTTTTAAATCAGCAAAACTTTAGGATCTCGCTTAAATATAGCTCAGGTGTAATCAGATTTGGGTCAACTTCTTTGTACTTAAGTTTAAAGTTATTCTTTTACCATTGAATTCTTCAATTTCCAACTCAGGAGCTACCATGTAATACTGTTCACATAACATCTTGGCAGTTTCATACGCATCTGCAAAGAAAGAAAAAAAGTTTAGCTGCTGCACTAATAACACAGGCACAAGTAGATAGATAGATAGATAGATAGATAGATAGATAGATAGATAGATAGACAGACATAACAGATCAGCAAACAAGGACAATTTCTAACTTGTTGGATTTTTAATTAATTACCTCCTTTTTAAAAAGTAGCCTTTTTGGCTTGCCCAGCTGGTGTAGCTCAGTGGTTGAGCATTGACCTATGAACCAGGTGGTCACGGTTTGATTCCGGATTACGGGGGCTTGATCCCAGGTGGGGGCCGTGTAGGAGGCAGCCAATCAATGACCCTCTCCCATCACTGATGTTTCTGTCTCTCTCCCCCTCTCCCTTCCTCTCTGAAATCAATAAAAAAATTTTTTCAAGCCCTATAGAATTTAAATGTTAAAACGTGACATATCAACCTAAAATAATACAAAGATAAGATTCAGGTGTGTTCAGACTGTAAGTTTTGGTTCATTGACCTCATATTGCTAGCAAATTAAAATTGTATATAATATTTGACCTCGGAATAAAAATTCTGATTACTTTATTCAACTTTTAGAATTAAACCATTAAAAGAACCACAGACAGAGACATTAGAACAACTGACAAAATGAAATAATGAGGAAATGTTAGTAAGAGGAGAGGAAAAAAAAAGAGTTCATCACTGTGAAAACAGATATTAAAGTAGGACTTAATTGAAACCATAAAAAGTTAAAATATAGAATTATATTAAATTTGCAGGTTTTTTTTCCCTAGGCTATAATAAACCTCATTAAATATCTGTAAAGTACTTTTGTAAAAAGAAATCAAGATGCACTCTTTCTGCTTTGGTTATAGCACCAAACAATGCTACATCTCCACCTAGTGACACAATAGCACTAAGCCAACCAAGAACCTCCAGGGCTACTTTATTTAAACCAACAAATCCTAAAATCTAAAAATGATGCTCTGCTATCCATACACAAAGCCAATCCCCCTCCTCAAAACAACTCCTCCAAGTATATAACACCTTTAAAGGTGTTTTGAGATTGTTCTTCCATTCACCATAAAAGGAAATGTATCCACTAACTGTGGTATCTCCTCATGGCATTTGCTTGCCCAGTGGCATGAGATTATAATGGTATTATTAAGAAAAGGTATTACACAAATGCAACATGCGGAAGAGATGGTAGAACCCAGATAGAAGCCGCCAAATTGGGACCCAAAGACCCAGTGTGTTTCCTAAAACCACATGTGAATAAGAATTTTTAAAACATCATGACAAATTATGGTGTATCAGTGCTGTAATTAAAAATCACATGATGATGCTTGAAAAACTCAAAACACCACAATGAGACTCACATACACCAGCCAGTCAAGTATTTGGGGGATAGTAAAAGTAAAATCTACATTCATACACATCTTTATAAATTCCCATAGCACATCATAATGCCTTGGACACGATACACAGCTAGCAAGAATTTGATAAATGGAACAATCTTCTTGCCCATGAGAAAGTTCTCAAGGTGAAATCAATTATACTGATGAGAGATGTTCTTTTTCTTAGAATCCTTACCCAAGGATATGGGTTTTTTAAAAACTGATTTTTAGAGAGGAGGGAGGGAGGGAGGGAGGGAGGGAGGGAAGGAGGGAGGGAGGGAGGGAGGGAGGGAGGGAGGGAGGGGAGTCTAGAGACAGAAACATAGATCAGTTGTCTCCCGTATGCACCAGACCAGGGATTGAACCCACAACCTAGGTATGTGCCCTAATTGAAATTAAACCCGAAACCTTTTGGTGCATGAGATGATGCTCCAACCAGCTGAGCCACCAGGCCAGGATGAGAAATGTTCTTTTTTTGTCAGACTGGGAACCAGAGGCCTTGCGTGGTTCCCAAATCTCATTGTATGTGGAATTCACTACCAAGTTTTTTTTAAAAAATGCAGATTATAAAATAAGCCCCATAGAGATTCTGATGCAGTAGGTCTGTGTTGAGGCCTGGAAATCTATATTTTAAAAAGCTTAGCAAGTAATTCCGAAGAGAAGCTAGATTTGGGGACCACTTGCCGGGAAAGCCAAGGCTGGGCCATGATAACTCAGTCACTATCTCTCCCAGGACATGAATGATCATGGGGTACTGGGGTGTATACAACACACATGTACTCAAACTTCTATTTCACTTCTATTTAAGTGAACTAATATAAAAATGTAAAAACTTTAAAACATCACCAAATAACCAAAATTTAACTACTGGCTTATAATTTCATGTCTTTCATTTTGGGGTAGAATGCAAGTTCTACTTTTAACAACAAGCTTTCAAATAAGACTTTTCTAATTTTAATTAGAAACCAAAATTTTAAATATAATTTACCAAATTACTTTTATCTGCAATACATCTGAGCAAGTAATTACAACCAATCTTTAAAAAAATTTTTTTAATTGATTTCAGAGAGGAAGGGAGAGGGAGAACGAGCTAGAAACATCAATGAGGGAGAATCATTGATTGGCTGCCTCCTGCACGCCCCCTACTGGGGACTGAGCCTGAAACTCAGGCATGTGCCCTGATTGGGAATCAAACCCGTGTCTCCTGGTTCATAGGTTGAGGCTCAACCACTGAGCCACACCGGCTGGGCTCCAAACAATCTTTAAAAGGAAATTATTATTACTGCCACTAAACATAAATGCTATTCATTGTTTTAAGGATCAGTTTTCAAGGACAATAAGATAATGATCATAAAGTACCTAACAAAACTGTGGGTGTGACACATATATACTTCCCCCAGGCTAGAACACTCAACCTGTAAACACACAAGACTGATTATTTATTTAAAAGGCCAAGTCATAAAGAGTAGGGTGAAGGTTCACCGAGCAACTAGCTGAACAGATCCAACCTAGCCAGGAATTTAAGAAAAAGCACACAGGAAAATTTAATACATTATGGAGGTTATTTTATTAATTTCTGTTAATCCTCACCGAGGATATTTTTCCATTGATTTTTAGAGAGAGTGGAATGAAGGGGGAGAGACAGAGAGAGAAACATCTATGTGAGAGAGACACATTAATTGATTGCCTCCAGCACACGCTCGCGGGGCCTGGGATGAGCCTGCAATCGAGGTACATGCCCTTGACCAGAATTAAACCCAGGACCCTTTAGTCCATGGGCTGACACTTTACCCACTGAGCCAAACCGGCTAGGGCTATTTTATTAATTTTTTATTAGAAGATTTGCCTATTCAAAATTCACCATAGAACTCTGCTATCAAATATTGGCCTCTGTTGTGAATACACATAATCATTTGTTTATAAATATCTTAGAAGAGGCGGGGCAAGGATGAATTTGAGTGAGTGCTGAAAAAACAAACATGAAGGTGCCAAGGTCCTTAACAGGTTTAATAGGATACAGAAAACCGTGAGGCTCAAGTTTAAGAAGCCAGTGCCAGAACAAGGTGGTGTACATGGCCACAAAGCATTGCAAAGTCACAGATGTGCTGCTTTTTAGAAACCCTTGTAAACAGTTCCAAATAAAGTGCACCCCGAGTGAGAACCACCAGATATTTGTAAGTTCCAGACCCTTTCTCACCCTTCAAACCACAGCCGACTGGAGATGTGGGGGGGCAGAGCATCTAACAAAAGGGCAACCAATCTACAGGCTGAGCAAAATCCTACAACCTGTGGTCGTGGGCAGAAAGACAGGCTGAGCCAATGAACTTCATCTTTTGAGAATTTCAGATCAAGACTCGGGCAGGGCAGAAGACAAAAAGGAAACTCTGAGAGTTATCATCATCTAGAAGGCCTGCGTTGGCCATTGCCCTAAACAAGTCTGCCAGTCTACAGACAAGAGAGAGAGGCAGAGGGGCTAGGACTTGGCAACCCCAGTTACAAAGATACACAGAAAACAGCCTTGTTTTCTGTTTCCCAGTTCCAATGTCTATAGCTCCGACTGTGAAGTGATTCCTGCCCTTGGATTTTCATGGGACCTACTAGGTTCTTTCAATAAATCTGTTTCTTGAACTAGTGTGAGTGGGTCTCTGTTATTCGCAAACTGAAGAGCCCCACATGAGAGCACAAGACATTATTTCCGAACCAAAATAATGACACACTTTCAGGATGCCATTTGTATGCCATTATGCTAAGCCTACTGGCATATAGGAACAACACAGGCAGGCTAACATCGCTGCGAGAGGTGACTTTTGTACCAAGTATTTAAGTTTGTACCTTTAAAATTATCTTCCCACTGGATTTTCCATTTTCTTTCCTGGTTTCTCACAAAGAAAGGAGGAAAGGGTCACAATGGAAGGAACCTCCCAGAAACTGCTTTACAATACTAATTCTAGCATTCACTACCTCGAGTCTATAATTTGCAGATGTGTAAAGGTAGATATTAATGTGCTAAATAAGCGACAAGGAGGCATGCTTCAGCGTTCTGCACATTCAATTAATGTATGTGATGCACCCCACTTTTATACATTTATACAACTGGCTAGTCAAAAATAAAAATATTGTCCCTACCCTTCTACATAAAAAGTTTTCTCTAGTCTGTCTCAAGAGATCTAAGCACAGAATCATTGTTAGTTCATTAAGGCTTCCTAAGGCTATAAAACACACGTGCATGCATAGGCAAACACACGCGTGTGTACTACACACACACACACACACACACACACACACACACACACACACACAGATCATCTGGGCTGGACATCTGACTGGCCTAAACCAGGATCTTTCCAGCTGAGAAAATCAATGGTAGAGCTGTAATTAAAACCCAGAAGCCCAACTCCCTCCACACAAAGCTTCCTAAAACAAAAAGGAAGGGAAACAATATTAGAGATAGAGATGCCAAGTTAGAAGATTAACTGAGAAATCTCAGAGCATACGAGAAGGTAAAAACCTCGTCAAAAATACCAACTACTCTAAAAAGAGGAAGGAAGTGTTCTTAAACTTCACTAAGAGGCCAAGGAAACTGACATGCACTAGTGGGTACTGGGAAGAAAAGCTGGCCCTAGCCGGTGGATAGAGCATCGCCGTGTGGACTGAAGGGTCCCAGGTTCGATTCCGGCCAAGGACACATGCCCTGGCTGCGGGCTCGATCCCCAGTGTGGGGTGTGCAGGAGGCAGCCGATCAATGATTATCTCTCAGCATTGATGTCTCTATCTCTCTCCCTTCCTTGAGGAGGAGGAGGAGGAGGAGGAGGAGAAGGGGAGGAGAAAGAGGAAGAGGAGGAGGAGGAGGAGGAGGAAGAAGAAGAAGAAAAGAAGAAGAAGGAGGAGGGAGGAAAAGGAAAGGAAGAGGAAGAAAAAGAAGGAGAAGGAGGAGGAGGAGGAAGAGGAGGAGAAGGAGGAGGAGGAGGAGGAGGAGGAGGAGGAGGAGGAGGAGGAGGAGGAGGAGGAGGGGGAGGAGGGGGAGGAGGGGGAGGGGGAGGAGGGGGAGGAGGAGGAGGAAGAGAACAACAACAACTGGAGAGGCCGGGGCACTCTGAGCCCTTCTGGGTGTTGTTGATCCTGGGGCCTTTGGGGGGGACACTCCAGTACATTTTTGCTAGAAGAAATGGAAGAATTTCTAGGCATTTTTACCACTGGTGCTCTCTGCCTTATTTGTCCTTTCACAGTCTTATTTTTAAGCCAGAAAGAGCATCTACTCAGGTATTTTGACACTCACCAAATTAATTAATAGGGCCCATGGGGAATGAAATAGAAAACTGACTGTTAACATTTGCTTCAGTCTACACAGGGAGAAGAGAGACCTTCAGGGTTCCTGCTAGGTGGCCCAGCCCATTTTGCCATGGCAGGAAAGGTAACTGATTTAAGGCCCCATTGAAGAATAAAGATTGTACACACCTGGCTGGAAAAATCATTTGACTATAGAGATTATGTGCACTGCAGATCAGACATAGGAAGGATTCCAACAATACTGATACAGAGGGCAGAATAGAGGCTCCTATCTTCAGGTACTGAATTCGCCCAGGAGGCCATGTATGATGGACATGAGTGCTGGAGATGGGGAAATACACAAAGACCATGGATTTTGTAGAGATAAAGATTACTTACATCATTCCCAGTTTTATACCAATCTGTAAATTTGGTATGAATTCAAAAAAGCAGGTCATTATTATTCTCTTCTCTCTTGTTCCACATTTTCTATTGTCTTCAATGAGCATTTTTTTATTATTATTTTGGTAACATAGGATTAGTCTCCTTCACTGACTCAACTGGGAACAGGAATTGGATGATTGACAAAAATGTTGGCTAAAGTGGGAAACCATAAAATATGACTATTATCATAAACATGATTTAAAATGCACATGTAAATACATCATTTATTCCTCTACCCATCTTTTCATATAAGGCCAAAGCCTCTTCTTTGAATATGGATAGGGTTCTAGCTCATCTATCTAGATTGAAAAATACCATATACATCTATGAATATTCCAATTCCCATGTCTTTTTTGTTGTTGTTGTTAATCCTCACCTGAGGATATTTTTTCCATCGATTTTTTTTGAGAAAGTGGAAGGGAGGGAGAGACAGAAAGAGAGAAACATCAATGTGAGAGAGACACTTAAACTGGTTGCCTCCCGCATGTGCCCTGACCAGGGGTGGGGATCGAACCTGCAACCGAGGTACACGCCCTTCACCAGAATCAAACCTGCGACCCTTCAGTCAACAGACCAACACTCTAACCATCTAACCACTGATAAAACAAGCTAGGGCAAGTTTACACATCCTATATAATAAAAGGCTAACATGCAAATAGACCTCCACTGTTTTTTCCTTAAGGGAAGAGGCTGCTGAGAAATGAAAAACCAAACAACCGAACAACCGGTCGCTATGACATGTGCTGACCACCAGGGGGCGCGCACGGACCATGGTGGCGTTGGCCTTGCGGGATAGTGGATCAGGTGAGCGGGGGTGCCAGAGCAAGGCGGGACACTGGTCGCTGTTATTAGGGCGAGCCTCTGGTGGTTACTGAAAATTCTTTGCTCCCATGCGCTGAGCTGAGGTCCCACCGCTGTCGGAGCCCAGCACTGGTCTTAATCACTCAGCGCCGTCAGTGGGTGTGAGCAGCGGCTGCCAGCTCCGATTGCCCCTGAGGGCTTCTCCACCTCCCCCTGCTCCTGAAGGGCAATCGGGGCAGCAGCTGCTGCTCGTAGATGCTGACAGCGCCAGCCCCACTTGCACCCACTGCTGGCACCAGCCCCAATTGCTCTTCACCGTCAGTGGGTGGGAGCGGCGGCGGCGGGAGCAGGGCTGCCAGCACACAGCGGACTAGGGGACGCGGCAGGAGGGGCCGGGTGGGGGCATGGAGGATGGGCCAAGACCCGCCCCTGTGCCCACCGCAGCCTCGGGGCCCACAGTTCCTTTCAAGGTGCACGAATTCATGCACTGGGCCCCTAATATTTTAATAAATTATGTAGTCACAACAGGTGGTATAACTTATACCAATGGTTTGAGGACAAATAAGTGACCTTTACTAAACATATGCCTCACCAGATGGGTGGGACACAACAGCATCAAGTAAGTATGTACAAGCCAGTGTACTTAGTGTGCTGTGGGTATCAGTAGGTGTGACTTATGAAGGGAATGAAGGGTGGCAGAGAAGTTGACTGCATGGATGCTGCTTGATGTGTTTACGCATTTTGAGAATCTGAAGCCATCCTCCACTGTTTTTTCCTTAAGGGAAGAGGCTGCTGAGAAATGAAAAGCATGGTTTCAAAGAGGCAGTGGGGAGCAGGGGACATGCCAGTCCCTCCTTCCTCCGTGAGTGTGGGGGGTAGGAGTGTGCATGCATATGCATGTGTTGGAGGAAGTAGCATTCTGAGTGGCAGAGGGACCTGGAGGTGTCTTTTATTGGGCACAGTCTCACCAGGAAGCCAGACTTCAAGCTATGCCAAACAGCCTGACCGGAATGGCTCAGTGGTTGAGCATCGATCTATGACTCATACCCAGGTTTCGGGCTCGATCCCCAGTGTGGGGCGCGCAGGAGGCAGCTGATCAATGACTCTCTCTCATCATTGATGTTTCTACCTCTCTCTCTCCTTTCCTCTCTGAAATCAGCAAAAATATGTAACTTTTTAAAAATTACGCCAAACAAGTGGTAGAAATGAGGAAATGAGAGGGTGGAGTAAATTTTGTTCACTATGCAATAGTGGTCTCACTGGGTGAAAACTCAAAAGGGTCAAGAGAAAGAGTGAAGATAAGGCTGTGAGCGAGCACAGGAAGAGGGAGGGGAAAGGAGAGGATCTGGCCCGCGGTCAAAATCATGACTACACAGGACAAAGGAAGCAGGAAGCTGTGAGGCAGGCTGTAGACAGAACTCTCGGTTTCTTTCTTTAAAATATTGACTGAACTGTTTTGCACGTGATCTTCAGCTGGTTTTTGGTACAAAATCTCTGTCCCTAAGAGGAGTGATGCACACGTGGGTGAGAGTAATTGCAGACCTCTCGAACTTTACACCCCAGTTAGAGAGATCAACAGAAGTACAGCTGTCAAGGCCGGGTAGTTGGTAATGAGTGCAATAAGAGCAGTACAGACAGTAAGCGCTGCAAAACAAGATTCTTTTGGCCTCGAGAGGCAAGTTGAAGCAGGTTCCTCCTCACCCTCTCCAACGCCTCTGACTCACTTTAGCACTGCTCATTCCTCTGCTATACGGAAGGGCTAACAGTTGCCTAGAACTCCCTGTCGCTGATTCATGGTTAAAATCTCCCTAAAAACTGCCCCGCCAGCATGGCTCAGTGGTTGAATGCCGACCTATGAACTAGGAGGTCACGGTTTGATTTCCAGTCAGGGCACTTGCCTGGGTTGGGGGCTCGATCCCAGCTGAGGGGTGTGCAGGAAGCAGCCAATCAATGATTCTCTCTCATCAGTGATGTTTCTATCTCTCCCTCTCCCTTCCTCTCTGAAAATATATATATATTTTAAAAACTCCCTAAAAACTAATGAAAGACTGTATTTGTGAAGAAATAGTGAGCCCAGAATAAAGAATCCGCACGTACCCATTACTAGCTTCAACAGTGTTCAACACATGCCAAATCTTTTTCACTACCCTCCCCTCTGTATAATTTAAAGTAAATCCCACGTGTCATTTTCTATCATGCGTAATATTTTGAAATACCTCTCTCAAAAAGCTAGGACTCCTTTAAAAAAACACACAATACCAATATCACACCTACAAAAATTAACAATCTTTCTTGAATGTCAAATATCCAGTTGTCTTCTAAATGTCCTACGTGAGTTCTAAAAATATTTTAGACTTTGTGCCAAAAATAAATGTAAAGGCACCAACCTGTTATATAATCAGTGGTATAAATGAGAAGCCACACGACTTGCGTGAAGGCCAAGGACTTCTGCTAGTAAACTTGTGTACCGCGCTGACTGGGTGCTAGCGCTGCTTTAGGAGCTCTGCATATAGTAACTCATTTAACCCTATGATACAGGTGAATGTACCATTTTATAAATGAAGAAACTGAGGCCGCCCAAAGAGTTTACATAACACGTCCAAAATCGCTCAGCTAACCCAATGTCCATTAGCCGGTGAATAAACAAAATGTGGTTTATCCATTTAACTAAAGATTATTTGGCTATAAAAAATGAATGAAGTACTAATGCCTGCAACAACATGGATGATCCTTGAAAACATTATGCTAAGTGAAAGAAGCCAGACACAAAAGACCACATGTTGTATGATTCCATTCACATAAAATGTCCCGAATAGGCAGAAAGTAGATTAGTGGTTGCCTAGTCCTGGGAAGAGGGGTAGTGGGGATTGACTGCTAAGGGTATGGGGGTTTCTTTCGGGGGTGATGGAAATGTTCTAAAATTGGATTGTGGCACTGGCTATACAACTATGTGAATATCCTAAAAAAAACCACTGAATTGTACACTTTAAGTGGGTGAATTATATAGTATGTATATAAATTATATCTCAATAAAGCTGTTTTTAAAGAAGTAAATTTTCAGTTTCAAATTTATCAAACCAAGAAATACTTATTGACCATCTAAAAGGCATATACTAAGTTCCATGTAAGTTACAAAACAAGTTTAAGACACACACCCTGACCTCCAATTGCTTGCAGTTCAAGAGAAAAGGCACATACGCAGCGTATAATAATGCACTTTTGCATTATGAATGTGCACCTTTTTTTCGTAAGGGCAGTCAACTATCTGAACCTGGCTTTCTGATTCATAAAAGACATTGGGCTATGGTCTAATGAACATACAACTATGCCAAGACCAATCCTGTTCCCCTCCCCCAGCAGGGGCCTGCAGAAGTCATGATTAACCACAGGCTTCTCTTGTGAGAGAGTTACCTGTAGGATTCTTAGGGAGCTGAGGCTGGATCTATTCATCTTACAATGGAAAGAATTTGAGTGAATGTTTCCTAATTAAACAGAGGCCAGAACAGCTTGGCAATTCCAGGCTGGGCAAAGGCCCCTAGGCCTGGGTCCTCCTCCCTGAATTTAAGAATGCCCAGGGTAGCCCAGCCGGCATGGCTCAGTGGTTGAGCATCGACCTGTAAACCAGGAGGTCACGGTTTGATTCCTGGTCAGGGCACAAGCCTGGGTTGTGGGCTCGAGCCCCACTGTGGGGCGTGCAGGATGCAGCCAATCAATGATTCTCTCTCATCATTGATGTTTCTATCTTGCTCTCCCTCTCCCTTCCTCTCTGAAATCAATAAAATATATTTTTTTAAAAGAATGCCCAGAGTAGCCCAGCTGGTGTGGCTCAGTGGTTGAGCACTGACCTATGAACCAGGAGGTCACAATTCAATTCCCAGTCAGGGCTCATGCCTGGGTTTCAGGCTCAATCTCCAGTGTGGAACATGCAGGAGGCAGCCAATCAATGATTCTTTCTCATCACTGATGTTTCTCTCACTCTCTGCTGCTCCCTTCCTCTCTGAAATCAATAAAAATATCCTACATAATAAAATGGTAATATGTAAATTACCATCACTCCGCTACGCCCACGATTGGGCCAGCAGGAGGCGCAGGGGGTGGGACTCAGGGTGGCCGGGGTAGCTGATTGGGCCAGCAGGACGCTGAGCTCGCGGCGCCAGTGGCGCCGCGAGCTCAGCGTCTGTGTCATGGCTGCCCCGGAGGCTTTCGGAAGGCCTGGTGCACCGGCGGACAGACAGCCAGCCGGCTCCCCCGCGATCAAAAGCCAAAGCGGGGGAGCTGTCTGTCTGTCTGCGCCGGCGCAAGGCCTTCCGAAAGCCTCCGCCGCGCTGGAGGCTTTCGGAAGGCCTGGGGAACCGGCGGACAGACAGCCAGCCGGCTCCCCCGCGATCAAAAGCCAAAGCGGGGGAGCTGTCTGTCTGTCTGCGCCGGCGCAAGGCCTTCCGAAAGCCTCCGCCGCGCTGGAGGCTTTCGGAAGGCCTGGGGCACCGGCGGACAGACACACAGCCGGCTCCCCCGCAATCAAAAGCCAAAGCGGGGGAGCTGTCTGTCTGTCTGCGCCGGCGCAAGGCCTTCCGAAAGCCTCCGCCGCGCTGGAGGCTTTCGGAAGGCCTGGGGCACCGGCGGACAGACACACAGCCGGCTCCCCCGCGATCAAAAGCCAAAGCGGGGGAGCTGTCTGTCTGTCTGCGCCGGCGCAAGGCCTTTCGAAAGCCTCCGCCGCGCGGGAGGCTTTCGGAAGGCCTGGGGCACCAGCGGACAGCCAGCCAGCTGGTACACCAGGTGCATGATTAAATCATGCACTGGGCCTCTAGTCTATATATAAAAGCCTAAGCGACCGAACAACCAGTCGCTATGATGCGCACTGACCACCAGGGGTCAGACGCTCAACGCAGGAGCTGTCCCCTGGTGGTCAGTGTGCTCCCACAGCCAACATCCCGCAGCCGGCCAACCTCCCACGGTCCCTCCCCCCGGCCAACCAACCTCCCGTGGTCCTTCCCCTCCGGCTGGCCGGCCAGCCCCAATCGGCCCCGATCAGGACTGGGCCAGATGGCCCCAATAGGCAGCCAGGTAAAGGGACCCCACCCATGCATGAATTTGTGCACCGGGCCTCTAGTATCTATATATAGAAAAGCCTAATATGCAAAGTGTCCCCTCGGGAGTTTGACCAACTGGGAGTTCGATTGCTTGTTATGATGTGCTCTGACCACCAGGGGGTGGCGCGGAACAAAGGAAGGTCCCGGCCAGCAGCCAGCAGCCGCTAGGGACCCTACCCGTGCATGAATTTTGTGTACTGGGCCTCTAGTTTATAATACAAAGAATGCACAAGGTAAATAAGCAGCACTGGCTGCTGATGGTGCGCTATTCCTCCAGTGTGGAGGCTGTACACACTGGGCCACCTCCCTTGGCTCTAACTCCAGCAGCAAAGGTCACTCTGCTCGAGGTGGGCTTGAGTGCTTTACCAAGCAGACAAGGCCCTCTTCTACCTCCTACTGACCTAGCTACACAGTTCAGAAAATGGAAGAGCAACAAAGATCCTTGGTGAAGACCAGGAGAGTGGTGGCCACGAACACTTCTGTGTGTTTAGAGGAAGGAGAGGACGGCCACAATAGGAGATATCATCTTGGGAAGGGACAATTTGGGAATGTGAGGCTGCATAGAGTAACTGTACTCCTGAAGACAACTGAAAAAGAGGTCTAGAAATGTGGCGGATCACTTGGAACCAGGAAGGTTTCCTGGAGCTGGCATCTATCTTAAATGAATAATGAGGAAACTGCAGCTCAGATTCAAAGCGCCCGGGGATTAGGGACAAATGGTTTTAGGGCTCTGTTTTACACCAAGGCTACTGGGACAGTGTCCAGCTCGATGTCTAGTGACCCCACGAAGCCCACATGCCATGTAGATTCTAAAGCCTGGGTGCACGTCAAAAGATGCTTCCATTTTACAAACACGTGAATTCAGCCAAATTTTATAACAAGGATTTGCATTCTCTGAGATTTTCAGATAATGGTGGCAATCAAAACTTAGAATCCTACTTAAGCTGACAAATGTTCATGGTTTAACATAGAACTAGAAGTAAAACCCTAGTCAATGAAGTAGAAACTCCCATTTTGAGCAGCGTGAATTATGCATCTTTTCCTGAACTGCCTAAAAAGAACATTTCATATTTGGGCCTAAGGACTCGGCAAACAACTCGGCAACATAACCCTATCGCCAAGCTGCCTTGATAGCACCACCATCCTATTTGAAGTACAATCACTAACATTACAGAGGTCTCCTTACCTTTCACGACATCAGCCACGTTGCAGGTGGGATCGATACTTCCAATGTGTTTAGGATGAGCAGGATTTGTGTCACCACCAAACAAAAGTGCTAAGCAAACACAAAAGGGAAGGGAGAGATTATAAACAAAGCAGGCTCGGATGGTCAAACAGAGAAAAATGGAGGATTCTTGTGTTTGTAAGAATCATTTTAGCATCCACAGTGACTTAAAGTAACAGAATACAGAGTGGGGCAAAAGTGGGTTTACAGTTGTATGCGAAACACAAGAGTTCATTTTTGTAATTATTATTTATTACTAGAGGCCCGGTGCACAAAATTCGTGCACTGGTGGGGGGGATTCCCCTCAGCCCGGCCTGCGCCCTCTCGCAGTCCAGGAGCTCTTGCTCCTTACCGCCCGCCTGCTCGCTGCTCCTTAGCACTGCTGCGGAGGCAGGAAAGGCTCCCACCACCGCTGCTGCGCTCGCCAGCCATGAACCCAGCTTCTGGCTGAGCAGCGCTCCCCCTGTGAGAGCACACTGACCACCAGGGGGCAGCTCCTGCATTGAGCATCTTCCCCCTGGTGGTCAGTGTGCATCATAGTGACCGGTCATTCTGGTTGTTCCGCCATAATGGTCGCTTAGGCTTTTGTTATATAGATTGTATCCTTTGCATATCAACAACTGTAAGCCTACTTTTGCCCCACCCTGAATATAATATGATGATGGGACAACGAAGAAGGAAGGATGTGCTTTAAGACCTGTCAGTAGCACTCAGCAGGTCCTAAAGCAGTGACACATGCCAAGTGTCCAATCCCTTCTTCCTGACCCAATGTAACTTGGATGAAAAAAATTTGACCTTTCAACTTGACCCACCTTCTCAGTACTACTGCGGACATTTAATCCAACATTCACTAAATAGTTAGAAAACACAGCCTGCACCATTAGGCCAGGCTTGTGAGATGTCTTCACAGTGAACATTTCAAATGCCTCCACCATGGAGATTATTTTTCAATGTTGTATACACAAATGATATTTGTTCAAGTACTTTTTAACCCCAAAGTTGTTTTAATTTTTTATCCTCACCCAAGGATATGTTTATTGATTTGAGAGAGGGAGGAAGGGAGAGAGAGAAACATCGATCTGTTGCCTGTTGCCTTCTGTAAGCACCCCAGGCGAGGGGATCAAACCTGCAACCTAGATATGTTTCCTGACTGGCAATCAAACCCGCAACCTTTTGGTGTATAAGATGACACTCCAACCAACTGAGCCACCTGGCCAGGAATGTTCAAGTATTTTTAAAAGTATAAATTCTTTCAAAATACACAAGATTGGCAAATTTTACTTCTGAAAAAAAGCCAAAAGGAGCCCCAAAGGAAAAAGTAACCTAAATTCAAGTGTTTATAGGTGTATATATATATGACATCTATTTATTTTTGATGTAGTTATTTTTAAATCAAACAAAAATTGGGAACAACTTAGATTTCACAAAAGGAGAATGCTTAAATAATCTAGGGGGGAGTTTAAATTATAAAAATGCTGAATATGGGCACGAGGCCAATACATAAAGTTCCAACTGATTAAGTGAAAGAAAATCAGAAGTGACAAGCTTAGTCCATGATCTAAAAACATGTATGTATAGCCCGGCCAGTGTGGCTCAGTAGTTGAGTGTCAACCTATCAACCAGGACATCACGGTTTGATCCCCAGTGTGGTGTGTGCAGGAGGCAGCCAATAAATGATTCTCTCTCATCACTGATGTTTCTCTCTCTCTCCCTCTCCCTTCCTCTCTGAAATCAATAAATATATATATATTAAAAAATAAATAAAAACATGTACATATATACACAAATACAGGTTTAGGTCAGAAAGACATTATAGTTATCTAAGTAGTTTAGTTAAATAGTATATAGGTTCTTTTTTTCCTTCAAGTCTCCTATAAATTGTCATATTTTTTAAAATAATAAATTACCCTTATTGTCATATCATCAGAGTGATATGCTTTGATTATTGTTGTGAAGAGTTATATGTTTTATTTGTAACTAATATGATTTTTTCAATTACAGTTGACATTCAATATTATATTGGTTTCAGGTACACAGCATACATTTCTATTTTTAAAAGCTATACATTTAGAACCAACCCACATTTATTTTTTTTATGTGCCCAGGCATGAAACAGCTGGCCAACAACACAGGCATCAGCTAGAATGAAATAAGGACTGTGCGCCTGCTTTGCCCCTGATGGATGTAAGAGCGACACCACCAATCTGGTGTCTCCTTGCCCATTGCCAGGGGGTCCAACCTTCATGTAATAGTTGTATAACATTCATTTATCCAAATAAATAAAATTAGTAAAATAAAGATACACTAGCCATTTTGTGATTCAGTAAAGATGATGATTTAGACTCTAGATGTGTGGATGCTTTTTTATAAGAATTATGAAATCAGCCCAGCCGGCGTGGCTTAATGGTTGAGCATTGACCTATGAACCAGGAGATCATGGTTCGATTCCCAAAGCACATGCCCAGGTTGTGGGCTTGATCCCAGAGTGGGGTGTGCAGGGGGCAGCCAATCAATGATTCTCTCTCATCATTGGTATTTTTATCCCTCTCTCCCTTCGTCTCTGAAATCAATAAAGATGTATTTTTTTAAAAAAAGAATTATGAAGTCAGGCAAAGAGACAATGCTAAAAATAAGCCCCAAATTTTTTGTGGAGAGAATTTTAGTTGCTTTTTTTTTATTTGCTTATCAGCCTGGAGAGTGGACTAAATCTCTCAGGATTATGGTTTGGTAACTCGCTTAATCTGTTTTCACTGATCACTATGACATAAAAGACCAATTGCTCATATTGTCAACATGCCAATTCAATATTCCCAGGAACAATGTATTTAAAACCAAAAGGGAAACCATCCAATATCCTGGATAAAATACTAGAACATCCTCTCAGAGACACATAAAAGTGTTTGGAGATTAATACAGCATCATTAAAGCTGGACCTTCGCCCCCATCAGGAATGGGACAGCAAAGGCTTAGCATCAAAAAGCCTTTCAATGACTTATTTGAACAAAGAATACTAATGAATAGCTTTTTAATAGATAGGATTTACTTAGAAAAAAACTTAACTAGGAATGAAATTTCTACAGACAGCAAAAATGCAGATCTGTAACATATGGAAGAAATAACTCTGATTACCATTTCAAATCTGGACCAAAGCCCAACTTACTGTGCTGGTTAATAAGCATGCGGAAGGAGATACGGTTGGTATAGAAGCGATCCAGAAAATACTGGATGTTACTGCTAATGAACGGATCAAACCCAAACTTCTCCTTGTATTCAATCACTCCTTGTGCCATTGTAGGAACCACATCATTGTGTCTATTTCTGACTTGAATAAGAACTTGTAGAAAGCTGTGTGGGAGAGAAACAAAAATAGTCCGTCTTTATATCTTATGGCTGATGCATAACCTTCCCAGTTCCATCTCCAGACTACTTACCTTCTGGTATTTCTATATGTAGAGACATCATAATCATTACAGGCTACAAGGAAGAACTCATGGGAAACAAAAGTATTACCCAACTTTTTGCCTGAAACTTTCTACAGAAATTCTTTCGGAGACACAATAAGTAAATAGTTCCAGTAAAGAAAAAATGCTCAAATACCTTCTTAAGGAATCCACTGACATTTTGAATAAATGATCTATATATATAAAAGACTAATATGCAAAGTGGCCCCTCAGGAGTTCAACTGGGAGACCGGGAGTTCGATCACTCGCTATGACATGCGCTGACCACCAGGGGGCGATGTGGAATGAAGGAAGGCCCCAATCAGCCCTGATTGCCAACCAGGCCTAGGTACGCTACCCGTGCAGGAATTTCGTGCACCAGGCCTCTAGTTACATATAACACAGGTTCTATATTTGCTGAATAAATAATTGCAGAGCATATTATTTCTTCTGACAACATGAGGACAATCCAAAAAAATTTCCAAGGATTTATTATGGAGTTCCAAAGCAAAAGGTTTGGATGGTTGGACACTTAGCATATTAGCCTATTTATTCAATATGCTAATGAATAAATAATGTCAAACTTGTGAAGAGTAAAATTTTGAAATATATTTCTCATAGCAGTAAAATATAGTGATGAAATGTAGATAAAGACAATTAAAACAAACCTATTTAAGTATTGTCGTATATTATTGTAAAGATGCAGAATGAAAATGTATTATGGATGGTAAATAACTAAGAAGAGAAAGACAAGTCAATGGAACCAAATAAAAAGCTTGGAACCAGGACGAAGGGTGAGTGAGTGTATGTGTATAAAAATTGTGCATATCGATAAAGTGGCATTGCAAATCAATAGGGAAACAATCAAATTACTTGGGACAGCTGGTTAACAATTTAGTCACAACCCAATTTCACGTCTTAAGCCAAACAGTGAGTTAAGAGATTTAAATGCAAAAGCGCAAAATCACATAAAAGATAAAAGAAAATCAGGTGAGAAAGTATGTAACCTTGGAGTAAGGAAGGCTGTTCTAAATTTAATACCAAGGGCAGAAACCAGGAAGAAAGAAATTATATGACTGGGTAGAATTTCAGCAATTCTGTCAAAAAAACAAGGGAAACTGGGAAAAGTCTATTTGCAAGAGTTACTATCCTTAAATAAAAAAAAGAAAAAAAAAAGATGAGCCCCCTAAAGGAAAACTAGGCAAGTAATCTGGTATCAAAGGGGAATTACCAGAGGAAACGCAAATGCCAAAAACTTCCCCTTCGCAAATAATAAAAGAAAAAGAAATTAAAAACAGTGCAACAGCTGTATTTAAGAGCTGTTCTTTAGAGCAGTGGTCGCCAACCTTTCGGACCTCATGAAACACCAGTGGTCCACGGACCACAGGTTGGCAACCACTGCTTAAGAGCACTGTTCGTAGTCACAAGAAAACTGTAAAGCCTTCTAAAACCCAAAGATAGGAGTTCAAATCCCATGACTTATCTTTAGATGGACTATTATGAAACTGAATATTGCTATAGATCTGTAACGTCACATCGTTATTTTTGTAAAAAAAAAAAAAAAGCATACAAATGTCTATGTATGCCTGGTTAAAAGTTGGGATGGAAGGAAAATGTTTACAATGGTTGTCCCCTGGCAGTGGAAATGTGGAGTGACTTTCTTTTTACTTATCTGAATAGTCTTATTTTTCCCAATGATGAAATATGTCTGTAACAAATGCATGCAAAGATGAGTAAATCAACTCTGAAATTAGGAGGTCATAATTATTCACAAGAAATTTTATGGTGGACAATTTGTCCTTTACCTAATGCTCTTTATTTTTTGTTTTGTTTTGTTTTGTTTTGTTGTTAATCCTCACATGCCCTTGACCAGAATCAAACCAGGGACCCTTCAGTCCTCGGGACTATGCTCTATCCACTGAGCCAAACTGTCTAGGGCCATAATGCTCTGTGTCTCAACTTATCTGAAGGGAGGAGACTTACCTCCATGGTTCAGTTCTCAGCTACTTCCCCAATCTACCAGGGCTCTTCTAAGCTTATCTATATATATAAACAGCTAATATGCTAAGTGTCCGACTGTCTGACAGGTCACTATGATGCACACTGACCACCAGGGGCCAGACACTCAATGCAGGAGCTGCCGAGCTGCAGTGACTTGGCAGCGGCAGTTCTCGGGTGATGCACCCTGGAACCAGAGAGGAGAGAGCCTGATTCCTCGTAGGGCAGCATGATTCCACCTTTGGCCATGGGTTATGTTGTTGCTGAGGCACTGTTGGTCCCGGATCTAGTTTACTGCACACTTGCGTTTACGTTCCACATCCTGTACGACAGCAACTTTGCAGAGTGCCCTCTCGCACTCTGGGACCCCTCGGGGGATGTCGGAGAGCCAGTTTCAGCTCGATCCCACAGGCCAAGCTGAGGGACCCCACCTGCCAGAGGGACCCCGCTCACTCTGCAGACGCCTGGGAGGGACTGCTGGAGGTGGCTCCAGGAAGTGTCCGGCCCATCTCGCCCAGTCCTGCCCCACCAGACACTTTCTAATTAATTTCCTTTCAATGTGCACGAATCCATGCACCGGGTCACTTAGTCATTACATAAATGTGCTTGTCCTCTAAGCTACTTTCACTCTACTTAAATGACTTCCCTGCCCGTGACTCCTATATAACCTCTCACGGAACACAAAAGGCTACTACTATGAGTAACATGACTCATCTTCACTCCTTCCTTCACTATGGGCCCCAGGCTTCAAAAATCCCAAATATCCTAACTAGCTGCGTGCACCTAGGCAAGTTTCCGAAGTTCCCTGAGTGAGAGCTATTATTACCAAGATCTTGTACACACTGGATCCAGAACTTGGCAGTTTACAATGCAGGCTCATGACCATAAATCACATCAGACTGACAACCTGTTCCAGAAATTGAGACAGGACTCTGGGAACCACACAGCAGAAACTGAATATCACATACTTCCATAAATCTGTGTCCTAAAATTCGAAGCTAGAAAGAGGCTAGTCCTAATTTTTAAGTTATCAGCCAAGCAAACTGTTACTTGCTAATGACTTCTGAGAAAACAAAGCTTCTGGATTGGATTCATTTAATTTTAAAACTTTAAATGACAGCAAGAGTTGATAGTAATGCCCAATTGGCACGGCTCAGTGGTTGAGTATGAACCAGGAGGTCATGGTTCAATTCCCAATCAGGGCACATGCCTAGGCTATGGGCTCAATTCCCAGTGGGGGCATACAGGAGGCAGCTGATCAATGATTCTCTCTCATCATCGATGTTTCTATCTCTTTCTCCCTCTCCTTTCCTCTCTGAAACCAATAAAAAAATATTTTTAAAAAACAAGTTGATAGTAAGGAAAATACTGCATCTGGGGCTCTAACCTTCCTTCCACGTTTCACAGATTCATTGCACAAACACCTAGCCAAGTATAAAACAGGTCAATATTTTCCCCTTTATATTTTAATTTACAACTAAACTTGACCTAGCTACTCATGGCTTGACCCAGCAGTGCTGGCAGTATGGTACATGGTCAAGAACAATGTCCTACAGAAAAGGAAATGTGATTTCCAGATCCAGCTCTACTACTAACTAATGTTATGATCTTGGGCAAGTCACCTCACACCTTGACCTCAGTTTCCCTATCGGTGAATTGAGAGGGTTGGGTCAAATGCCTGGCACTGAGGTCTTATATAACGTGTAGTTTCTCTAGTTCTTTTTATACAGTGGTTGGCAAACCGCGGTTCGCGAGCCACATGCGGCTCTTTGGCCCCTTGAGTGTGGCTCTTCCACAAAATACCACGTGCGGGCGCGCACGTACAGTGCGATTGAAACTTCGTGGCCCATGTGCAGAAGTCGGTTTTCGGCTCTCAAAAGAAATTTCAATCGTTGTACTGTTGATATTTGGCTCTGTTGACTAATGAGTTTGCCGACCACTGTTTTAATGGAACATCTATATGTAAGGTGCTCAGTCTCATAATTGTGTGGACCAGGTTTCTACTCAGAAATTCCTCAGCACAACGGGCCTGCCATATGCATTCACTCATGTGTTTATGAAACAGGGAGAAAGTAATGTGAAAAGGATACTTCATTTCTCTTGAGGGAAAGAGCCACACTCAGAGCTAGGGTTTGTGTTTTCTGGTTAAATGAAAATGAAAAACAGAAATATTTCCCATCAGCATGAGAATTTAGTGGTCTTCGTGCATAATAGCAGCAATAGAATCAAAGTTGTCATATAAAAAGCACACTCTTTTCTGTTTCTCCAAAATAAAACCATTATTGGTTTTCTGCATTCAAATGTAATAACACATGGAACATTTTTTAAAGAGTGTGTAATAGCTTATTGGTACAGTGCAAGAAATGGGCATTGAGCAAATCAAGAACTCAGGAGAGCTCTCACCAATCAATCAGAAGGCAACAGAGAAAAATATATGAAGGAATTCCTGTACTTATGCTGAATAGAAGGGGCAAGAGGGGGCATCCTTGTCTTGGTCCTGATTTTAGAAGAAAAGATTTCAGCTTTTCACTGGTCCTTCTACAAGTGGCTAAATAGATGAACAAGGAAGAGCAAGCAAGAGTAGCAGATTTAGAAGACTATAAGACAGATTTGTAAAGAACAGTCAACTGCCAAAGTACTGGTGTATTCAGGGGTGTGGATGACAGAGGTTAGACTGTCATATGTAAAAATATTTTTGCAAAGGATAATTCAAGCATTAATATACGTTTCAGTGTCACGCAAAAAGTTTTAAATGCTTTTAGTGAATAATTTCAAACATCTCTTTTGCATCACACACTATTAAACCACTTAATCTATATGTAATAGAGCAGACTACAATTTGTGATTATAATTCATCAAGCAAAACTTTGAACTGTCTGTGGTACTTAATTATATAACCAGGAAGTAGTAATTTTAATGTAAAACACATTTCAAGTGAATTATGCAATTAATATCTTAAGTAAATGTCTTTGTAAAATGTCACCAACTCAGAGTAACAACATACAGGGTGTCCAAAACATGCACACACACTTTAACAGCTGATAGCTCAATTGACGTTGCTTTCTTTTCAGCCAGACTAAGTTTTGAACAAAGGAAATTCATCCTAAAATGCTACTGGAAGTTTGAAAATGCAGTTGAAGTACAAACATTGCCTTTATAATTATTCAAAGTGTGTATACATTTTTGGGGGTACCCCAAAATATATATACACACTTTAACAGCTGATAACTCAATTTTCACTCGATTTCAGGTTTAACTGATTTGATATAGTGGGTGAAGCCAGACTAAGCTTTGAACAAAGAAAATTTATCCACTGGACTTTTTTATGGGGATACATAAAAGATAAAAGTTTAAGGTACAAAACTGGCAAGACTTGACTAATTAAAGGTGCACAAATACCAAACAAAATGATTTTTGATGTTTGCGATTCCATTGCTTTACATTATCAGTAGTGCCTGGACCAGAATGGTCATCAGTTTGAAAAAAGGCATTGACAAAAAAAATTATTCATTTCTGTATTTTCTTTTAAATTTTGAAAATGAACTGTATGTTAATAAATACGGACTTTATAATCATTCAAATTGTGTATACATTTCTGGGAGACACTCTATATAATGCAAGAACTTCATCAGTGGCCAGGATTACTAACTTTAAAAAGACTACATGAAGATTTAAGATGTGTCATGATATAATAAAAAGAGAAAAAATTTTATCACTGTCACAAATAGCCTAGTTAGTTAACTGTATGCAATTTGCATCTGGATTGTTTTAAGCTATAAAAGTAAAGAATTTGTAAGTCTAAATAAATAAATATTTTTTAAAAAATACTGTAGCCCTAGCTGGTTTGGCTCAGTGGATAGAGCATCGGCCTGCGGACTGAAGGGTCCCAGGTTCAATTCCAGTCAAGGGCACATGCCCGGCTTGCGGGCTCGAACCAATCAAGGATTCTCATCATTGATGTTTCCATCTCTCTCTCTCCTTTCCTCTCTGAAATCAATAAAAATATATTTTAAAAAAATACTGAAAAGGACTGAGTAGATAGATTCATGCATATAAAGAGACCACTGCATTCTTAAAACGACCACTAGGTGGAACATTTACTGCAACATTTAGAGTGAGGGCCCGCACCAGTTCCCCATAAGCACAAAAGTATTAAGAATTAGATCATACCATGCTAAGCAAAATAAGTCAGATGGAAGATGTCAAGTACCATATGCTTTCACTCATATGTAAGATATAAAACTGAAAGCAACAAATGAACAAACAAGACAAACAAACAAACAAAAAAAACTCCTAGACACAGACAACAGTATGGTGGTTGCCAGAAAGAAATGGGGTTGGGGGAGTGGTAGTAAAGAGTAAAGAGGAGCAAATATAGTGTGGGTAGTGAACACACAATGGAATATATAGGTGCCGTATTATAGAATCGTACACTTGAAGCCTATGTACTTTTATTTAAACAATGTCACCCCAACAAATTTAATTTAAAAATTTTTTAAAGAATTAGATAATGAACTATAATTGAAGTGTCATTATTCATTTTGTAACTATTATATTTTTAACTCAATTTTTAAATTTCAAAAAAGGCAATGTTGAGTCATTACCCATTAAGAAATCTAATGCTTCCATCCAAATTATACTTCTTGGTTCTTACTGACATGAGCTCCATTCACCAAACCATTTTTTACCTAGACCTTTTGACTTTTAGATGAGTTTGGTACCATACTTACTTATCTAAGACCTTTGGATCCTCCGGGCTCTTATTTTCATACTCCAAAAGTTCAAGGAAGCTCTGCATATACCTGAAAAAAGAAGACCTACTGTGTTAGCTGTCTACCCAACACCCATTTCTCCTTTCCCTCTTCCGTAGAGTACCCCAAATTTTCACTCAAGTAACATCCCTTCCCCTCCCCCACGCAGTCCAAGTGCTTCGGGAAAAGCCAATGCCACGCACAGCTCCTGCGTGGCCTGACTTTTCTCTGGGCAATTCTATTTCTCTTGTCACTCATTCCTAATTAGTCTGGTAGTCCAGGTCTAAGCCTGTTACTGCGTCACATATCCCTGGACACCGGGATTGGCTCAGGAATGGGCATACTGTCTCAATTCAGAACAGTAAAATAAGAAAGACTTAATGGAGGTCTCTGGGAGAGAAATCAACTTGCTCTGCTGTTTTAGTTTGCTGTATGGATGTGAAGCCTGGGACTGTTGCAGCTATTCTGTCACCAGGAGGAAATCCAGCCTGAAAGTGAAGCCAACTCCATGGAAAGCAGGACCTTGAGAAGCTCAAGAAACCTCTGAATCAAAGCAACACCAAAAGCTCATCCTATGGCTGGATCTTTTTTTTTTTAATATATTTTTATTGATTTTTTTACAGAGAGGAAGAGAGAGGGATAGAGAGTTAGAAACATCGATGAGAGAGAAACATCGATCAGCTGCCTCTTGCACACCCCCTACTGGGGATGTGCCCGCAACCAAGGTACATGCCCTTGACCGGAATCGAACCTGGCACCCTTGAGTCCGCAGGCCGACGCTCTATCCACTGAGCCAAACCGGTTTCGGATATGGCTGGATCTTATAGTGACAAACAAGCCAATGAATTGTTTCAGCCAGGTTTAGCTGGATTTCTTACAAACATACCCTAACTGACACACCAAATCTAGAGTTTAATTACCCAAAAAAAGTGCACATAAATTGTAAGAAGCACATGTGTGACACTGAATTGTGCGCTAAGAACTTAGAAACCAGAAATAATGAAGGTTCCTTCTCAGAGTTAAACTCTCTTAAACACTCAGAAACAGCTTCAGGATTAAGAATAGCTCCTCCCTATCCGCCTGGCCAGAGTGGCTCAGTGGTTGAGCATCGAACTATGAACCAGGAGGTCACAGTTCGGTTCCCGGTCAGAGCACATACCCAGGTTGTGGGCTTGATCCCCAGTGGGGGTTGTGCAGGAGGCAGCCAATCGATGATTCTCTCTCATCATTGATGTTTCTAGCTTTTTCTCCCTCTCCCTTCCTCTCTGAAATCAATAAAAATATGTATTTTTAAAAGACTAGCTCCTTATCTCAATCAGGGCCAGTATAAGAAATGATATGTCCAACATAAAGATCTAGAGAACACAGAAAAATGGGACCCAGGGAGGTACTTGACTATAGCAGCTACATTCACACAGGACCTGCTGGATCCGGTGGGGATGCAGAGATTTCAATTACTCACAGGTGTGTGATCTCTGCTTTGGATCTTAACATGTCCTGAAAGAATTATCTCTTATTCTAATTATGTCTAACAATTAGATTAATGACACTAATCCTACTAGCTAGCTCTGACAGAGGAAGAGGCTATTTAAGCAACTAAAAGTGACCATTAAGCACATAAATAGATAGAAATTACATTTTATTAATCAGCCTCACTTGACCTTTGTGACTATGCATAACATATGTTCATCTCTGGGTATATTTTTTAAGTCTCTGGGCAGATAAAGCTATGGATTAGATAGTGCTAAAATCATCAGGTCAAACCACCCTGCAAGGCCACCCTTAAGAGGGAAAAGAAATAACAACTAAACACAATGCATGATCGTGCGTTGGATTCCTAAATTGGGGGTAGGGTGTTCTATTAAAAAAGAACACTATTAGGACAATTGATGAAATAAGAACAAGTTCTACATATTAGAAAATAGTACTGGATCAGTGCTAAATCCCCAAATTTAACATGCTGTGGTTTTCTAAGAGTTGTTCTAAGTAGATATATACTAAACTATTTAGGGGTAGAAGGGGCATGATGTCTAGCATTAATGCAATGTTTCAGGAAAAAAATAACATGTGCGTGTATTATATGTGTGTGTGTTTTGCCATACACACACACACACACACACACACACACACACATATATATACACACACATACAGATATACATACACACATTTATATACAGAGAAAGAATATGAATGAGAATGGTAGAACAAATGTCAAATGTTAGCAATTAGTGAATCTGGGTAAAGGTTCGTCATGGGAATTCTTGCTACTAGTCTTGCAAACCCTTCTGTTAAGTAGGAAATTATTTCGAAATTGAATGTTTAAGAAAAGGAGGAAATGACGCGTGTGTGTTTAGAACGGCCATGGAAAAGGAATGGTGAGGAGACACAAAGAGTTGGCACAGTATTTTGAGTCTATGCTTTGCCAGCAATTCACTTTGAAGCTCCTGAATTACCTTTTAAATAAGTGATAGTAAATATTTGACTGTCATTGCCACCAAGACCAGGGGACTTGAAAGTCATCTAGCCTGCCTGGAACCCCCACCCACAGTAGCCCCAATAGTGCTTTATATACTTGCTTTTGGAAATCTCTAATGATGGCCTTGAGCAATAAGGAAGTCTCATGCAAACCTGCTGCTCCTTCTGAAACAAGCTATGCATTTAAGGTAGAAAGCAACTGACTATGAGATCGAAGCCATGGTCGTCATCTCTCCTGGGTTCCAGGGCCCCTGTGCTGTGTGTCTGGAACAGGGACTGGACACTGGATCTCCTAGACCTCCCAATAGTGTTTCTCAGATAACTTATTCTCAGCCCTAAGAATGTATTACAATTAATACAGCGTGGGCCAAAGTAGGTTGACAGTTGTGAGTACGTGAAGCACAGAGTTTATTCTTGTATTATTCTTTATTTTGTATTGTATTATTTTCCATAGGAACTGTAAACCTACTTTTTTGCTCACCCCTGTACCACTGAGGAATGACTATTGAATGGCCATTCTCTTTCAGTAGCCTGGCCTGCACTGACCCTCTCAATGCAAGTTAATTAATAGTTCCATTCTCCTTGGATCTGTCGACATCATTCCCTTCCCCTAAAATGCTCTCCCTGTCCCTGTCATTTCAAGCCCCCCATCAAGGGGCAGTACCAAACCACTTGTCCCACAGCACTTCCTCTGTCCCTGCTTGAGAGCACTTTTTGCACCTGGCCTCCCTTTCTTCCCCAGCTTTCTCCAGTGACTTCTACCTCGCTTTTATAATCGAGAGGAGCCCTGCCTATGTTTCTCAAATCTATGCAAATCCCTTTCTAAAAATGCTCCCACTCTCCCACATCCTACCACTCACCAACCTCACCCTGCTGACCTAGTCAGGTGTTGACTCACAAGTTCAACTTCCTCAAAATAACACATGCCTTAAGCTCAGAGCTGTATCTGATGAAGCTTTGAGTGATACTTGTTAAAATTTTTCATACTATTCACAGGGCAAATGCAGCATAGCAAGTAGTGATATTTTTCCAATCCAAGGTCCCTTTAAATGACTTAATGTGTTCTAAAAGAAGTACTGCCTTCAAGGAACTTCTTTAAAAGGAAAAAAGGAGCAAGGCTGAGACTTGATGGAAGCAATATCCCCCATCTAAAGGATTGCAGACTTGCGTACATCGGTAACTGCATTGCTATTCCTCTCTACTTTTCTGTACTCTCCCATTTTTTAAATAATCCATCACATTTATAAGCAGAAAAACAAAATTTGAAAGGTCAAGAAAGTGTCTTGTACAGTTTAAAAGTATTTTCATTAAGGCGATTTTAAACTGTCAGTTAAAAAAAAAATCCTAATTGCCTGGAAAACCCGGCTATCCCGAATGACTCACTCCTACACAGGCGCTGCGTGCACTTTCAGGGAGAATGGTCCCAATGCCAAATGTTCAGAGCATCATGGGAAGACCCATTTGAAGGCACATTATTTACTTACCAACTCTGGACCAATCCCACTGAAGGGCGGTTAAGCAAATTATCCGGCAGAAGATTAACTTCTCTCATGGTGTTAGCCAGGCGCACAGGAAGCTCCTTCCGTAGAAACATGTATGACGTTTTTTCACACGCATTGTCTCTCCCTATTCAGAGATGAAAAATTGTCCATGATTTACAATCTAATAGATGGAATAAATGTTGCCTTGGTAGCAGTTACTGGTCAGGAAGAGAAAATTAAATAATCCTGCAACCTCTAGTTAAATTTTTATCCTCTGAAATAGCAAATTTAAGAAAATCATTTAATAAGCATAGCAAAAGAACATTTATTCCAAGAGGCCATCTTGAAAGCAGTTTTTCTCCTTAACACAAATCTGCCCCTAGTGTTACCAGTGGCGATCTAAAAGATACCTGGGTCCTAGCCAGTTTGGTTCAGTGGGTAGAGCGTCAGCCTGTGGACTGAAGGGTCCTGGGTTTGATTCTGGTCAAGGGCATGTACCTGGGTTGCAGGCTTGAGCCCCAGCTCTGGTCAGGGTACATGCGGGAGGCAACTAATGGATGTGTCTCTCTCACATCGATGTTTCTCTCTGTCTCTCCCCCTCCCTTCCACTCCCTCTAAAACATCAATGGAAAAATATCCTCAGGTGAGAATTAACAAAACAAAAAAAGTGACCTGGGGTGTAATCTGGATTTGTTTTCAAATAAACTCTGTGGGAAAACTGCCAAGTACAAAAGTAAGAGAATATATAAATCGATTCCTGTTCAGAGGCATTTCCAGAAGGCAACAGATCCATTCATTCCACAAATATTCCCCCACTATATACTGAGATTTTCTTCAAATGTGTTTTTTCAGGGACCACTCTGCCACTCAGGGAAACAGCCACAGACCCCATGGCACCAATTAAAGTGCCTCACTATTGGTAGCTTCTCAATGATTTATTGGAGAATAATACTTTCAGAAGTTGGTAGTTTTAAAAAAGAGTACCTGAAAAATCTCCGGTTTTGCCTCCTACATTCTAATTTAGCTTTCAAGACAAATTCTTTGTACTCGGATACCATAATTATACATCAGCTTAAACGAGGAATACATCTTTTATACTTAGTTAATTAGTGAACCTAAAAATAAATACGAAATACCTGATTTTTTTAAACCTTTCTGTGGTTTTCCTCATGTAAGTTGAAAGTATTTTATCCTCTATATTAATGCTGGATACTCAGTTTAAATCAAAGGGTTCCAATAAACTTTTTAAAGTAAACTTACAAAAAAATCCTTCTGGTTTTAAGTGAATGTCCTCTCAAAAGGGTTCTGTTTTTATACGTCTTCTGGCATACTATTTTCCAGTTCTTCTTTCCAGTTATTTGACTTCACTTTTTCCCCACTTCTGTGGCTTTTCTACATTCCTTCATTTTGATTTTCTATTTTTATTCTGCATTTCTCTACTCTATGTTATTTAAATTTACCAATTAAATTATTCCCTAGTATCAGTTCAGAAGATGACAAAGGAGTGGGTGAAGGACGTGGAAAATTCTGCCTTTAGTGAACACAAATTACGGGTAATCATTGGCTTTAACACACTCATGTTTATTTCTTCAGTTCTTCTTCCTCATTTGATGAGCCTTTCGTTCTGTTCAGCTGTTTGTTTTTCCCACTTTACCCTTCCATTGAAAAGCTGGAGACAATGTCTACATTTGCAAAAGGTATTATTGGCATTGCCTAGAAAGGTCCCAAATCGCTTTCCATTCACCAAGATATAGAATGAATTATACATAAAAACACAAATGACTTTCGATTTAATGCAGGGAGCCCTCTCAGTGATGGTCGCCATAAGAAAGGAGCATTTGACTACCCTTCTGAGAGCAAGAATAATAGTTCAGACTTATTTTTTATCCCTGGTTTCCAGAATGACCTGTATTTCTGGTGAATATTTAATACTCTTTTCAACTAATTTACAGGAAGAAAAAATAAAAAAATAAAAGCCCACAATTATTTCTTCAGTTAATGAAGTGACCTTTTATCTTATAGTTAGAGCTAAGAAACCTCATAGCCACATGTAGAATCTCCTGTCTGGATTACTTAAAGGCTATCTTTGTCCTTTAACACTTTCACCTTTAACACTTGGTGGGGGATAGTTTGGGAATAGAAGTAATGGAAAGAGGGAATGGAAAAGGAGAGTAACAAATGGAAAAATTATTAGCAAGGCACCAAAACCCAACAGAGTGATCAGCTCATTCAGATAATGCTGCTTTTTCTAAATACTGTCAATGTATTTTTACCATTAACCATCTTAAAAAGGATAAATTAACCAAGAAAATAGAATTTTCAGGGCAGCTCTTTGATTTTTCTCCAGCTGTAAGATTTCAATCTTTTGAAAACATTGCATTTTGGAACTATAAGTAGTTAATTCTTGGACTTACCAAGGCTAAACAATGATTAATTGAAGAGTCCTTCAGAGAAACTGCCTGAAGTGTGAACAGAGAGCTATCAAATGATTGTGAATAGCCTTCAAAAGAATCCCTTATTTTTTTAGCTTCATTTATACTTTTAAAATGTTTTTTTTACTCGATGTCTAGAAGTACTATTTCACTGCCTGAAAAGTTTAAGGTTTTCCTTTGTTTGTGAAAATTTATTCCTGAATATAAAAAGAGATGAAAATAGGTAGCAGATCTGGGGTCTACCAAACTTGAGGCTGCTCTCAACTCCAGACCAGGCCTTGTTATTATTACTAACAGTGTTATTACTGACATTATTGCTAACAGTGAGCCAGAAACTCCAGAGCCAAATACTGGGGGTTTCGCCCTGCCAGTGTCGCTCAGTGTTTGAGCATCGACCAAAGAACCAGGAGGTCACATTCAATTCCTGGTCAGGGTACATGCCTAGGTTGTGAGTTCGATTTCCAGTAGGGGGACGTGCAGGAGGCAGCTGGTCAATGATTCTTTCTCATCAGTGATGTTTCTCTCTCTCTCCCCCTCTCCCTTCCTCTCTGAAATCAATAAAGATATATTTTAAAAATAAAGAAGAAGCCGAAACTGGTTTGGCTCAGTGGATGGAGCGTCGGTCTGTGGACTGAGGGGTCCCGGGTTCGATTCCGGTCAAGGGCATGTACATTGGTTGCGGGCACATCCCCGGTGGGGGGTGTGCAGGAGGCAGCTGGTCGATGTTTCTCTCTCATCGATGTTTCTAGCTCTCTATCCCTCTCCCTTCCTCTCTGTGAAAAATCAATAAAATATATTTTAAAAAATAAAATAAAAATAAAGAAGACTGAGGGTTTCACACACACCTCATTCCCCATCACATTCAATACCCCAACAGCACCCGTACATTACACGACTCTTTTGGCCCAGTGTCTATTTTATTATGCTCACAGATGTTGTGGGTCAGGGGTTTAGACAGGACACCAGAGGGATGGCTTGTCTGGGACGTCAGCTGGGAAAACTCAAATGCTGGGGAAGTGGTAGTATCTGAAGGCTTCCTACTCACAAGTCTGACCCTACAAGCATTGCCTACCAGAGCACTGCTGGGTCACCTGTCAGTGGGCTTCCTCACAGCATGGCAGCCTTGGGCTAGTTGAATTGGGTTTAGTAAACAAGGTGGAAGCTATTTGGCCTTTTATGACCCAGCCTCAGAAGTCACACAGCTAGCCCCCTTCTGCCATACCCAAATGGTCAAAGCAGTCACAGCCTGCCCAGACTCCAGAGGAAGGGGATCGGACTGAACTCCCCCTCTTGATTGGAGGGCTGGCAAAGGCCCATCATAGAAAAGCAACATCATGGCCATCTTTGGAAAAATGACACCCGCCTAAGATGTTCACGAGAAGGTGTACATTATTTATTTCTCAAATTACATTTTTAAAAATATTTTTATTGATCTCAGAGAGGAAGGGAGAGGGAAAGAGATAGAAACATCAATGATGAGAGAGTATCATTGATCAGCTGTGTGCCCTGACCGGGAAATCAAACCGAACCATGACCTCTTGGTTCCTGGGTCGAAGCTCAACCACTGAGCCACGCAGGCTGGGCTCTCAAATTACATTTTAAAGCATTCTTCTATGGCCTGAGTGTTTCCTCTGGGGTCATTTGGGGGGGCCATTTGTTTATCTTAGTTTCTTTCTTTCTCGCTGCGGACTTCCCTCAGATGGCTGGTGGTCCTTGCTTATTCAGTCATGTTTGAGAGTGAGGCAACCTAAAGATTGACAAAGTGAGCACCCAAAACTCCTGACTACATAGGGCTTTTTGGAGGGGGTCCTAACATCACCCCAGCTTTCCTAATCCTTCTTAAATAGTTTATTCAGGGTTGCTAGATAAGAACCTCCTTTTTGCCCTTTACTTTGCCTAGGGGTAACTGCTTGCCTAATAAAGTTTTGATGGTTAGGGTGGAGGGTGACCCTTCTGTTTGAAGACTTCTAGTTCATTCTTCAGCATGATAACTATATCACAGTGGAGAATGAATGGGCTGTGGGGGGAGATAAAAAGCAAATATAGTAAGTCCCCACTTCATGCCTTCAATAGGTTCTGCAACTTTTGGTGAAACAACAGATAACAAAACCCACTTTACCACAGGCTAACTGATATATAGACAAGAGTTAGGTTCCTATGGTGTCTCATCAACATTATAATGAAACATTATTCAAGGACCTGCTGGATGGCACAGTTAACTGGTGAATCTAAGTGCTAGATATGAGTGTTAACTGACTGTTCTTATAACTTTTCCTAAGGTCAGAAATTTCTTCAAATAAAAGGTTTGGGGGGGGGGGGCATTAAAAACAACCTAAATATCTAACAATAAAGCAACAGTAAAATAAATTACAATAGTGTATATTTACATGGGGAAATATGCAGTCATTAAAAAGTGATTTTAGCCGAAACCGGTTTGGCTCAGTGCATAGAGTGTCGGCCTGCGGACTGAAAGGTCCCAGGTTCGATTCCGGTCAAGGGCATGTACCTTGGTTGCGGGCACATCCCCAGTAGGGGGTGTGCAAGACGCAGCTGATCGATGTTTCTCTCTCATCGATGTTTCTAACTCTCTATCCCTCTCTCTTCCTCTCTGTAAAAAATCAATAAAATATATATTTTTTAAAAGGTGTTTTTAAAGAAAAACACAATCTTCTAAAAAAAAGTTTTCTTGGCCCTAGCTGGTTTGGCTCAGTGGCTAGAGCGTCGGCTTGCGGACTGAAGGGTCCCAGGTTCCATTCCGGTCAAGGGCACATGCCTGGGTTGCAGGCTTGATCCCCAGTAGGGGGAATGCAGAAGGCGGCCTACCGATGATTTTCTCTCATCACTGATGTTTCTACCTCTCTCTCCCCTCTCCCTTCCTCTCTGAAATCAATAAAAATGTATTAAAAATAATAATAAACAAAATAAAAAAGGTTTTCTTGTAACTATAATCAGTCTATTTTTTTAAAAAAACACACAAAAAAGATCTCATAGATAATGTGCTACTATAAGCAGACCTTCCTGATGGTGTCTGAAGCCTGTGGTACGTACCTCCATGTGATTATTTGTTTTGTCACAGGAATCGAGTTTACAGGGTGACTGTGGTAGGGTCCTTATAATGAAAGTAGGAGAGGGTTGTGGATCCTTCCCTGAAGGGCATCTGTGTCTGTGCTGAGGGCAAGTGAGTGATTCCACTAGTGCCTTGATCCTCTCTTGAGAAATCCTGTTTGTTTTACTCTTTTGAAAGATACACTGAGTGGCCAGATTATTATGATCTCTGAACGCATAATAATCTGGCCACTCAGTGTATATGCTCATAAAAAGACTAGTGAGAAACCCGCCCCACTGTATGCCCGATAAGGCCAAATCAAGTTGTACATGGATTTCACTGAGGGCCCACAATTTGTGCCTACCCCTTGAGCAATCCCCCTGCCATTTCCCCGAATCACTGAGACCAAATCCTGTAGGTCCCAGTATACCTCAGAAAATGGAAGTCCATTAGCACACTTGGCACATTGTAGGTGTTTAATATTTACCGATTAGAACTGAAAGTTAAAATACCTACTAAGTTTCAGTATAAACTTACTATAGCAAATCAAATTCAATGGTTCAAGCTAACATTTGCTGGTAATGGTAAATTCCTCTTATAGACAGATCACTGCATTCTATATACCAGGGGTCCTCAAACTTTTTAAACAGGGGGCCAGTTCACTGTCCCTCAGACCATTGGAGGGCCGGACTATAGTTTAAAAAAAAACATGAACAAATTCCTATGCACACTGCACATATCTTATTTTGAAGTAAAAAAACAAAACGGCAAAAACACCCGCATGTGGCCTGTTGGCCGTAGTTTGAGGATGCCTGCTATATACTATTTGGTTAGGGGTACTGAAATCCTTAAGAGTTAGGGGGAGAGCCGAAAGGTAGACAGGAAGGCGATAACATGGTGGCAGTAACTGTCAACATGATGTGCCTGGCCAGAGAGTAGATAGAATAGGCATGAATGTTGAGAACTGATATCACAAATAAGTTTTGACCAGCAAGAACATGTAAGTAACAATCGTAGTCAAAGCCACACACAGATCCATATCAACCTAATTCCAGAGGGTTAGGATCTAGTACTAAGGGTGGATTGGTGAGTTACAGGATGTCTTGTTGTCATGGAAGCAGGAATAGTTAAGTAAAGGTCACAGTGTACTCATCTTCAAGGTTAAATGTTAAGTTAACCATTACAGTGAATGAAAAGGAGCCAAGCCAATTACGCTCAAAGCACAAATGAGCTGAAAGTGCTTTGTTTCTTGGAAAATGATCACTTTATATAGCTGGGAGCTGCAGCCAACAACCTTTAAGATAATTAATACTGGAGATCAAGAGCATCCTACGCAGTTTTTATTCTTAGCAGAAAGCTGATTTCATTCAGGAAATGCTGTGTCACTAATTTCCCATAATAAAAGCATAGCCAACATCTACAGAGCACCTACCAGGTACCACGCACTGTGCTGCACTTCTTAATGTCATCAGTGCAACAAGCCTATGATTAGATGCTATCATTTCCATTTTGTAGAAAAGGTCACTGGTGTGTAGTGGGATTAAGCGATTAGCCCAAGCTCCCACTGGTGGTAGGCACCACAAATCAAGACTTGAGTATAGTCTACACATAGACTGCTTCCCACATCCTCAGAGACAATAGGCAGACTAACGAATGGTGGTGGTCTTCAGAATCAGAATTACTTCAGTGTAAGTAAGAAAGTAGGTATCCATCTAACAGTTCAGAAATAATAACACTAGATGACCATTAGATTATGCGATTTCCTGATTGTCTAACGGAACACATTTAGACAAAACCTCAGCATTACTAAAACGCTGTTGGCTAGAAATAACTGCATTCTGACAATAGTATATTATATTGAAAGAAATGGTTTATTATGTTGAATGAAAAATGCAGAGGTTTAAAATTCAGGTAAGTTGAGCTTTTAACTGTGGTTTTGCCCCTAACTTTGCTTAGTCAAGATTTAAGTCATCTAAAGTTTAGCATCTTCATCCAAGAAATGGAAACATCTATTCCATCTGGATGTTGTGAGACTTACAACTACCTCTTCCCATCTCACTATTGCATCTTCTAGAGATTGGTACAAAAAAGGTAAGCTGCCTTTACCTCCAAAAAGAATCTATTTCTGGCTCAACTTTGGAAGAAGTGGCCAAGATGTTATGTCAATAACTAGCTGATGCTTTGGACAGTCTCTTTGTTACCTGGGGCTCCTACTTGGCCATGTGTGAAACTGGGGAGTTTGAATAGATGATCTCTAAGCTCAAGCCCCCACTGAATGAATCTAAGAGAAGATTTTGGTTTGTCCTACACCAACCTTGCCTAGTAATACACATCTGGGAACAACTCTGGAGAGCATTGATAGGAGTAAGCAGCCAAGGAAAGGAGCTAAAAATCAAGGGAAAGAGTAATACACGTTTACATTTGTTCTTCTACTTGTGTCCCCCATCCAGAAAGCCTCCAAGGACACTTTGAATAAAGGACAATTCAGTTAACACCTCACATATTCCCAGAAACCACCCCTATTACACAAACAGGTAGGGACAGCAGGAAAGCATGCCACAAACTCATAGGATTCACCCATTTTGACATATAGCTCTTTGTTCATAGCCTTTGGGCTTAAGCAAAAAGTCTCATCAGAAAGAGCAATAAATTCTGGAGGGATTTAGGTGATAAAGCTGACCATGATCAAAGTACTATAAATGATTGAATGTATAAAAACTTGGACTGTGCGCTAAATAAAAAGGAAACCAACCTTCAGTGTTAACCTATGTATACACAGGCAAAAGCTGGAAGGCTATCATAAAAAAAAAATGGAAGAATTGTAAGTGATATTCTTTGCAAATGCCTTTAATTGTATGCTTTGATAATTACCAAAGAAGGGAACACAGTGGGAAACAATATTTACATAGCACAAAAGCTCACTATGCCAGATAGACAAGGAATTCATGCAAGTGATTAAAACTCCAGGTTCCAGTTACTAAATGGTCAACGGTGCTTTACATACAACAAAATGTAGACAATAAACCCACATGGGAGCGTGGTGGAAATACAACTTTTAGCTTCTATGTTACCTATTACACAATTAAAATCCTAAAACCTCATTTTGACAGGGCTGTGGAGAAACTGGTTCACTTAAAACTTTCATGATAGCCCTGTAGAGTAAAGCTATAAGCCCTGGCTGGTGTGGCTCAGTTAGTTCAGCGGCATTTGAAAGGTTGCTGGTTCCGTTCCTGGTCAGGGCACATGCATGGGTGTGGGCTCAGTCCCCAGCAGGAGGCAGTGATTGATGTTCCGCTGTCATATCGATATTTCTCTCTTTCTCTCTCTCTCTCTCTCTCTCTCTCTCTCTCACCCTCTCCCTTCCTCTCTCTAAAAATCAATTTTAAAAAATCTTTAAAATTATTTTCCGATATTCTAAAATAATAATAATAAAAGCTGTAAAATTTCCTAAGCCTTTCACATGGTAATTCCATACACCATATAGGAAAAGTCTTAGCTATCCCAAAAGCCACACTCCTGATAGCCAAGGTTTACTGTTAATACCAAAGGGGAGAAAAGGAGCTTTATAATTTAAATGCAAATTAAGAGCAATCACTTCAAGCTTCTTTAACAGGGAACTGAATTAACTTAGTCTAGAGGTCACAAACTTTCTGTAAAGGGCCAAATGGTCAACGTTTTTGGCTTTGTGGGCTACACCATCTCTGTGACAACTACTCAACGGCTGTTGTGGAGGGAAAGAAGCAACAGACAATATGTAACAAACAGGAATGACTGGGTGTTCTAATAAAACTTTATTTACAAAAACAGATGCTTTCAAAATCCATAGTGTACCAAAGAAGGAACCCTAAAGTAAAATATGGACTTAGGGAGGTAATGATATATCAATGCGACTTCATCAATTGAAACAAATGTCCCACACTGGTGAAGGATGTTGATATCTGGGGAGGGGAATTACGTGAAAACTCCCTGTACTTTCTGCCAAATGTTACTGTGAATCTAGAACTGCTCTTAAAAATAGTCTATCCATAAAAAACAACAGGTGGCTGGCCATCAGGCTATTGTCCCACAACCTCTCTTAGAGTGCAGTATTCTGAAAACAAGAGGATGTGCCCAACTCTGAAGTCAGATTATCATGGAAGTAAAACTACTGAATGCACATATACAATTTTTTAAATTTTTATTTATTGATTTGAGAGAGAAACCGATTTGTTGCATTCTTTGGTTCTTTTATGTGCCCTGATCTGGAATCGAACCTGAAAACGTTGGTGTATCGGGACGATGCGCTCTACCAGGGGTCGGCAAACTGCGGCTCGCGAGACACATGTGGCTCGAGAGCCGCGGTTTGCCGCTCTGTTGACTAATGAGTTTGCCGACCACTGCTGTAAGGCATTACCCTTACCCAGAAGTTTTGACTTCAGGTTAAAGACATTAGTACATTATTAAAATGTTTTTTTAAGTGTTTTTCCCTAAGGCAGTGGTCGGCAAACTCATTAATCAACAGAGCTGCAAACCACGGCTCGCGAGCCGCAGTTTGCTGACCACTGATCTAAACCAACTGAGCTACCTGGCCAGGACCAATATGTTTTTTTAAAGGAAAAGTGGAACCCTGGCTGGGTCAGTTGGTTGGAGCATTGTCCCATACACCAAAAAAAAAAAAGGTTGTGGGTTCGATTCCCCATCAAAGGCACATACCTAGGTTTTGGGTTCAATCCCTGGGTGGGGCATGTACAGGAAGTAGCTAATGGATGTGTGTCTCACACATTGATGTTTCTTTCTCTCCCTCCCTCTCTCTAAAATTAATAAAAACATATTCTCGGGTGAGGACTTAAAAAAACAAGAAAAGGCGCAGTGGTGGTATTTTCTGATTCTACAAAACCAAGATTTTCCAAATCTCGCCAACAGTATGGTCAATTTCCCAATGCTTACTGGGAGGAAACCACTCAGTCAACACTACGTCAGTTTAAGTGTGTTCACGCCTCCCCTTCAAAAGCACACAAAAGGGTAAACACACGGAATGAAACCAGAGCTACACTTTTAGTACGCAGACTCTGATAAAACCAGGTTCTGTTGAAATCCAGCCCTACCAAATCAATAAGACCCAAAAGGCCAATTCTTTCTTTCGGCTGAAATGCTGGTCAAAGACACATGAAGCTGAATGAAGTTGTTATCTTCCCCTTTAATTCTGTCTCCCAACAGGTTAGTCTAATTCTTGGCAACACCTCACAGTAGAAAAACCCTACTGCGTACAGGAAAGGTGTGTCTTGTGCATATATGTAAAGGTACAAAATAAAAACACCCAGAAACAGAAAATGATTGTTTTTCCCTTTTCTTCCCACAATTTAAAAAAAAAAAAACTTACCTTCTCCAGAAACAAAATCCCTGTTCTCCCCTGGTTTTAAGGAGCAGAATTACTTAAAAACCCAAGACTTTTTGAAGAGCAGTCATTTGGAACTGAAGTCAACTTCTCAGTGGGTATCAGAATCTTAAAATACTTTCTAAAGGAAAACAGAGGTGGCTGCGCCTTTAAACCTAAGAATAGTTAACACTGGGAAAATGGCTGCTACCTTCTAACAGCTAAAGGCTCAGAGGGTCACAGAACCAGTGTGATTCTGGTAGAAATTTTTTCTGTGAAAAGAAGGCCGAGTTGTCAGACAACCTGCTTTCTGGTGGTTTCCTTTGGGAGATGCTATATTTAAACGTGGGGACATTATAGAAGTTTAAACTTACAGAACAACTGCTTCAGTTAAAATGGCATCGTGTTTAATAACCTTTATATGGAGTCAGTACTTGCCATTTGTGGAGCGCCCACTCTCTGCAGAGAGCAAAACATCTGAGGAGGCTGTGAGAGGTCACAAGGAAGCAAAGCTCTACCCTCTGCAAAGAAACAGTTTAGAATAAAATGAAATAACAGAAGCCAGGTGCAAATGCCTTTCCTACAAAAAGTGCAGCGATGCAAAAGACTAAGTGCAAAGGAACTGGAAAATAAAACAAATACAAAGTTAAAGTCTGCAGGGAGGGATAAAAGTGATTAATCAAGGAACCAGAAATGGACGGGTTGAGACTGAATGATGTAAAGCACGTCCCAATGAAAATGTGAATCATTTCCTATGAACTCATTCAAGATTCTGAAGGTTCTGGTTTAATTTGTAGTAACAGTCTAAGTTCTCCTTTTCTTATATCAGTAAGAGAACTTTTTAAACATTTATTTTTTACATTTATTTTTCCTTTTTTAATGTCTGTGTTATGTATTCCATTTTTTCCTAATTGGAACATTCCTCATAATAGCCATTGTAATATTAGATTATCATTTCCTTGAGGGATGGCAGCAGTTTGGTAGGACCTAGCTATAAAAGTTTAGCCCAGCCCTGACTGATTTGGCTCAGTGGATAGAGCGTCAGCCTGCAGACTGAAGGGTCCCCGGTTTGATTCCAGTCAAGGGCATGTACCTTGGTTGCGGGCACATCCCCAGCAGGGGGTGTGCAGGAGGCAGCTGATCAATGTTTCTAACTCTCTAGCCCTCTCCCTTCCTCTCTGTAAAAATCAATAAAATATATTTTTTAAAAAGTTTAGCCCACATTTGCGTCTGGCAATATTCCGGAGCTCCCAACCTGACAGTTACCAAGTAGAGTTTTTAGGACATAAAATTTTAGCTTGTCTTTAAGATTTTGTTCTTTTTCTTGCCTTTTTCTTCTTAAGTGCAGGACAATTGTACTTCCAATGTCCTGATTTTTACAATATCTGCAAATGTCTAAAGGCAATAGGAAAGAGTCTGAGTAGACTTTGATTTTTGTTCTAATTTCTGTTGCTCCATCTTATTAAGGGAATCTTAATGACTAGCTATTATAACAAAGAGACAACTAAGAAAAAAAAACTTCTTTTAATTTAGAAGTTTTCCAATTAAAAGGATCCAGTGTCTGGCCTTGACAGTAGGATCTACAGTGACTCATACTGTTAGCAGTGAAACACCACCAGAGTTAGACCTCAGTCCAGCAACCTTGGAATTTGAGTTCTAAGAAAGGATTCAGAGTCAAGACTCCAATTATAAGAGGAATTTTCTTTAGAAAGTCACAAGGGTAGAAAAGGTGAGCCAGCAGGACTGCATGGGCTCAGGAAAAAAGTTAAGAGAGGCAAAAGAAAGGCCCTTAGAGCTTAGGAAAAAGACAAAGGTAACATGCCTAGGGGGGGAGAAGAGGGAGAATGGAAAGGTTCAAGCAGGCTCCAGAGAGAGCACCTGAGTTAAGAAGAAGGGAAGACACTGATCACTAAGAGAACTTTTAATTCATAACAACTACTTAACAGAAAGACCTCAAACTTTTGCAAATATAACAGAGAACTACCATAACATTAACTGCCCAAAACAATAAATTGGTCCCCAAATTCTGAGAGTAACAGGTTTCAAGAAAAAAGAGGAAAAGTTATATTGAGAAATAAAATGTTTATTCTGATCATTAAAAAATGTTATGTTCCTCTTACTTCTAGTAAAAATTTATGTCTGAAGCCGTACTATCCAATAGAAATATAATGTCAGCCACATATGTAATTTTAAACTTCCTTGCAGCACAGTAACATAAAAAGAAACAGGTGAAATTTTTGACATTTTATTTAACCCAACCTCTCCAAAAGATTATCATTTCAACATGGAATCAATACAAAAATATATTTAGATACTTTACTATTTTTATATTAAGTCCATGAAAGCCAGTGCGTATCTTATACTTAAAAATATCAATTCAAAGCTAAATTTCTATCAGAAATAACTGACCTATAATTAGATGTCATCAAATTTATAGTTAAGGTAGATTCACATATCCAAATTGTTCCAAATACACTTAAAAGTTTTCCAATTAACTGAATCAAGTATCAATTTTAAATTTAAATTGCAATTAAATCAATTCAGTTTCTCAGCCACACTAGCCACATTTCAAGAGCTCAATAGGCTCAAGTGGCTAGTGCTGACCATACTAGACAAAGAAGGCTAAAGAAATAAAATAAGATATATTTAGTAGAAAATTAAGGCATTAAAAATAGAAAGGAAACAGAGTATAAATATTTATCATAGCAGATGACAGATCTGTTATATCAATAAATATAAATTGGTTAAACTTAATAACATAAAAGAAAAAAATTTTAATATATTTTTATTGATTTCAGAAAGGAAGGGAGAGGGAGAGAGATAGAAACACCAATGATGAGAGAGAATCATTGGTCAGCTGCCTCCTGCACACCCCCTTTACTGGAGATCAAGCCCACAACCCAGGCATGTGCCCTTGATAAGAATCGAACCCAGGATCCTTCAGTCCGCAGGCCGACACTCTATATCCACTGAGCCAAACCAGCTAGACTCTCGATTCCAATAATTACAGGCTGTTGTTGTTCCTTGTGATTAAGCCCCTATCCCAGTGGTCGGCAAACTCATTAGTCAACAGAGCGGCAAACCGTGGCTCTCGAGCTGCATGTGGCTCGCGAGCCGCAGTTTGCCGACCACTGAGCTAGGGCAAAAGAAAAAGTTTAATGCACAAAGCAAAACCTAACTTTATACTGTATTTCAAGGCAATATTATAAACAAAGTAATTCTGAAAAAAAAAAAGAATAGCAATGCTCTACCAGAAAATATAAACAAGAGGAAAATAGGGATCTAGATCTCAATGTCAAATAAAGGTGAATCCAGACCAAGAAGCATTAAACTAGTAAAAGGAGAGCACTCTATTGCTAAATGGTACATCTCACAATGAGGACACAACAGTTAACAATATCTACGCAGCAAACATAACATTAACAAGCATAAAGCAAAAACCATAGGCAATATATGAAGAAATAAAATATATTATTAGGAAACTTGAACTTCTCTTGGGCCATGACAGATCAAGTAAATTTAAAAAAGTAAAAGTAGAGCCCTGGCCATTTTGGCTCCATGGTTAGAGTGTCGACATGCAGATGGAAGGGTCTGGGTTCAATTTCCAGTCAAGGGCATGTACCTGGGTTGCAGGCCCAACCCTGGCCTGGGTTGGGGCATGTGCAGGAGGCAACGGATCGATGTGTGTGTGTGTGTGTGTGTGTGTGTGTGTGTGTGTGTCTCCCCCACCCCCGCCCAGACCCTCCCTTCCAATCTCTCTAAAAATCAATGGGAGGGAAATATCCTCTGGTGATGATTAATCAAAAAAATAATAAAAGTGAAAAGTTAAACAACATAATTAATATGGTAGATATGGGTTACGCTCTCTTCTCTGTAACCCGAGAAGAAAGCATAACTCAAAGAACATTCACAAGAAATAACCAAATATTGGGCTACAAAATAAATGTCAATAAAATAATGATTCAGATAACATTCTCTGATCACAATGCAACAGAACTAATCATAAAGAAAATTAGGGCTATAAAACTGTAGCCCTGCATACTGAGATAAACAACAGAGCAGAAGAGAAAGTCAAGATAGACATTAATGAACTAGAAACAAACGTCATAAGACTAATCAACGAATCCAATCACATAAGCCACCATCTAATCTAATCAAGAAAGGGGAGAGGAGAGAACAAATATAAAATAAAGGGGAAAGAGCCACAGAGAAAATTAAGACTGATAAGAGACTACTATCTCAGCAATGAAAACTGACTTTGAATCCCAATGACCAGAATAATTTTCTAGAGCAATACATCAAAATGGACTCTAGAAGAAACAGAAAACCTATACAGATCAATACCAAAAGTTGTCAAAAAACAATAGACCCCAAAACAACTAGGTTTAAAAGGTTTCGGGGGAGGGGGGAGGATTCTAACAAATCTTTAAAGAACAGATCATTAGAAGGATAAATTGGTCTTAATATAGAAAAAAAATATTTTTTCTGAAACAAGCATGACATTGATAAGAAAATCTAACAGACTGCTCATACACACAACATCTGCAGACAAACAGCACCTGGATAGCAATATAATAAACCCAGGAATTCATCATACTATTCTCTCTACTTCTGCATATGTTTAAAATTTTCCATAATAAAAAGCTAAACTAAAATGCTATCTAGACACCATTTTCCACTTATCCAAAGTTATAACAAGGTGGTGAATGTGTAGGAAAATAGGACCTCTCAAACTTCTAGTGAAGATAAAACAGACAACCTCTAAGGAAGGCAGGTTGACAATGTTTATCAAAATTTCAAGTGCACATGCCCTTTGATGTAGTAATCCCATGTTTAGGAATGTGTCCTATATATACACACTCATACATGCACCAAATGCTCACCGTAATTCATTGCAGCACTGGTTGTCATAGCAAAGATTCAAAACAACCTACTAGCCATCAACAGGGAGTTGGCTAGTGAATTATATAGCACACTCATATAAATAAATTCTCCAAAGCCATAAAAAAGAAGTTCTGCTGATACAACTATGGAAAGCTCTCTAAGGCAGGGGTCCTCAAACTTTTTAAACAGGGGGCCAGTTCACTGTCCCTCAGACCGTTGGAGGGCCGGACTATAATTTAAAAAAAAACAACTATGAACAAATTCCTATGCACACTGCACATATCTTATTTTGAAGTAAAAAAACAAAATGGCAAAAACACCCGCATGTGGCCCGCGGGCCATAGTTTGAGGATGCCTGCTGTAAGGTATTCAGTTTAAAAAGCAAGTTCAGACAAAAGTATAAGCTGCTGTTGACGCACAGACAGGGAGGTTAGCGGCCTAAAGTGGAAAACTGACTTCTCTGTGTCCTTTTGCACCTTTTGAATTTGGAACCACGTGACTATAATCTCAGACCACAAAGAAAATTTCCTTTTTCAAAATCCTATCCTTTAGAACGCACTATTGCCATTATAAACTCTTGATCCATTTAGACCACTTGCTATTCTTCCTACACTTTGCTGTGTGGAAGAACATATTTCAAGTAAAAGTTGAGTTCAAGAAACTTTTATCATTTTAAAGGGCAAAGAGCCCAGCTGGCGTGGCTCGGTGGTTGGTATCGACCTATGAACTAGGAGGTCACGGTTTGATTCCCAGTCAGGGCATATGCCCAAGTTGTGGGCTTGATCCCCAGTGTGGGGTGTGCAGGAGGCAGCCCATCAATGATTCTCTCTCATCATTGATATTTCTCTCTCTCCCTCTCCCTTCCTATTTCAAAAAATAAAACACAGAAAAAAATAAAGGGCATAGAGAAAAAAAAGGCACACAGATGATAGACAGCTCTCTAGATCCAGATCATCTAATTAGTGGTTTTCAACTCTGGTTATGCTTTAGAACCTGGGGATCTTCTAAAAATGCCAATACCCTGCACCCCGCCCCCAGACCATTTATATGAGAAGTTGAGGTGATGGGGCCCAGGTATGCAGACCACTGATCCAAATACTTCACAGCGGTGGTCCTCAACAGAGAGTGATATTGCTCCCCCAGGGGACATGGCACTCTCAGGAGACCTGTCTGGTAGTCACACCTCGGGGGTTGGGGTTGTTCCTGGCATCAAGTGGGTAGAGGCGAGGGATGCTGCTTTAGTAAATGCGCAGGGCATCACCCCCAGGACCGTGACCTGTTACAAGCTGTCAAGAGTGCTGAGACTGATAAATATTCCTTTAAAATAAAAGTGCTGCTTAGTAAGATCATATAGGTTTCAACCAATGTCACCCCAATAAATCTAATAAAAAACAAATAAAATAAAAAAGCATTGCTTCTGAAATAACAACCAGTTCTAGTCTTCACTCCTAAACAAGGAATTGGTATAATAAAGCGGTTCCAGTGGCCATAGAAGCAAGAATGTACTTGTTGACATGGTTCTAACAAATACTGAAGCATAACATTCTGTGTATGTCCTTTCTCTGGCCCCTGTCCAGTTACTCTAGTCAAACATTTATGTCCCGTTTGTCAAGTAGCCAGGGAGGTCATAAAGTTCACAAAGTGGGAGTGTGTGGGTCAACATGGCTCATGCATCTATTTCATTGGAGCTGTAAGTTTTTAAAAAATATATTGAACTGCCCGAACGGCATGGCTCAGTGGTTGAGCATCGACCTATGAACCAGGAGGTCAAGGTTCGAATCCCGGTCAGGGAACATGCCCAAGTTGCAGGCTGGGTCCCCAGTGAGGGTGTGCAGGAGGCAGCCGACCCATGATTCTCTCTCACCATTGATGTTTCTGTCTCTCTCCCTCTTCCTTCCTCTATATATTGAACTGGTGCCAATCAGCTGCCCCTTCTGGAGCCAGCATATACCTGGGAGTTTGCCTCTCCCCTCCTAGTCCTTGAAGCATTTGAGGTGCCCTTCCCTGCAGTCTTCCGTAATCATACACAGGCAGAAAGCCTCTATTCCTCCCACCTCACCTTAAAAATACCCCCACACCCATTCTAAATTCTAAAGCTCCCATATCACTTGCCAAAATGAAACCAGCTTTATGACCTTCTAGCTTCTTTCAGGAGCTAGAAGAACTGAGAGAAGGTATTCTTTGAGATGGTCTTTGTGTGACAACTCTCTTCTAGCTGTTATCATCAAAGGTAGGCTGTCTGCCAGCCAATTCATCTCTGGGTATTACAAACAAGCTTCAGGTTCTAAGAAATTCCACTACTGTACAATTCTGCATGGCTCTTCTGTGAAATTCCTTATAAGGAAAAGACTTCAATTACTAGGCTTCTTCCAGTATCCTAGATTAGTGTGTCCCTCCACCCCTCCCAAAACAGGTCAGAGGCCTTTATGTGAAATGTCCATCAAAAGGTTAGGTCATTTTCTTTTCAAAAGCTCATCACTTTTCCTTTGAAATTACAACCACAAAGTTTTGGAGCTGTGCTTTAGAGATTACCTGGTATAATCCACACATTTTATCCATGAGGAAAACGAACCCCAGTGAGGTTCAGTCCCTTAGCCAAGGCCACACTCTTGAGTCAGTGGCAGAAGCAAGAATTAGAACATTAATTTCCAGATACTGGTCCCATGGGTTTTCCACACTAGCACTATCCCCCACTGTGGTTTTTCTACTCAGATACCATTCTTGCCAAGACACCTAATTAACATGGGTAGATACTAGCTGCTCTAGAAATAAATCAAACGACATTTCACCAAGCTATTAGAGCTATCACTTCAACTTTGAGGGGGAAAGGAGGAACTGGGCGTTTGGGGGTTTCTTTTGTTCTTTATTGTGAATTAGCCTGGTTCAGTTTACCCTAATAAAAGGCTGACACCTTCAGAATCTCCTCTAAACCATAAATTAAAAGATGGCAAACATGCTGCTTCTAGCAACAGTGACATTTCCTTTCTAAACTCTGAAGTCAGAAGTGGCCTCAAACCTCTAAAATTCTCACAAGTGGCCAGATACGGTAGAGTAAAACTACTGGAAAGCTTTCGGGAGTGACGTTTAAGATCCAACAGTCGCCGAAACCGGTTTGGCTCAGTGGATAGAGCGTCGGCCTGCGGACTCAAGGGTCCCAGGTTCGATCCAGGTTCGATTCTGGTCAAGGGCATGTACCTTGGTTGTGGGCACATCCCCAGTGGGGGGTGTGCAGGAGGCAGCTGATCGATGTTTCTCTCTCATCGATGTTTCTAACTCTCTATCCCTCTCCCTACCTCTCTGTAAAAAATCAATAAAAATATATTTTTTTAAAAAAAGATCCAACAGTTAACACCTCATTGAACTTCCATTTTCCTCATCATTCTCTGAAAATTGGTTTCTTAAAATTTCATGTTATTGCAACTTGACCCTATTCCTCTTTCCTATTCCAACGTAAGCGTGGGCATCGCATTTTGTACATTGGGTCTTCCCGGAGTATTCTACCTACTACACACGTTAGTTTTTATGTCCCCCTGATATCATCCCTTGACGTTTACATAAAACTTATGAAATGAACAAATGTGAATAATAGGTTCTTTTCCCTTGCGAACTTAGAACATCTTTGCTGCTCCATGTTATTTGCCTTCGAGGATGCCCGAGTTCCATTCTGATGCCTGGGTTAGTACTTGGGGTTTGAAACTTTCAGGTGTTTCACAACCAGCCCCCCTCGCGTTCAGCAATCCGGAGTATTTGCTCAGCGACTGCAAAGGCACCCCACTGGGGAAACACGAATCCAATTAGCATAAGGTGGTGGAATCTATTCCCACCTCAGCTAGGCCTCGGGCAGGGCGGGGGCCGGGTCCTCTGGGCTCCCACCGCAATCCCTGAAAACTGCCCACCAGCCCAACCGACAGGGGAGACGGTGGGTAGGACACAAAAGTTGAGGCGCCACCAAAGGTGCCTGGGTTGTATCGGACCCTGCTCTGACGAGAGGCGCCCAAGCGCCCCCTCCCCTCCCCCAGCACCTACGGCGTACACAGCCCAGGCCTCTCTTAACTGTTGAAGGTAACACCGAGAAGACAATAGTTCGAATCCTGCTGCCCGAGCCGCGCGCGAGCACTGTCTTACAGCAGGAAAGGAACAAAATGCCATTGCATAATTTATACGACCTCAAGGTGTTTCTAAACAGCTCTTACCCAACCCAAAAAAAAAAAAAAAAAAGAATCTAAAAATAAAAACTTAAAAAGCCATCCGCATTCCGCTGGGAAGTTTTAAGGGCGGGGAGGTCTGGAGCAAGTAGATTTGAAGCAAAACAGGCAGGTTTGGGGGGAGGGAGTCCCACCCGGGATGAGGTTCTGTGTCTACTGCTAGGCCCCCGACCGGTGTACCAGGCCTGGTCCCTGCGCGCCCCGAAATCCGAGCCCCTGGGAGAGCCCCCGGGCATCCCGGAGCCCCGCCTGCGGTTCCCACGACTCAAGGCTGAGGAGACCTGCGGCGACAGAGGGCCCGGAAAACAGCGGCCTCGCGCCCCGGGGCTGTGGGGACGGTGGCGACCACGGGAGCTCGGGACCCCGCACTTACCGAAGTCCAGGAACTGCTTGATGGAGAGCGGCGACGGGGAGAAGCGGGAATAGCGCTCAATCTGCTTGGGCACCGGCTGCTTCAGCAGCCACCGGAACAGCCGCATCCTCGCCGGGGCAGCGCACACACCAGCCGAGACACTCAGGCGGCCGCAGGGGCCGGTGCAGCCGAGAGGCGCGGATCAGTCACGTTCGCCAAGCGCGCAGCCTCCGCCTCGGCCTGGGCGCGGGGATGCAGCTACCTCAGCAACAGCAGCAGCACCAACAGCTCTCCAGTTACGGCGCACCGCCCGCGGCTTCCCCAGGCCCCGCCCACGGGGGGCGGAGCCAGCCGCCGCACGTACGCGGCGCCGGAGGGGAGCGAAGGGGCGGGGCGAGTGGAGCGCGGCCACCGCACGCGCTGGCCGCTGATTGGCCGCTGCCGCCTTCGCTTTCTTTTGTGGCGCGGCGCCTGTTCCTCCCTCGCTCCCGCGTCTCAGCCGAGTTGGCAAGTGCCGCGACCGCACGTCCCGCCCCCGACTGGGTCCTCAGTGGCCGAAAGGTGGCGGAGGTGCTGGAAGATTGGGAGCAGGCCTGGGCCCACGTCGGGAATCTGATCCTACACGCCGCTCCAGGCCTCTCTTCAAGCGAAGGTACCTCTTCCGGGAGGCCTTTTCAGGAGGCTGGCAGTTGCGCTTCTAAGTGTTCCTTACACCTCCACACTTTGATTCTCAGGTTCTGTTTGCCACTTAACTATAGTGCCTGTTTCATGCTCTCTATTACCACCACCACCTTTGGGCAGAATCAAATGTAAACTCACTGGCTCTGCTTCGTTCCCGCCCCTCACTACTGGACAGGATTCGCTGAAATGTCACTGACTCATTGTTTCGTCCCGCCCCTTCCATCCCTCCCAGCCCCACTCTAGCGAACACCTTAGGACAGGATTGTTAGGTCATAGGCTCTGCTTGGTGGCCCGCGGCTCCTGCTCCCCCACCACCTCCCCCCCTCGCTCCCACGGGGCCAACACTTTTAGACAAGTTAATTAAGTCACTGTCACCACCACCACCATTGGATGGTATCAAATTTAAGGTCACTGACACTCTGTTTGGTGCCTCCCCTCCTCCCTCTGCCCCCTGTGCACTCCCCCTAAAACCATTTGGGCAGGATTAATTATAAGGTCACTGACTCCCTGCTTCATGCCCCCACCTCCACTAGGGTTGAAAGGATCAAATTTAAGGTCGTTGGCACTACCTTTCATACACCCTCATCACCGCCACCACCATAGGACAGCTTCCTGACTCTGTTTCTTGCTTCCCATCAGCAGCACCACTACTTTGGGACACAAGTGTATGCTTACACTGTGTATTGGGTATTCTTTGTCTACATGAGAGTGAACTTGAACTCAGGGTTCAGTGTATGAAATCATTATTTCCTAATGTGAATATATGAAGTACTGCTTGCTTTAACCATTTCCACCAAGCCTTATTTTATTTTTTTGGCAACGTGTAAATATCAATTAAAATGAAAGGCTGGGTATTTTCTAAGGAATGGTAAAAATGTAGCTAGAAACCACTCCTTTGGTCTGATTAGACTGTTTTTCTCACTGAATAAAATTATTGGTGTGTAGCTACTTAGCTTTTGTGCCTCCAATTGGTATTTATGCATTCAATTCTAACCCATACACTCAAAGACACCCAATGGCCTTCTCCACTTCTAGATTTTCAAGTCATCTTGGTGGTGGTATGGTATATGGACTACCAGGTCTTTTCCATTCAAACCAGAGCCTGAAAGAGAAATACTAACAACCTCTTTATTTTTTAAATATATTTTTATTTACTTTAGAAAGGGAGGGAAAGGGAGAGAGAGATAGAAACGTCAATGATGAGAGAGAATCATTGATTGGCCGCCTCCTGCAGGCCCCACACTGGGGATCGAGCCTACAACCCCGGCATGTGCCCTGACTGGGAATCTAACCGTGACCTCCTGGTTCACAGGTCGACGCTCAACCACTGAGCCAGGAGCTTTGCTAGCAGAGCTGAGCAATCCTGTTGGTGCGTGTGGGTAGGCAAGAAGACCTTGCGGCCTGTGGTTCCTCCAGTGACTTTCTTAGATGCTACCTGTAGGCAGCGTGTACTTGTTGGCTATTGTGGGAGTCAGTGAGCAGGAAGAATTTGAATATCAGTAAAGAGGAAGATTTTTTCCAACTTAAACTACAAATGCTGCTGATGTTGCTGAGCTTCAAAATCACTTGATTCACTCCTTCCTTTTCCACTACACAAAATGCTACTTTAAATATATGTATTCTGTTGATTTGATTACCTAAACTGTCCTGTGGGTAGTTTTATTGATTGGTCAAAAAGTGGCAAATCTTAGAAGATGGGAATAATTATTATAGAAATTGTGCTCAAATGACCCAGTCCCGAGCTTGGTTCTATCGTTAAGTAGCTGTGAGACCTTAAGCGAGTCACTTAGACTTTCAGTGTCCCAGTTACCTCTTATATCAGATGAAGATACCTGATTTCTCTCCCTGGCATTTGTGACAATCAAATGAAATAAATCATTTGATATAAATATAAACACAAGATATTGTTGTACCTCTTTTATACAGCAACACATATATTTTTAGCTAATAGTTTTGTGTAAATTGGCAATATCCAGACGCTAAATTAGAGGGTTGCTTTCAGTGCGAGTTGTAGTTATAAGAGAAAGGTCTTGAGAGAAATAAATAGATCTTGATGAACTTTTTTTGACTCCTGCACACACCAAGGTCTTGCCCAGAGGCCCCACTTCCAGTGGCTTTTAGAGCAAGATCCCTGGACCAGCAGCAGGAGTGTCACCTGGGAACTTGTTAGAAAGCAAATTCTTGGACCCCCGCCTCAGACCTACTGAATCAGAAACTCCGGGGTGGGGTCTGGCAAGCTATGGGGGTTTTAAAGATATAGCCACAAATTCTTTTATATTCTTCTCCTCAAGAGACCTAGTAGTACCGTATTTTCTGGCGTATAAGATGACTGGGCGTATAGAAGATTTTCCTGGGTTAAAAAGTCGTCTTATACGCCGGAAAATACGGTACTCGCTTCTCACGAACAGAGGATAGCTAGAGTGATGAGACCTCACTTCAAAGAGTAGCTTATAAAACAACTTCAGCCGAGACCGGTTTGGCTCAGTGGATAGAGCGTCGGTCTGCGGACTGAAGGGTCCCAGGTTCGATTCCGGTCAAGGGCATGTACATTGGTTGCGGGCACATCCCCGGTGGGGGGTGTGCAGGAGGCAGCTGGTCGATGTATCTCTCTCATCGATGTTTCTAGCTCTCTATCCCTCTCCCTTCCTCTCTGTGAAAAATCAATAAAAAAAATATATTTAAAATTATAAAAAAAAAAAAAACAACTTCAGCCCTACAAAATACACTGGGTGGGCAGATTATTATGATCTCTGGACACATAATAATCTGACCACTCAGTATATATATATATATATATATATATATATATATATATATATATCCTATCTAATAATAGAGTAACATGTAAATTACCATCACTCCGGGCGGCGGGAGGCTGGGGGGCGGGACTCGGGGTGGCCTATCCGGCCATTGAGAGGCACGGATCCGCTGCCACTGAGGGGGGCTACCCTGCTGTTGAGAGGCGCAGGGGGCGGGAGTGCCTGCCGCGGACACCCAGCTGCGCCTCTCAACTGCAGGGTAGCCAGGTGTCCGCGGCAGCCCCCCTCAGCGGCCGTTGAGAGGCGCAGGGGGCGGGAGTCCCGCCCCCTGCGCCTCTCAACAGCAGGGTAGCCCCCCTCAGCGGCTGCAGACCATCAAAAGTGGGGGAGCTGGGTGCCTGTCTGCTCCGGCACCAGGCCTTTCAGAAGCCAGCCTGGCCAGGGGGAGGGGACATGGGCGGTTGGCCGGCCTGCCTGCTGGTCGGTCGAACTCCTGGTCGAGGGGACAATTTGCATATTAGCCTTTTATTATATAGGATATCCACTGAGTGGCCAGATTATTATGCGTTCAGAGATCATAATAACATGGCCACTCAGTGTACATGACCAGTAATTCCTCAAAACCATCAATGTCATTCAAAACAAGGAAACTGTCACAGCCAAGAGAAGCCTAAGGAGACATGGTGGCGAAATATAAGGTGCTATTCTGGATGGGATTCTGGAACAGATATAAGGACATTCTGTAAAAACTAAGAAATTCTGAATAAAGGATGGGCTTGGGACCAAATTTGCTTAATTATAATGTATCAACATTTGTTCCCGAATAATTGTAACAAATGTACCAAGCTAATGCAAGAATGGGAACTCCTGTACTATCTTCTCAATTTTGCTGTAAATCTGAAACTATTCTAAAAAATAAAGTCAACTATACAATATGGTATTATTGGTTATAGCTATTATGTTGTACATTACATCCCCAGAACTTATTTATCTTATAACTGGAAGGTTTGAAAGTTGCTAAGAAAGCGGATCTTAAACGTTCTTATCACAAGGCAAAAATATTTATAACTATATGAGTTGATGGATGTTAACTAAATTTATTGCAGTAATCATTTCGCAATATACTAGTATACATATATCAAATCATCATGTTGTACACCTTAAACTTATACAATGGTATATGTCGATTATATCTCAATTAAACTGGGGAAAATCAGTACCTTTTGATGACAAGCTGTAAAATAAAATATATTCAGATAATATAATGAAAAAATATGATAACAATAAAAATGTTATAACCATAGAATAACTACTGAACATTTAAAGGACACATATTGCAAAACTAATAATAATAAAGTGAACAGCCCTAGCCGGTTTGGCTCAGTGGATAGAGCATCGGCCGGTGGACTGATCAATTCCAGTCAAGGGCACATGCCCTGGTTGGGGGCTCAATCCCCAGTAGGAGGCATGCAGGAGGCAGCCGGTCAATGATTCCCTCTCATCATTGATGTTTCTATCTCTCTCTCCCTCTCCCTTCCTCTTTGAAATCAATAAAAATATATTTTAAAAAATAAAGTGAATTTAAAAAAAGACTGGCTTCCATCTTGAGTAAGGTGACCAGACGTCCCGCTTTTGGCAGGACAGTCCCAATTTTTAACAATTTGTCCCGCGTCCCGCAGCGTTTTAAAAAACTCCCGATTTTTGGAACGAATGCACGACAAGCCAGGGAATGGCGGGAGAACGGGAAGGGAATATACGGTTTTCGGCGGCCATGTGGCTATTTAGCCAGGATATGAGTTTTATATTATTTTTGTTAATTTTATAATGTTAAACTTTAATAATAACAAATAATTGTTGAGAACTGATTATCGAGAACTACTTATCAAAGTTCGCATTGTTGATCAGTTGTTAGAATTCGACCACCATTGTTTGGACTTAATGAACAAAGGCATTTTTTGGGATTGGCAATGACGAAAACATTTTGTAACTGTCTCTCAGACGATACACATCGTACTGCGTGCTAGTAAGCTAGTTAAACAAGTGATGTCATTACAAATCAGCTATTCAGATCATTTAGGTAAGTAATTTACTTACTTATTTCATAAATACATAAATTTTCTTGAATTTAGCAGACAGTCCTCGTATTATTTATATTTTATAGTGGCGGCAAAAAGTCTAGCGCCGGCCTTGAAAGTGACACTTACGACTTACGTTACGGCAAATTCATGACCTTTTAAACAACGACAGCAATCTACTAAAAAAAATTCACTCAAATGAGAAATATGCCAAAGAATAAAATAATACTATACATAATTTTTATTTATTATATTTGTAAATTGTACTTATGTTGAAATTTAAAAAAATATAATACAATACTATTTTTGCGTTCTATGAAAATTTTTGTTGCTCCATATAGACCAAATTTTTAATCAAGAACTCCTCCCCCCCCCTCCCCGGTCAATGGTGTCCCGCTTTACCAATGTTAAAATCTGGTCACCTTACTTAAAGAGGAACCAGACCTTCTGCCCAACTGTCAACCTTGATAAACCGTGGACCTTGGTCCATGAGCAGACACGGGTAAATGCTGCCAAAAACAAGACTGGAGCTGCTCCTGTCACTGACGTGGTGCGGTCGGGCTGCTACCACGTTCTGGGGAAGAAGGGAAGGCTCCCAAAGCAGCATGTCATGGTGAAGGCCAAGTTCCCCAGCAGAAGAGCTGAGGAGAACATTAGGGGTGCTGGCGGGGCCTGTGTCCTGGTAGCTTGAAGCTACAAGGAGGAAAGTTCATTAAATGCTCACAAGTGCTTTTGAATTAAAAAAAAAAAAAAAAGATTGAGCTTGGAAGCAGGTCCCTTTAGAAGCAGAATTCTCCCCTGCCCTGCACCTCAACTATAACCTCCTGAGAGACTCTGAGCCACAAGCACTCAGCTAAGTGGGCTCCTGGACTCCTGACCCACAAAAACTCTCCCAGTTTGTTGACTGAATGTTTGTCCGTTGGCTGATTTATTATGCAGTAACAGTTAACTCATTCTGATGCATACTCAAGAGTGAGAACTGCTGTCCTGCCCTATGCACTCTAATCCAGCCCTCTATTCCTTCTAGTTAATTCCTCGGACCTCGGCATACTCTGCATTTTGACATCAAGGGAGGCCTTCCCTGACCGTAAAGGTGATTTGTTCCCCCTTGCTATATGGTTTCCTGGTTCTCTGTACTTCCTACTCTAACCCTCAAAATACTCTGGCATAATTTTATTAATGCCAATCTTCAGCACTAGGCATAAGCTCTGTGACCACTAGGCCCAAGTCTGGCTTATTCACTGCTTCCTCTCCAGTGTCCAGCATTTAAGTACCAGTCACTATTTATTTGGATTCACAATACTAGTAAATATTTATTAGATAAATGAAAATCAGCAACTGCCCGGCCAGTGTAGCTCAGTGGTTGAGCGTCAACCTATGAACCAGGAGGTCACAGTTCGATTCCCGGTCAGGGCATAAGCTTGGGTTGCAGGCTCGATCCCCAGTGTGGGGCGTGCAGGAGGCATCCGATTGATGATTCTCTCTCGTCATTGATGTTTCTATCTCCCTCTCCCTCTCCTTTCCTCTCTGAAATCAATAAAAAAAATTTAAAAAGAAAAAGAAAACCAACAACAATAACAAAACCCACCCCAAATTGCATTCCTTCCCATCAGCGTTCAATGGAGAACAAAGGCAAAGGTAGTGTTCTGAGTAATCCAAGCAATAATGGAAACTTTATTAATTCATAATTTGATGACACCAAAAGCCCAAATCCAAAGTGGAGTGGAACATAGGAGGGGGGGAAATAACCGCTGATTATCTCATCATCACTAGTTGGTGGATCTTGTTATAAATTGCCTCCAACATCACTTGATTTGATGAAATAAATCCTGGTTTCCCTGTCTTTTCCTCCTCCTTCCATCTTCACTCTCAACCAACATTTTTTGAGCAACTACTGTGTGCTCTGTGAAAGTACCTATGTTATCTCTTCACAGTAAATCTGATGGATTAATATTATCCTCATGTTACAGATGAGTGAACTAAGACACAGAAAAGTTAAAATAATTAAAGATTACACAGCTTGTAAATGACAGTCTGGGTTTGAATCCTGGTCTCCTGACTCTCAATTCTATCATAATACCAGCCTGCACTTAAAAAAAAAAAGACTTAATTGTTTAAAAGAATCTTAGGTACACAGCGAAATTGAGCTGAAAGTACAGGGAGTTCTTGCATACCCCCACACCCCCATGCACACCAACTCCCCACCATCAACATCTTGCACCTGAGTGGTACATTTGTTACAATCAATGAACCTACATTGATACATCATTAGCAACCAAAATCCATACTTAACATGCACTCCTGGTGTTGCACATTATATGGGTTTGGAAAAATGTATTATGATATATATTCACCAAAATGGTGTCATACAGGATAGTTTCACTGCCCTAAAAGTCCTCCGTGCTCTGCCTATACATCTCTCCCCCCAAACCCTGGCAAGTCACTGATCTTTTTACTGCCTGCATATTTTTGCTTTGTCCAAAAAATCTTATAGTTGAAATGATACAATATGTAGCCTTTTCCATTTGGCTTCTTTCACTTTGCAAAGTGCACTAAAGATTCTTCCATGTATTTTTGTGGCTGGAGAGTTTATTTATGTTTAGGTCTGAATAATATGTTATGGTCTGGATATACCATAGTTTGTTTATTCATTTACCTATTAAAGGTGATTTCCATTGTGTCCAAGATTCATTCACCAGCCATTTTTTTTAATTTTAAAAGTAGGCTTTGAGAGTGTGAAGAGGAGTGAACTAGAGAAGTGAGGGCTACTTAATAAAGTTTTGCTAAATTTATCTTTAATCAAATATGTGTGTGATTTGAAGCAGTAGCTCTATTCTTCCAAGTGCCCAGATTCTTGATTTTTTGGACAAACTATTTTAATGGTGCAGATCTTCTTGAAGTCCATTCATATTGGTCTTTTCATTTGTAATTAAGGGGCGTTTTCCGTCTTAGTAACCTTTCTCCCCAAAGGAAGTCAGAAAAAAAATTTTAAGTACAGAGATTGTATAGCAGGATCATTAATTGAAAAAGTAAATCTGTGACTTGTTTTTGCTTCTCTTGGAGGGGCAAAGGAAGGGGGAAGATCAGCTACAACAGAGGGGGTCTTTGGGTGTGGGCTTAGGAAGCTGTGCCTTGGGGATTTCATTAGCTGTGTTTGTGTAGCTGGGTGTTTTGGTTTCTAGGGCTGAAAACGGAAGTTGGAAGGTATAGGAGGCATTTTAGTCATCTGTATAAATTCATTCCTCTTCCATTGGTAACTATGTTTACTTCCCCATGCAGTGCATTTGTGCTTTTGGGAGGAAATAGCCCACGTTACTTGTAGTAAAAAGATACATGTCTCAATTGAAAGACTAATGAGCTTAATTCTGACCACTGGCTATGGCTCTTGGTGCAGGGATGGGCTTGTGACCCAATTTAGGACAATGGGAAAGGAGGAGACATTTCGGGGGGGGGGGGGGGGGGCGTCTGTGAAAGAAACCTGCTTGCTATTCAGAAGAAGCTTCTGGAATAATATCTCTCTCTCTCTCTCTCTCTCTCTCTCTCTCTCTCTCTCTCTCTCTCTCTCCCTCTCTCTCTTTTCTGTCTTTCTACTTCCTCCCATCTCTGAATGCACACAAGGAAGCATGTAGCGTCAATTGGCAACCATCTAGTACCAGGGTCAAGTTAAATGTAGAAATAGGAACAAAATGGGTCCTCAATGATGTTGTCAAGCGACTGAATCAGACCAACCCTGAAACCTCCTCTGAAGTTCCAGTTATAGGCCCATGCATCTCCTTCATGGTTTAGGCCAGCAGGGTAGAGTCAAGCTTAGAGTCAAGCATAGTCTAACTTTCATACCAAGCATTCTCCAGATACCCTGAACATACACACAGGAGAAAGCCCCCCAATGATGGCTGCTGTTGGGTGTTTTGTCAGCTATGCATGTGGGAATTCAAACCCAGATTTAATTTTATTTTTAAAGATAAAGAAAGGTCATGTTTCTGGTGACTAAGTGTTATGGAACAAAATTATATCCTATCATATCCAGAATAAGGGAAATAAAAATGGAGAATGGTTACCTAAATCATGGCACGTGCACTCAATGGACCATTATACTGTCATTAAACATATATTACATGAGCCCCGTCAGCATGGCTCAGTGGTTGAGCGTTGACCTATGAATTAGGAGGGCACAGTTTGATTCCCGTTCAGGGTATATGCGTGGTTTGTGGGCTCTATCCCCAGTTTGGGATGTACAGGAGGCAGCCAATCAATGATTCCCATCATTGATGTTTCTACCTCTCTCTCTTTCTCCCTCTCCTTTCCTTTCTGAAATCAACAAAAAAAATACATATATAATATGAAATCTATATAATAACATGGAAAATGCAAACATTATAAGTTGGTAAAAGTGAGATACAAAATTGTGTGTTAAATTTGAGCTCAGCTATGAAGAGATCACAAAAACTTTATAGAAAAACGTCTGGAAGGAAACTGAGCAAAATGCCAACAACACAAGAAACACTAAAGTGTGCTTTGAGTGATATGCTGGTTAGATTGACATGTAGGAAATCCTTGGAATCCCTAGGTGGGAGCAAATTCCAAAAATATGAACCAAGGATAGATAACATGAATGGCCTTCTTCAGTTCTCCTTTGCCCCAAAAGATGAAGGTTAATTATACAGAGCCTTGTCAGAGTCTACTGCTCTTCTGTTTTTATCCAAAACACGATCTTATCAATTCTATTAATATTTACTTAGTGCCCATAACTAACTGAGCATGAGCCATTATTTGCAGTGGACTCTGACATCTAAGGTGCCACCTATTCTCTGCGAAACACAAGTCTAGGACAGCTATCATCCATCCAAGCTGTTTGACAAGTCACAGCCTCCCCACCGCCCCACTTAGCATGATACTCTTCAGCTCCCTCCATGGTGTCTCAAAGGGTAAGAAAAGTTTTGAGGAAAAGAAAAACAGCCATATTATGCTAAGCGAAATAAGCCAGTTAGAGAAAGATAAGCAGCACGTGATCTCACTCATATGTGGAATCTAATGAACAAAATAAACTGATGAACCAAATAGATCCAGAGACATAGAAGCATGGAGCAGGCTGATGAACTTCAGAGGGAAGGCGGGGGGTGGGGGGTGGGAAGAGAGCAACCAAAGAACTTGTATGCATATAGGCTTCACCCATGGACACAGACAATAGGGTGGTGAAGGCCTGGGGTGGGAGTCGGGGGCGGGCTAGAAGGGGGAAAACAGGGGACATATGTAATACTTTCAACAATAAAGATTTATAAAAGAAAAGAAAAACAGCCATTCCCCACAAAGAGATTAGGGATTCCTGCTCTAGGATAATCAGTCCCATGCTCTATCTCATATATGAGACAAGTATAAATTAGTGATATTAAAGGAACAGGACTGCCCTGTCCAGCATTGCTCAGTGGTTAGAGCATTGGCCCGCAAACCCAAGGGTTGCAGGCTCCATTCCTGTCAAGGGCATGTACCTGGGTTGCAAGTTCCCTGCCCCAGTTGGAGCATGTGCAGGAGGCAACCAATTGATGTGGCTCTCCCAAGTCATGTTTCTCTCTCCCCCTTCCCCCTCCCTCATCTCCCACATCTCCCACTCTCTCTAAAAATCAATGGAAAAAATATCTTCCAGTGAGGAGTAACCAAAAAAAAAAAAAGTGGCGGGGTGGGGTGGGGGGGGACATGACTGGGCCAAGCACTTCCCCAATTTAAAATCTGTGCTAAAATACAATTTAAAAGGCCAGACCTCAAAATTTAAAGAGATTCAATCCCATTCATAGTGCTAAGACTGCACTGGCCACATGGGGCTTATTGAAATGTGTGGGCCCCCACTAAGACGTGTCACAAGTATAAAATTCATGCTGGATTTCAAAGACTTAGTATGAAAAAAGAAAAAGAACACAAACTCTCTCATTACTAATTTTGATATCGATTACATGTTGAAATGATAACGTTTTGATATGTTGGCTAAGTCAAATACAGGGGTGGGCCAAAGTAGCTTTGCAGTTGTGACTACACAAAACACAGAGTTTATTCTTGTTGAGTTAAAAAAAAAAGCGATTGTAATCATCATAACTCGGACCACTGTAAACCTACTTTTGCCCACCCCGTATGTTATTAAAATTAATTTCAGCTGGTTCTTTTAACCCTTTCTTGTGTGACTTCCAGAAAATGTAAAGTTACATCTGGGGCTCACATTTGGGGCTCACATTAGATCTCTATTGGATGGTGCTGAGCTCAATATATTGCAGGGTATCCCTTATACTCCTCTTTACACTGAATGGCCAGATTATTATGATCTCTGAATGCATAATAATCTGGCCACTCAGTGTGTGTGTGTGTGTGTGTGTGTGTGTGTGTGTGTGTGTGTGTATTAGAGGGCCGGTGCATGAATTCGTGTATGGGTGGGGTCCGGCCAGCCTGGCCAGGGGGAGGGGACATAGGCGGTTGGCCGGCCTGCCTGCCTGCTGATCGAACTCCTGGTCGAGGGGACAATTTGCATATTAGCCTTTTATTATATAGGATATCCACTGAGTGGCCAGATGATTATGCGTTCAGAGATCATAATAATCTGGCCACTCAGTGTATATAGAAAAGGTACCTGACATTGGCTGCTGGGCTTCTTTGTGCCAGGGCTGTGTTAGGTGCAGTAATCCTGCAAAGCACACATGAGTAACCCATTTACAGATGAGAAAACTGAGGCTCAAAAAAGTTATGTAAATTGCCCAAAATCAGCCTCTGAAGTATGGGAGAGCCAGTAAATCCGGCACTGGATAATTGCTGAGGGGGTTATTCAGTTGCCAAAGCTTCTCACTCTGCCATGACTTGAAAACCTAAACAAGCAGAGGAAGTGAAACTAAAAAAAAAAATAGGAGGAGATGTGTCCTGTAAAATTGAAATTGCTTCCCACAGACAAGCCCCATTAGAAAAAATAAAACTCGCCCAGCCGATGTGGCTCAGTGTTTCACTGTCGACCTTGGAACCAGGAGGTCATAGTTCGATTCCCGGTCAGGGCACATGCCTGGGTTTCGGGCTTGATCGCAAGTGTGGGGCGTGTAGGAGGCAGATAATCAATGAATGATTCTCCCTCATCATTGATGTTTCAATCTCTCTCTCCCTCTCCCTTCCTCTCGGAAATAAATAAAAATATTTTTAAATAAATAAATAAAACTACCTCCCCCAAGTCCTTCATGTCAAGTTGATAGACACATGACTGGCAAGGAGTGATAAGTATCGCCTCACTTTTCATCTAACCATAACTTGGAAAGAAGTTTTGAACGGACGCTGTTGAAGAGCTAGACTTTCCCCATTCAAAACAGAAAGATTCCTGTTAAGTATTTGCCTATAGTCTTAGATGTGGTAGGAAGAACAATTTGCTAATTAGCCCTATAACTTCCTTTTTGTTGCAGAGCATCTTGGTGGGTTTGGAGATACAAGTTTAGGGTTGGAACTGTGGAGAGTTGTATATGTCACCTCCCTCCCCCCCACTCCCTGTTGATCTTGGCAGGGAGAGGGAGTAGACTGAAGGAAAAAACAGAGGGGGTGGGGTGGGGGGTGGCAGGTCTTTAAGAAGGGCTGAGGATAAAGTATAGCATAGGGAATATAGTCAATAATATTATAATAACTATGTGTGCTGCTGGTTGGCTACTGGAAATATCAGGGAAACACTTTGTAAAGTATGTGCTCGTCTAACCACTAACACAGTGCACCTGAAATGAATACAAAATAATATTGAATGCAAACTGTAAGTGAAAATTAAAAAAAAATGTTTTAAAGGGCTGAGGTTGTACTGCCCGTGTCTCCTCTCTCTCCCCACCAATTTTGCAACTGGCATTTCGTTCGCAAATGCTTGTTTTTGGGGTGATTTGTTCCATGCGGATTCTGGCGAAGGAGGTGTCTGTTTCAGCAGCAGCTGTAAGAAGAGCAGTGACAGAGGTGGCTGGGAGAACCTAGTTCACGCAGACATCCTGGGGGCCGCTGAGGACTGTGATGGACTGTGGGATCTGAGGGTGGGGTGGGGACACCCAAAGAAGAGAATGGGAGCAGGGCAGGACACTTCACCTCAGTCCCTGGCAGGATGAGGACCCCTGGGTCACATCTGGATGACATATAATACCAGATTGTTGGTGAAAGCACCCACTTTCTTTCTTTTTTTTTAACTTTTTACAGAGAGGAAGGGAGAGGGATAGAGAGTTAGAAACATCGATGAGAGAGAAACATCGATCAGCTGCATCCTGCACGCTCCCTACTGGGGATGTGCCCGCAACCAAGGTACATGCCCTTGACCGGAATCGAACCTGGGATCTTTGAGTCTGCAGGCCAATGCTCTATCCACTGAGCCAAACCGGTTAGGACGAAAGCGCCCACTTTCCATGCTTAAAAAGGGATCTTCCATTAATTTTCCCAGAGTCCTGTGTTCAAGCTAAAAGTGTCACCATTAGGATCTTAGATATGAGATTAGTTTGGGTTTTTCCCCCAAAGCAGACCATATGCAAGTGGATTGTTTGTGAGATGATGGGAAAAAACACCACCAGGGTGCAGGGAAGCCAGCCCACTGGAGGGCCTGCAATCAGGAGAGTTACCCGGCAGGTAACCGCAGCTCCATCCCTCTGGGGAACTCTTGGAAGCTCCAGACACCAGAGTTCTCCCAGCCAGAGAGGCAAGAGAGCTGGGGTTTTCATCCACCCATTCCTGTGGCGTGGGGAGCTGAGAGCTGCTCCTGGGGAGCGTGAAGCATTTCGCTGGCACTTTCGGCCTGCTGGATGCACTGCCCAGAATTGTAACGTTTTCTGGCTTGTACAAAAACTTATTTTATCACACAATGTATGCTTAGATTATTTCATTTCTATTGTTGGAATTTCGTGGCCTGAAGGGTCCTGGGTTCAATTCCGGTCAAGGGCACGTGCCTCGGTTGCAGGCTTGATCCCTGGCTCTGGGTCACGGGCAGAAGGAAACCAATTGATGTGTCTCTCTCACATCGATGTTTCTCTCTGTGTGTGTCTCTCCCCCTCCTTTCCACTTCCTCTAAAAAAGTCAATGGAAAAAATATCCTCGGGTGAGGATTAACAAAAAATAAATAAGAAGGAACTTCATAATAAGAGTAGTGTGCTATAAGAAGACTTCTGAAACTAGCTTTTTACACTCAGTATTATATTACAAAGGTTTATTTTATGTTATGTGTGGAATCATTTAGGTTGTTTCTAGTTTTTTCTCTCGCTCTCTCTCCTTCCTTCCTTCCATGCGTTTATTTATTTAGTTACTATAAATAGTAACTAGAGCTGATGTGAATCTTATTTTTGGGCAGGCTTATAGATTCTATAAGAATGCTTAACAGCTGGCCGGTGTGCCTCTGTGGTTGAGCGTCGATGGTCACGGTTCGATTCCCAGTCAGGGCACATGCCCGGGTTGTGGGCTCTATCCCCAGTATGGGGCGTGCAGGAGGCAGTTGATCAATGACTTTCTTTCATCATTTCTGGGGTTGTTTTTTTTTTTTCTCTCTCTCTCTCTCTCCCTCTCCTTCCTCTCTGAAATCAATAAAAAAAATTTTTTTAAAAAAGGTTTGGTTGTGAGAACTGGAGATACTACCTCCTGGCCTCAGGAAGCTCTCAGTTATGGGGGCTGCTGCTGTTTCAATACATTCAAGCATGACAGCTTAGCTTAGTAGACACCTGACCTGGAAGTTCCAGGCCTCCATCTGCCACAAAGTAGCTCTGTGGTTTTGGGAAAATTGCTTCATCTTTCCATGTCCAATTCCTCATATGTAAAGTGAGAGGGCTGGGCTTCAGTTGATCTCTGAAGAGGAGATCACAAGTCTATGAAAAGAACTCTGACTACAATACTCAATTATTTATTGATGCCAGAGTAGTCACCTGTGGCTATCATTCCTCAAGTACTAACTTATTCAACAGATCCTGAGGGAAGAGCCAGGACAAGCACTTTCCCAGAAAATTATTTTGTTTTACTTGAGAGCATAATTTTCAAATCTGAAGGGCAAAGGAACTAGTGAAGGGGAAAATAACCACCCCCACATTTACAAAAAAAAAAAAAAGCTATGTTTGTGTTCAAACCCAAGTTCAGAACTCTGATATTATTCCCAGTTACTGCAATTATTTTTTCAGCGCTCAAGCTTATTTCATAAGCCAGAACTGTATTGTGTTTCCCTTGTGTAACTCCTTGTATAACCCTTTTCTTCTTTTATGCCTTTCCCTCCAAATGACTTCATTCTTTCACTGGTTGTTTTTTTTTTCTCTCTCTCTCAGCATTCCTGTTGGCACTCCACTTTCAGTGAGAGAGTCACTTTTGTCTTGGGTAAGTTTTATTTGGCAGCATGGCCTGAGGAACACCTGTTTCTATTCCCATTCTTATGCTCTGTTGACTCATGGGGTGGAGAATGTTGGATCCCTATATATACCTCATAGTCATGCTCAAAGAATTCCATCTGAATTAGATGTAAGCTGAATTTCAGTAGACAAAAAAAGTAGAGGAATCTTTTCTCTTCCGAGTATGTAAACCTTCAACCTAGGGCAACTCTTTTGCTTTTCCAATAGCCTTCCTGGCTCCTTATGAGGGAAAAGACTTACTGGATCCTCCCCTTAAACTTCTCCCTGAACTTGCCTACCTCATATCCTACTGTCCTTTGTTCATAGGACTGGCCACTTTCCTGATAAAGAACCACTGCATACACACCGGATAAGAAACAGTTGCAATGAGCCCTGGCTGGTGTGGATCAGTGGTTAGAGCGTTGGCCTACACACCGAAGGGTCACAGGTTTGATTCCCTGTTCAATCCCTGGTCAGGGCGCGTGTGGGAGGTAACTAAGCAATGTGTCTCTTATCTCTCTCTCTCTCTCTCTCTCTCTCCCTCCCTCCCACCCTCCCACTCTCTCTAAAAAGCAATGGAAAAAATATTCTTTGGTGAGGATTAACAAAAAAATAAAGAAAAAATAAAAGAAACAGTTGCAATGGAATGTTGATTAACTCAGACTCCCCTGAGACACAAAATCTCTCTAATAACACCAGGAGACTGAAAAGAAGAAAGAGAAGGAGAGGGTGGGTGAATTCATGGTTCAAGTCTCAGAATAACCAAGATTGGAGCCCAAGATGGCACCAAGCAAGGACTAGGGAGCTAAGAGACAGCAAGTGATGGAGTCATCCTGGCCAAAGGAGACAAGTGAACAAGGAAGTGTGGTGAAGGTCTGGAGTCTTGTCCACCACCTACAAAGTACATGTGTGTGTGCGCCTTGGTGGTGGTCTTCTCACCACCGTGTAACTTTTCCTGAAGAGCGTGTTCTCACGACTGCCAGAAACACTTACACTGAGTGGCCAGATTATTATGATCTCTGAATGCATAATAATCAGGCCACTTAGTGTATATTCTACATAATAAAAGGCTAATATGCAAATTGTCCCCTCTACCAGGAGTTTGACCAGCAGGCAGGCTGGCCAACCGCCCATGTCCTCTCCCCCTGGCCAGGCTGGCTGGACCCCACCCGTGCACGAATTCATGCACCAGGCCTCTAAAAAAAATGTATATGTATACACACACACACACACACACACACACACACACACACACACACACTGAGTGGCCAGGTTATTATTTATTATGCGTTTAGAGATCATAATAATCTGGCCACTCAGTGTAGAGGAGATGGCAAGTCCTAGGTACTGTTCCCATTCCCCCACATCAAATTCATGCAAAGGTCAGCAATGATTTTCATGTACAAGGGATACTTTTAGTCCTTATTTTCCTTGACCTCATGGTCACTTCCTCTTTGTTGAAAAATTCTCTGTTCCTTTGAATTCAGTGACTCCACACCCTCCTTTTTTTCTCCCTGCTTTCTAGTCATTTCCAGATCTCCTTTTCTGACATCTTCTCCTCTGCTTCATCTTAGGTTTCCTTAGAGCTATTTCCTCGGCCCTCCTCTTACTTGCTTCTCTCTTCCTAGGCAATCTCCACTATGGCTTCATTTACCATTAAATTTCGGACTCCCTAATTTGAATCTCCTGCCCCTATATATTCAAATGCCTACTTGCCATTTCCACTGCATTGCCTCAGTGACACCCTCAGGCTGAACATGTCAAAATTATATTCTTGATCTTCCCACCAAAATTCTTCTCTTCTAGCATTCTTCCCTTCCTTAGAAAATGGTGGTTCACCCGGCTGGCGTGGCTCAGTGGTTGAGTGTTGACCTATGAACCAGGAGGTCATGGTTCAATTCCCAGTCAGGGCATATGCCCATTTGCAGGCTTAATCCTCAGTATGGGGAGAGCAGGAGGCAGCCGATCAATGATTCTCTCTGATTATTGATGTTTCAATCTCTCTCTTCCTCTCTGAAATTTTATATATAATATAATATATATATATATATATATATATATATATATATATATATATATATATATATATTTTTTTTTTTAAGAAAATGGTGATTCTGCTGACTGGGTTGCTTAAACTAAGAACCTAGACTTCATCCTTGACACCTCCCTCTCTGTCATCACCTCTCACACTGCATCAATCATCAAATCTTTTGATTCTCTGTCCCATATGTCTCTTGAATCCTTCTGCTTCTCTCCATCCCAACTGTTGCCACCATCCTGACCAGGACTACCAATATTTCTCACCTGGGCTATTGCAGTGTTTTTACAACTAGTCTCCCAGCATGAGCTCCATTCTTTCCTCTGCAGTCTTAAGTGATCTCTCAAAAGGTAAATATGGCCATGACACTCTCCTTCAATGGCCTAGAAGGTCCTGCCTAGTCTAGCTCCTACTCACCCTCCCACTTCCTCTTGTACAGCTCTAGCTCTTATTCTCTCTGCTCCAGTAATACTTTCACCAAGCTGTGCTTGGCGAATTGAAAACACTCTGTTGACTCCGCCTATATTAGTTTCTTATTGCTGCTGTAACAAATTGCCATAAACTTAGGGGCATAAAACAAGACAAATTTATTCGTTTATAGTTCTGAAGGTCAAAAGTCCTATAATCAAGGAGTCAGCAGGGGTGCATTCCTTCTGGAAGCTCTAAAGGATAATCCATTTCCTTGCCTTTTCCAACTTCTAGAGGCTGCCTGAATTCTGTGGCTCTTGGCCTTGCATCACTCCGATCTCTGCTTCTATCATCACATCTCCTTCTCTGACACCCCTGCCTCCTTCCTGTAAGAACCTTTGTGATTACATTGGGCTCATCTGGATAATCCAAGATCATCTCCCCATTGCAATCCTCATCTCCATGTGACCCTTAATCATACCTTCAGAGTATCTTCATCCATGTGAGGTAGCATATTCACAGGTTCCAGGGATTAGGATGTGAACATATTTTTGGGGAGGGGGGGAGTGTGTATTATTCAGCCTACCACACCTCCCATGCCCAGGAGGTAAAAAAATTTTGCAAAGTTTTCTGGAGCAAATTCTGAACCCTGCTACAAAATACCATACACTGTACATACTCCATACACATCATGGACCACATTATAACTCTCTCCTAGATCCTCTCGTAAATTAGTTTCCATTAGTCTGTCCTCGAGTGTGCACATATACTCTGTAGTGTCTACATACACAAATCCAGAACCATGTCCTCTTGGTGAGGAAGGCAGAACCATGGAACAGGGCAGGAACAAGGTCCAATGAAGCAGCTGATGGGACATAACCTTGTTTGATGCCAGTCAATCAATATATTTTTTATTGATTTCAGAGAAGAAGGGAGAGGGAGAGATAGATAGAAACATCAATGATGAGAGAGACCTTGATCAGCTGCCTCCTGCATGCCTCCTTCTGGGGATTGAGCCTGAAACCAGGGCATATGACCTAACTGGGAATTGAACTATGACCTCCTGGTTCATAGGTCAACACTCAACCATTGAGCCATACTGGCTGGGTGGGAGTAAATCTCTTGTTCCCAACAGGCATGATCTGGATTTTTGTGGAAGCAAAGACAGGTGTGTTTTCTCTCATGGCATTAACCCCTTGCAGTAACCAATTCTCAGTTCTTTAATCCGTGCTCCCCTCTAGAGCTGACCCCGGCTGTACTGCTTTATGATATTCTGGTTTTTTCCAAGTCCTGATTATTTTACCCATGAAGACTTCTAAGGGGACAAGAAGGAATTGAAACACTTTTTCTACATTCTTCTTACCTTTATTTATTAAGATGAAACCATCACTACCAAGAACACATCTAGGTAAATTGTTGTAAGTTATCTATGCCTGAGATGGACACACCCTTAGTGCAATCTAGTCATGAAGGTTTAGCTTACAGGGTAGAGATCACCCCTCATTTTGTAGATGAGTAGCTGAGGTGTGGACACCCAAGGAAATCATCCAAGGACATGCAAGTCAGGGCTGTTGACAGTTTCATAAGGCCATAAAAAGTATCAACCAAGATTCTACATACCCAGTTGATAACAGTCATAGATTCAGCTTCCCTATAATAAATTCAGCTTCATTGTTTTAAGGTTTTGTAATAATTGAACCTGAACCAGGTCAAAGTTTACTTCACTCAATGAAAGAAAAGTTTACTAAGCAATTAATGGTGTAAAAAGATCATAGAACTTATATACACTGAGTGGCCAGATTATTATGATCTCTGAAAGCATAATAATCTGGCCACTCAGTGTATATATATATTAGAGGCCCAGTGCATGAATTCGTGCATGGGTGGGGTCCAGCCAGCCTGGCCAGCGGGTGGGGACATGGGCGGTTGGCCAGCCTGCCTGCTGGTCGAACTCCTGGTCAAGGGGACAATTTGCATATTAGCCTTTTATTATATAGGATATACACTGAGTGGCCTGATTATTATGCGTTCAGAGATCATAATAATCTGGCCACTTAGTGTATAGTTTACCTATTCCTAGGGGCAAACCCTTTAAAGGACATTTGCCTTTAATTATGTACAACTATACTTCTGAAATCATTAAAATAGGCCTTGCAGAACCTCATTTTAGGGTCATTTTATTAATTATCCTCATGATATACTTGCAATTTTTAAATGTATATCTTTAAACAATGAGCCTCAGCACTTTCATTGATCTGGCCTGATTATCCCTTCTGCTGACTCAACATTAGAAGGGTTCAACTACAGGGCTTCAAAGGGAATCAGAAATTGTGTGGCAAGACCAACTCTGCCAGAACAACTGCCCTCATTCACCTTGAGTAAATCCTGGACGCTTTTGCTTTGATGAGTAAGGAGAGTGGAGTGTTTAGGAATTTGTTTTCCCACCAGTACTAATGTACCACTTTTAATGACAATCCCTAATACACATCAAGGATTTTTTCAGATGAAAATTGATGAGACGAGTCATTACCAGGCACTAGGCCTTTCAGAAGTCTTCTGTCTTCCTGTCTGCAGCCCACACACTATCCTAGGCAGTTGTCACCCAGCTCTCTGGAAAATAGTGAATGGGACAGGATTTGGTTTAAACTCCAAAGCCCTAGCAAGACATTCAAGAGAAGTCCCCTAATTCTTTGTTAATTGCAAAATCTTAATCCTAGTGTGGAAATTTCTTTCCCTCACTTAGGGCAGGGACCATTATTCAATACTAGGTACTTGTCAAAGAATCTGGCTTTTCAATACATTTTTCATGTTCCCTATAATTACAGTTGACTCTTGAACAATATGGGTTTGAACCGTGCAGGTTTACTTATACACAGGTGTTTTTCAGTAAATACAATAAATGTATTTTCTCTTCCTTATGATTTGATTGATTAATCCAGAGAGAGAGAGAGAGAGAGAGAGAGAGAGAGAGAGAGAGAGAGAGAGATTTGTTGTTACACTTACTTATTCGTCCATTGGTTGATTCTTATATGTGCTCTGACCAAGGATCAAACCTACAACCTTGGTGCATCGGGGCGATGCTCTAACCCAGTGGTCGGCAAACTCATTAGTCAACAGAGCCAAATATCAACAGTACAACGACTGAAATTTCCTTTGAGAGCCAAATTTTTTAAACTTAAACTTCTTCTAACGCCACTTCTTCAAAATAGACTCGCCCAGGCCGTGGTATTTTGTGGAAGAGCCACACTCAAGGGGCCAAAGAGCCGCATGTGGCTCACGAGCCGCAGTTTGCCGACCATGGCTCTAACCAACTGAGGTACCATGCCAGGGCCCTTATGATTTTGTTAATAACATTTTGTTTTCTCTATCTTCTTTTATTGTAAGAATCCAATATGTAATACACATAACATACAAAATATGTGTTAATCGAGTGTTTCTGTTATCGATAAGGCTTCTGGTCAACAACAGGCTATTTATTAGTAGTTAAGTTTCTGAGGGGGAGTCAAAAGCTGTACACAGATTTTTAATTGGGGGGGCATCAGTGCCTGTATATCTCCTTCCTTCTTCCCCCACACCACAGATTGCCAGGTAAAATGCCGAATGGCCAGTGAAATTTGAATTTCAGATAAACAACGAGCATGTCCCAGGCTCTACTAGGAGCATATTTTCACTTTCAAAACTTGTTTGTTGATTATCTGGAATTCAAATTTTACTGGGTATCCTATATTATTTTTTCTTTTCTTTTTCTTTTTTGGTAAATCTGGCAATCCTACATGACTATCTTCTTCCAACTTTGTTTTATTCTTTCTAAAATTTTATTTTAATGGGCTCTCTTCCCAATTTCATACTCCTCTTTAAGGACAGTTTTTTCTTCACCTTCTGCTTTTATTTGGGGGTGTTCTGTTTTAGTGATTTGGGATTGTGATGTTCTTCTCTATAAAGGGGCTCAGAGTCTTGTTTTCTTTTTTTTTCCAATTTTTTTATTAAGGTATTATATGTGTACATATCTTACCATTGCCCCCCCACCCCACTCCCATATATGCCCTCACCCCCCAGAGTTTTGCATCCATTGGTTATGCTTATATGCATGCATACAAGTCCTTTGATTGATCTCTTATCTCCCCACCTCTCCCTAACCTTCCCCCTGTAATTTGACAGTCTGTTTGATGCTTTACTGTCTCTGTATCTATCTTTTTGTTCAAGTTTATAATGTTCTTTATTATCCATAAATGAGTGAGATCATGTGGTATTTTTCTTTCATTGACTGACTTATTTCACTTAACATAATGTTCTCCAATTCCATCCAGGTTGCTGCAAATGATGAGAATTCCTTCTTTTTTATGGCAGCATAGTATTCCATCAGAGTCTTGTTTTCAAGTGAGATTTGAAGAGGGCCTATCTGAAGCCGTCTCTTTGGAGGTTCTGCCCTCAGCAAATAGTCCTTTGAGTTAAGCACTGCCTTCTCTAACGCGGACTTCTAACACAGCCCAAGGCAACGTTAACACCATGAGTTACTAATACCTTAGTAGAAATAGCAGTATTGATCTTAAAATTTTATCTTCATCTACTTTTTTAAGTAAACTCTTCTTTAGATGTACAATATGCATACAGAAGTGTATCCAGTTAATAAGTGCACAGCTGGATAAATGTTCCCAAAGTGAACATACCCATGTAACCAGCACCCAGATGAAGAAGACATATAACATTAGGGGTGAAATCCTGTCATGTGCTACAATATGAATGCATCTTTTTAAAAAAATATATTTTTATTGATTTCAGAGAGGAAGGGAGAGGGAGAGAGAGAAATAGAAACATCAGTGATGAGAGAGACTCGTTAATCGGCTGCCTCCTGCACGCCCCACACTGGGGATCGAGCCCACAACCCAAGCATGTGCCCTGACTGGGAATCAAACTGTGACCTCCTGGTTGCATCTTGGGGACATTATGCTAAATGAAGCAAATCAGTCACAAAAGGCTAAATACTGACTCATTCCACGCACATGAGGTATCTAAACTAGTCAAATTCATAGAAATAAGCTGTAGAATCACCATTCTACTTGCAGGGGTTGCCAGGGGCTGGGAGGAGGGAGAATGGGGAGTTGGTGTTTAATAGGTATAATTTCAGTTTCGCAAGATGAAAACATTCTGGGGATGATTTACAACAATGTGAGTGTATTTAACACTACTGAACTGCACAATTAGAAACAGTGAAGGGGAATTTTATGCTATATATTTTGACTACAATAAAAGAAGAAATACACCATTACCAGCGCCCTAGAAGCGCTCGGGCCCATTCCCAGTCACTCCTCCTTGTCCAAGATAACCACTATCCTGATCTCTCTACAAAGCTCACCTGCTTTTTTTTTTTTTAATATATTTTATTGATTTTTCACAGAGAGGAAGGGAGAGGGATAGAGAGTTAGAAACATCGATGATAGAGAAACATCAATCAGCTGCCTCTTGCACAACCCGCTACTGGGATGTGCCCGCAACCAAGGTACATGCCCTTAACCAGAATCGAACCTGGGACCTTTCAGTCCGCAGGCCGACGCTCTATCCACTGAGCCAAACCGGTTTCGGCAATAAAAAGCTCACCTGCTTTTAAAAAGATTCTAGAGTTAGTAAGGGAAAAAAGGTTGAGCAGACCCCTTTCCTCCTGACAGGGAGCCTCCTTCAAATCAGAAAAAGAGCCCTGGCCGAGTGGCTCAATTGGTTAGAACCGTGGTCGGCAAACTGCGGCTCGCGAGCCACATGCGGCTCTTTGGCCCCTTGAGTGTGGCTCTTCCACAAAATACCACGGCCTGGGCGAGTCTATTTTGAAGAGGTGGCGTTAGAAGAAGTTTAAGTTTAAAAAATTGGGCTCTCAAAGGAAATGTCAATCGTTGTACTGTTGATATTTGGCTCTGTTGACTAATGAGTTTGCCGACCACTGGGTTAGAGCATCTTCTGGATACATCAAGGTTGCAGGATACATCCCAGGTCAGGGCACATACAGGAATCAACCAATGAATGCATAAACAGGTGGAACAACAAATTCTCTCTCTCTCTCTCTCTCTCTCTCTCTCTCTCTCTCTCAGTCTCTTTCTCATCTCATCTCAAATCAATTTTTTTTAAATCAGAAAAAGATTTCACCACGCCTACCACATTGCCTGGCATACAGTAGAAGTAGCTAAAAAAAATGCTTGCTAATTGTCCGTTGACTGAGAGCCTTAGGCTTGCGGTTGTGAGAGGTGCTGAGGGAAGAAAAGGGCTCCACGGAAAGAAGATGGAAGGTGCTGGAAACTAAGCCAGCTACTTTGCAATCTTGCCAAAGGTTAACCCTGTGTATTCATTACAGGTTTATTCACTGATGATGCATTTTTTTCTCATCCACTGTGTTGACAACATGAACTCTAGGTTCGTATTTGAATCCAGCTCAGAGTATATATTTATTTTTTTGTAACTATGTGCATAGCACTAACTGCTTATTTTCTTACCAGGGTGTTTATTGTCAATATGCATGGTGTGAGGTGAAATAGATGTGCTTGTTAATACTTGCCTCCAAATTTCTCAGGGGACAATTCGAAACTCACGGAAATTTGGGCTCACTTCATTTTACAACTGCCTCAAAGATTGTATCCACTGGACTTTGTGATTATGTCCTTCTTTCAAGAATGTTCTGAGGAACAAATGGCAAAACTGGAAGTACTCAAGAATATGGATTAAAGGGGGTGTGGGCTAGAAGGGGTCAATGGAGAAAAGGGGGGAATATCTGTAATACTTTCAACAATAAAGATAAAAAATCTTACCTAATAATAGACAAACATGTAAATTTACCATACCTCCGCTACGCCACCAGTCAATCAGGAGTGATATGCAAATTAACCCAACAAAGATGGCGGTTAATTTGCATACACAGGCGCCAAGTGATGGGCGGGATGCTGGCGTCATCGCCATGGCGATGACGCAGGCGTTCTGCCCCACCACCAGTCTCTCAGGGCCTCTAGGCAGCGTGGGAAGGCGGGGCCGGAGCAGAAAGAGGCTGCTCCCGGAGCAGAAAGGGGCTGGGCTGCAGTGGAAAGGCGGTGCCGGCAGCCAAGGAAATGAAAGCCCATTCTAGCACGAATCTTTGTGCATCGGGCTTCTAGTTTTAAAAGAAAGAGCCAATAAGGAAACAGAAGAAAAAAAAAGATGGATAAAATTGTGACTTTAAACCACAAATGGTAATGGCTGGGGCAGAACTGAACAATCTTAAAGCCAAGGGAATATGATACACTGGCAGTCTTGGAAGCATAAATGGTATTGTCATATTTATATCAGTAGTCTCAGACCCACCGATCAGTAGTCTCAGACCCACCGATCCCTATTATAATATAGTCTATATTTATCAGTCTTCCTGTACTTATCTGAAAAGAAATTCATAGGTGATACCACATACCCTTACACATCATTGTGTAAAAAAAAAATCAATGTAGTGGCCTAGTAGAAAGGAAAAACAAAAGTAATTTATCATAAAATATCACGCACCTCAAAATGTAAACCTCAGGCATCACAATGCTAGAAAACAGCAAAGTAGACAGATGCTTATACTAATCATAGATCGCATCACTGTGAGTGACAGCTCGAGACAGAGACTGACACAGATGCACTTTAGTAGCAACACATTACAAAATCTGTACTGCCCGTTTGCTATGACTTCCCAACATAGTGAACAACTCCTGGAAAGTTCTAAGCACGATGAAATGCAAGCATCCTTCCAGTCATACTATGCTTGCATTCCTGGGAAATTAGGTGCTTATTTCACTTACATGAAGGTTCAGAAGGACATTACAAGGTCACTTGGAAAATGGGACTATTTCCAATTCTAGCATGATTGGGCTTCACCCTTTAAATGTCAATAATACCGCCCCCCCAAATCATTGTGACAACCAAAAAAAACCCACCATCAATTTCTAAAATTTGTCTCCCAAATACCACCTCCCATGTGTTACCTCTGACATAAAGTAAAAAATTTTATTTGTGGAAGCGTTTTTAAACTCTTCAAACATATCCTTGATAAAGGATCCATATCCTCAGCGATTCCCCTATTTGTGGTGAATGTTCTTTCACATTAAAAAAATATTTGATCTTTGATTTTACAGTCCCACCAAAAGGGAATTTCCCAAGATCTGAGTCAGTAAGATCATCAAGAGAGTCAATAAATAAAATTACAGAGTAGTTTTTTTCTTGCGAATGCTTACTTGGTATTTTAGTCATTAAAATAATAGCTGACACAAGGCAAAAAGAAGAGCAAAACCCTGCAGGTTGTCTGATCAAGAGAGCAATTTAATGAGAAGGTGCCATACAGATCTAGGATAGAGGTAAATAATGTAATTATTGGTTTTGTTCCATTTCTGAAGTTATTGCATTTAGGTGTGTCCTTCAAACATGTTCAGTAATTGTGAAAATACTTTACTAGCAGCATACATATAAATCAAATATCCTATAAACATTATCAGTTCGAGTGCATAGAACACTGCCCTCAGGTAGGGTTCCATGTGTCTTGGGGCCAGTGACGTGGGTCCAGCTGCTTCTAGTTAGTTCAGAGGAGCTCCCTGCACTCACGTCTTCCCAACTCTGCATCTGGTGACATCAAGTTGGGAGCCTGCAATCAGCGGTGATGGAATTATTCACACCACAGAAATGGCAAATGCTACAAATCGGGTCCACAGCCACCCACACACCCTCACTTCCAGAGAGCCTATTGTTAAATAGTCACCAGATACCACTGCCTGGGGCTGGCTCCCAGGAAAGAGCCACCTGTTGCAGAAGTACAAAGGAAGACTTTGTTAAAAACTCTGAAAAGATCAGTCTAAATTGGGCTCTCCAGTGTTTCATCAAATAAGGTACTGCCCAGCCGGTTTGGCTCAGTGGCTGAGCGTTGTTAGGTCTAATCAAATAATTGAATCTATATGCCCTCCCCTGGGAACTGACCTTCGGACCATTTCACAACCGACATTCCCTCTCGCTTAGACCACATTCCACTTGCTAAGACCATTATCTTTCCCCTCCGGACTTTCCCAGGATCCGACCCACCCAGAGAATTCCCTGCCGAAAGAGCCCACCTAGAGTCCTTTAAAACCTCCGATTTCCCATCTCTGGGTACTGGTGCCATTTTGGGGCTCAGCCCATCTGGTTTTCCAGATGACCTAATCCTATATAATAAAAGCCTAATATGCAAAACGACCGAACTGTGGAATGGTGGGGGGGGGCTGGCAAGCGGGCCAGCCAAGGTGGGTGCCAGCGGGCAGAGGGAGGGGACGGTGATGGGGGGGGCGGAGGTGGCAACCAGTGGTGGTGGAGGGGCGATTGGGGGGGCAGGGCTGGTTGCTCACTGGCCAGCGCTGTCCCCCAATCGGCCTGCTGGTCACCTCCCACAGAGGGAGGCCAGACTGCAGCTTAGGCCCCTGAGAGCTCCCGGACTGCGAGAGGGTGCAGGCTGCGCTGAGGGACCCCGCCCCCCCCCGCCCAAGTGCATGAATTTTCGTGCACCAGGCCTCTAGTAAATGTATAATTCCTTATCACTTTGGCTTCATGCATTCCTCCTTTGGTGACCCTAACATTTGGTGCTGAAAACCCAGGAGGGTCCCACAGGGAAGGGGAGCCATTGTCCTGGCTTCAGTCACCCCAACTTTGCTACTCAGAGAGCGGTAGGCAGCTCAGCTCATCCTGGGCTTACCTCAGAATCATACTTGAGTGACAGGATCGACTGGCCTCAATTAGGCCTCCCTCCCTTACAGGCCCTCCGGAACCAACCAAGGAGGACGCCGGATCAGGAACCTCTCCTTCTCCATTGCTGACCCTCCATCCCACACCGGCCAATCTTCTCTAGGTGAGTCACATTCCATAATTTCTCTCGTCTTGAGTCTTCTGCCCACTCTCTCTCACTGACTTCTCAAAAGTCCTAGTGCTTGCCGAAACCGGTTTGGCTCAGTGGATAGAGCGTCGGCCTGTGGACTGAAAGGTCCCAGGTTCGATTCCGGTCAAGGGCATGTACATTGGTTGCGGGCACATCCCCAGTAGGGGGTGTGCAGGAGGCAGCTGGTCGATGTTTCTCTCTCATCGACGTTTCTAGCTCTCTATCCCTCTCCCTTCCTCTCTGTAAAAAAATCAATAAAAATATATTTTAAAAAATAAAATAAAATAAAATAAAATAAAATAAAACATCCAGCAATCTTGATTTATATATTAAAAAAAAAAGTCCTAGCACTAGGCCAGAAGACTCCTCGGCTACTTGAGTCCTTCTGAACTGGGGATGCCCAGTCCAGAGGGTCGCCCCTTGTTTCTCGTGGTGGTTTGTTTAGTGGTGGGCACGCCTGCCCTAAACAGTCACCTTTGGACTTGTGGTCTGTCACTCACCCTCCTCTCTTGTGGGCCACACTTATTCTCCTTATCATGGGGAACACTCCCTCCACACCCCCTAAAACGCCTTAGACTCACAGGGGAGATCAGGCCCAAGCACCTCAGTTTCTTTTGTAACACTGTTTGGCCACAATATAAACTAGATAATGAGCGCAACTTAGATCATTGCTGTCACCACAATGGAAAATGGTCAGATTCCCTACGTCCAGGCCTTTTTCACCCTTCGGTTTGGACCCTCTCTCTGTCAGTCCTGCTCTACCCATCAGATTCTTCTCCTTCACACAAAATATCATACCCCTAACACTTCTGATTCTGAATCTACTTTTAACCCAGCAGACCACTGACCTCCACCCCCATATGCGCCCCCTCCATCACCTGCAGTAGATTCCCAAAACCCAGACCCTCCTAACCAGCAACCACCTTCTCTCCCGGCCCCTCAGAGACCAAATCCTGAGAACACGAGTTCCAATACAGCCTTTTCCCCACCTAACATGCGCTCTCAGGCCACCCAAAGACCACCTTCCTCAACAGCCACTTCTATTCCCACTCCCATTCTACTCCTGAGGGACATAGCAGGAACTGAGGGCATAGTCTGAGTCCATGTCCCATTCTCTATGTCTGAGCTTTCCCAGACTGAAAAAAAGACTACGTTCTTTTTCCATCGACCTGACTAACTGTACTAAGGAATCTGAGTACCTGACCCAGTCCTATGACCTGACATGGCACGACATCTATGTCATCCTGTCCTCCTCTCTCACCCCAGAGGAGGAGTGAGTGTGGCTAACAGCTCAGGACCATGCCGTGCCCTCCATAGAGAGGATGGGGCAGCCAACCCGGTTGGAGCTGACAGTGTCCCTTGAACTGACCCGAGGTGGGACTATCAGGTTAATTCTCCAGGGTGCTGGCTTCATAGCCTTATGATCATCTGTCTCATTGCCAGACTCAAAAAGCCTTCCCATAAGGCAGTCAACTCTGACAAACTTAATGAAATCACTCAGGACCCTGACGAAAACCCAGCTCTCTTCCTCTCCTGCCTCACCGAGGCCTTGCAGAAATTGACCACCTTAGTTAGACCCCACCTTCCCAGAGGGAACCCTTCCTCTGAACACCCATTTTATATCCCAATCAGCCCCCGACATATGCATAAACTTCGAAAAATAGACACAGGTCCACAAACCCCTCAAAAAGACCTCATTGGCCTGGCCTTTAAGGTCTTTAATAATAGAAACAAGGAGACCCAAATCCAAAAACAAAGGTGAGATCAGGCCAAGGCTGAGGCCCAGACAAAGGCCTTTCAGCTCCTAGCCACCACTCTCATGAACCCCAAACAAAGTGCTGGTCCTCCAACCAAGGGTAAGTCAGGGGCTAAGCCTCCTCCGGGCCCATGCTTCAAATGCAGCAAGGAAAGACACTGAGCTAAGTCCTACCCAAACCCAAGACCCCCGCCTGGGCCCTGCCCAAGGGAAGGCCACTGGAAATCAGACTGTAGTCTTGCCCCTCCAGGTCGGACCTCAGCCAGTCCAGCAAGGCCACCCTCTGGATCCAGTTTGGCGTTCCCAGGCCTCCTGGGACTGGCCACCGAAGACTGAAGCTGCCCAAGCCCTGACAGGGCCCCACAGACTTACATCACCAGGACAGAGCCTCGGGTAATGACTGTGGTGGCAGGTAAGCCGATCTCCTTTTTAACTGATACTGGGATCACTTATTCTGCCATCCCCAAATTTACTGGGACCCTTGTCCACTCCTCAGTCTCTATTATGGGGGTTGACGGATTAGTCTCACAGCCATTAGCCACCTCACCTCTACACTGCATCTTACTAAATTTCCCCATTCACTCTTTTCTCATTCTACCTCAGTGCCCAGCCAGGGCTACCATGCATCCCCTCATAAAGCCCAGTTGTCCCAAACCACAGTCACCTTCCTCAGTTTCACTCTCTCACCCCACAAGGCCGAGCCATTACCTCAGACAGTAAACACGTTATCTCCTCCATGACTGTCCCCTCCTCTAGACAAGAGATACTCTCCTTTCTCGAGCTCACAGCATACTTTTGCCTCTGGGTTTCCAACGGTAGTCTTCTCACAAAGCCCCTCTATGACACAAAGCCCCTCTATGACACAATGAAGGGAATCTTCACTGAGCCTTTAGATCCCAAGGCCAGCATTCTCACCCCCTTTAATGCTCTGAAAAACTGCTCTCACCTCAACGCCTTCTCACCCCCTTTTCCCAAAGAACAATTTTCTTTACTGCAAAACTGCAAATGCATACTTAACAGTCCTGCTACTATCAGAAGCAGAACTCATTATCACCCAAACCTTCACATGTTATCTCTAAGGAAAAATGTGGCAGTTTTAAATCCAAGCAGCTGGAGGGCTGGAAACTCAGTCCTAGAACAGGCTGCAGGCCTGCTCCCTCCTCCCTCCACTTTTTCTCCAGCCTCATAGGCCTAAACATAATTTTCCAAAGTCTTTGGTAACTTAAAGGCTTTGGAGGATTGCTGGGTTAAATGATAAACATCTAAATATTTCAACAAGTTTTAAGTTCACCTGATTTTAGCTTTTGTTACAGAAAATCTATAAATGCTGGCTGTTTACTTTTTGGCTAAAATGGGTTATTTGTGAATGGGTAAGAAGGTTTGTGAGTCGAAACCGGTTTGGCTCAGTGGATAGAGCGTCAGCCTGCGGACTGAAAGGTCCCAGGTTCGATTCCGGTCAAGGGCATGTACCTTGGTTGCGGGCACATCCCAGTAGGGGGTGTGCAAGAGGCAGCTGATCGATGTTTCTCTCTCATCAATGTTTCTAACTCTCTATCCCTCTCCTTTCCTCTCTGTAAAAAATTAATTTTATATATATATATATATATATATATATATATATATATATATATATATATATAAGAAGGTTTGTGAAAGTTGTAGAAAAGTTTGTCCAGTGAGTCAGGACAAACCCCTGATGTCCGAAGGGACCCCTTTTCTCCTATTAACCTAAAGCAGTGGTCGGCAAACTCATTAGTCAACAGAGCCAAATATCAACAGTACAACGATTGACATTTCTTTTGAGAGCCAAATTTTTTAAACTTAAACTTCTTCTAACGCCACTTCTTCAAAATAGACTCGCCCAGGCCGTGGTATTTTGTGGAAGAGCCACACTCAAGGGGCCAAAGAGCCGCATGTGGCTCGCGAGCCGCAGTTTGCCGACCACGGACCTAAAGCAACCCCACCCAGGCTCTCTCCTGTTGCTTAAATCCTTAGATTGGAGCCTAGACCTCATTTATTTATTTCCACTGCTCATTCACAGTCCTTGACACTATCATTGAAAGCCTCAACAGGTCTTCCTGCTTGGTATTTAGGAACCTCTCTCCTTTTCTAGCCTTCTTAAAGGTCATACACTGCAAAGACCCTAAGTCAGGAATGATCCCATAATACAGAGAAATAACAAAGCAGACCAGGAGGCCATGGCAGCAGCTCAGAGGAAGCCTCCATCTCCCCAACTCTTAGCTATACCTCATGTAACACTCAAATACACTCCAGAGGAATTTCAGCCCCTATTAGTCTTTGGGCCACTCAGGAAGATCCATGGTTAAAATTTCAGGAACAATATATCCTTCCCCAGGGACAGGCCTGCAATATCTTATAGGCTATTCACAATTCCTTACATATAGGATACAAACCGCTTTTACAACTCCTAAAACCCCTCATCACATGTCCTAGCCTAGCTTCCCTGCTGCAAGATATTACCAAAACCTGTTCTACTTGTTGCTCAGTATCTCGCCAAGGACAGGTTAGACCTTCTTCTTTCCCCACTCATCAGGCAAGGTGCCAAATCCCTGGACAAGACTGGCAAATTGACTTCACTCACATGCCACCTATTAAAAGAACCAAATATCACCCAGCCAGTGTTGCTCAGTGGTTGAGTGTCGACCTATGAACCAGGAGGTCATGGTTCGATTCCCAGTCAGGGCACATGCTCGGGTTGCAGGCTTGATCCCCAGGGTGGGGTGTGCAGGAGGCAGCCGATTCATGAGTCTCTCTCATCATTGATGTTTCAATCTCTCTCTCCCTTCCTCTCTGAAATCAATAAAAATATTTAAAAAATAAAAGAACCAAGTATCTCTTAACCCTAGTAGATTACCTTCTCAGGCTGGGTAGAAGCGTTCCCAGTGCATCTGAAGAGTCCTCCAAGGTCACACAAGCTCTCATTCAGCATATCATTTCCAGATTCAGCCTAGCCACCTCATTACAATCAGATAATGGACCTGCTTTGATATCTCAAATAACTCAATAGGTCTCCTCCACTTTGAACATGAAGTGGAACTTATACCCCCTCTACTGGCCCCAATCTTCAGGCAAGGTAAAAAGGCGAATTCCTTAATTAAGTCTTACCTAACTAAATTAACTCTCAAAACTAAAGAACCTTGGACTACTCTCTTACCCCTAGCCCTTATTTGCATCAGGACAACCCCCTGCACACCCTCCTTTCTTAGTCCCTTTGAACTCATGTATGGCCCCTTCTTATTAGGAAACTTCCCTTCCCCAGAGACCCTTCTAGGAGACTACGTCCCCATTTTATTTTATTTTTTAATATATTTTTATTGATTTCAGAGAGGAAGGGAGAGGGAGAGAGAGAGAGATAGAAACATCAATGATGGGAGAGAATCATTGATTGGCTGCCTCCTGCATGCCCCTCCTGCACAACCCAGGCATGTGCCCTCAGCCGGAATCGAACCTGGGACCCTTTAGTCCGCAGGCCGATGCTCTATCCACTGAGCCAAACCAACTAGGGCTTATGTCACCATTTTAAATCTCATCCCACAGTTACTGAGAGAACATGCTGATCAGGTGCTCCCTCAACCTTTTACAGGAAATATCCCCCCTGCTCCTCAACAGCCAGGGACTGGGTCCTTCTAAAGCAATCCATCCATCAAATAATGTACAGCCCGATGGCTAGGCCCTTATCATGTATTCCTAACTATTCCACCTGAAACTAAACTATCAGGGCATACCCCATGGTCTTACCCTTCAATGTAATTATTCTACAGCCCAGGCAAAGTCAAGCCTCCCTTTTTTCTGTACTTATATTCAGTCTCTTACTAAGGTAGCTCCTTCCTCTATCCCGGTCACAGGTCTTATCACTCTATAGACCCCAAAGGGCAATATAACAATAGGCCACCTCCCATCATCAGCTTGTAACACCACAGTTAACCTAGAACTACCGAATGGCCATTGGTCCCAACGGGTTGACTACCAGGTCCCTCCGGAAGCCAATGGTTATTTCCTACAGCCGGTCCGTTTTACTTCTTATCCACCCATCCAAGCCCAAGACTTCAGCTGTTCCTTTCCTTTCCTTTCACTTTTCCCTTGGATAAAAGCCCATTCTAGCATTCCCGCCCAGTTTCACTGCAATAGAATCTCAACCGCTCTTGATATGTATAATAGACGCTGATATTTTCTATTTGCTTAATTTCATTTAAAAAATGCTGGCCTCAACTTAGTATATCATTTTCACAAACTCACTAATGTGTTGTGACCCCCCAGTTTGAAAACATAGTCTTAGAAACCTTTATTTTTGAGATCTCTAGTACATTCCCCTGTTTTATTCCTTTCTCTCTAGGTTACTCTGTTCTTTTCATCTAGAACTTTGACCCCCAATTTACCAGTTCCTTCCTTCCTTCTTTCCTTTCTTCCTTTCTTCCTTCCTTTCCAGATATTTACAAATCACCTACTATGTGCCAGGCACTGGGCTAGGTGCTGGAGATGCAATGGATTTATATCCACACCCTGGGATCCCAACATCCATCCAATCATCATGCAAATAAATGCAAACTTTCAACTGTGCTTAGTGTTACCAAGGACAGGTCCGAAGAAAGGGGAATTTGACCTAGTTAGGAAGGACTTCCTGAGGAAATGACACCTGAGCTGAAATGTAAAGATCTGTTCTATTCTATCCTATTCTACTTGGTTCTATTCTATTGTTCTCTTCTGTTCATTTTCATTAACAGAATGCTGGCCACTCCCCATTACTCCCAACTCCTAATCTTCTTTCAGCAACTACTAATCTACTTTGTGTCTCTATAGATTTACATATTCTGTGCATTTTGTATAAAGAGAATCATATATCATATAATAAGTAGTCTTTTGTGACTGTCCCCATCACTTAGCATGAAGTTTTCAAGGGTCATCCATGTTGTAATATTGTATGAATATACCACATTTTGTTTAGCCATTTGTCAGTTGATGGACATCTGGGGTTGTTTCCACTTTTGGCTATTGAATAATGTTACTATGAACACTTGTGTGTAAATTTTTGTGTTGACATATGCTTTCATTTCTCGGGTATATACTTAGGAGAGAAATTGCTGGGTCATATGGTAACTCTAATTTTAACACTTGAAGGAGCTGCCAAACTATTTTCTAAAACAGCTGCACCATTTTACATTTCCACCAGCAGTGCATTAGAGTTGCAGTTTCTCCATATCCTTGCCAACACCTGTTAATCATATACTTCTTTGATTACAGCCATTCTAATGGGTGTGATATGGTATCTCATTGTGGTTTTGGTTTGCATTTCCTTGGTGGCTAATGATGTTGAGCATCTTTTCAGGTACTTGTTGACCATTTGTATATAGTCTTTGGGAAAATATCTCTTCATATCTTTTCCTATTTTTAGTTGGGATGGTTATCTTTTTATCATTGAGTTGTAAAAGTTCTTTGTATATTTTAGGTACAAGTTCCTTATCACACAAATAATTTGCAAATATTTTCTCCCATTCTGTGGGTTGTCTCTTCACACTCTTTTAATTTAATTTAATTTTTTAGAGAGAGAGAGGAAAGGAGAGGGAGAGAAACGTCAATGTGAGAGGGAGACATCAATGAGCTGCCTCCTGCACACCCCATACCATCGATTAAGTCTACAACCCGGGCATGTACCCTGACCAGGAATCGAACCAGCACATGTCAACACCCAACCAACTGAGCCACACTGGCCAGGGCTCTTTTCACATTCTTGATGGTGTCCTTTAAAGCACAAACGTTTTTAATTTGATGAAGTCCTAATACCCCATTTTACACTACACTTCCCTGATTACCTCCTCAACCATCACCTCCATTTTACCTCAACAAGGGACCCTGACATCACCCAAAGCTGTTTGAACAATGCTGTCTTACGCCCCAGTATAGACTCTCAGAGTGAAAACTTTTGTCCTTCTAGCTTTCTCTCTGCCTGTTTCTATCACAAATGTTCTCTTAACTCTCTAGGACTTCCAATCCCTTGGCCCTCCGTTTTCTTCCTGTTTGTCACACCTACCTCTTCCCAACAGTCTCATCTTCCACTCTTATCCAGCTTAGCCCTTAGAATACACTACAAATTTCACCCCCAGGATATTCCCCTCTACCCAGTGCCTTTTTGCTGCACTTGTTCTGCAATCTCCAACCATATATCAATCTAACCATCTGCCTTCTCTACTTCTATTGCTACTAACCACTTCTGATTTGTGTTCCCCAGTATCAGCTGAACTCTCAAACTTGCCATGCAATCCTTTCATTTGACCCACTTTATTTCCTCTCCCATTCCCTGATGTCAGCTGTACTACTCTCCCTTTCATACATGTCATTCCCATCATGCTCTTCCTTAGCAAGCCAAGATCACTCAAGTCTCCTTGGTGATTACTGTTCCTTTGCCTTAAACACTCTTCCACCAGGTCCTTGAATGGCTGGAAACTTCTTGTCATTCAAGTCTCAGTTCAAATGTCACCTCTTCAGAGAGGTCTCCCCTATCCACCCTGTCTACTGTTGCTGCTTTCCTCCCATTGCTATCACATTACCCTGATTTATTTTCTTATTATCCTTATCTGGGGGCTCTATCTGGAAAAGTCTTAATCGTACTTCTAAAACCCTTCCCTAGCTGGAGTTAGAGATTTGCTAAAATAACCTGTATAGAACTCTATTATTGGGCTGCTGTTATTTCTGGATTAGAGGCCTGTGTTCACCTTCCAGATGCCAAGCACAGAGTAGGCACTCAATATAAATAGAAGACAGGCATAGAAACCCATCTATCTATATATAAAACCCTAATATGCAAATAGACCGAATGGTGGAACAACTGAACAACCGGTTGCTATGACATGCGCTGACCACCAGGGGGTGCGTGAGGAACATGGCAGTTGTCAGCAGCAGGTGGCAGAGCACGGAACATGGTGGGCATTGGCCACGATGGGATGGTGGAGCAGGTGAGCTGGGGTGCCAGACCAAGGTGGGGCGCCGGTCGCTGTCATCAGGGTGAGCCTCTGATGGTTACTGAAAATTCTTTGCTCCCGCGTGCCACGGTCCCACCAGGCACTCACACCTGCTGCTGGCACCAAAGCTGCCGCTTGCACCTGCTGCCAGTGCCAGCCCTGATTGCTTGGCGCTGTCAGTGGGTGCAAGCGACAGCTGACGGCCCTGATCGCCCCTCAGGGTTTCTCCACCTCCCCCTGCTCCTAAGGGGCGATCGGGGCTGGCAGTTGCCTCTTGCACCTGCTGCCAGCACTGGCCTTGCTCACACCCACTGACAGTGCTGGCCCCACTTGCACCCGCTGCTGGCGCTGGCCCCAATCGCTCCACACTGGCAGTGGGTGTGAGTGGGGTTGGCATTGTCAGCGTGTGGCAGCGGCAGCTATGGGGGTGGGGCTGCCGGCAGACAGGGGACTGGGGGTCGCAGCAGGAAGGGCTGGGCAGGGGTGCGGAGGATGGGCCAAGACCCGACCCTGTGCCCACTGCAGCCTCGTGGCCCACAGTTCCTTTCAAGGTGCACGAATTCATGCACTGGGCCCCTAGTTATCTATAAGCACAGGGTCTATCCACCATGAATGAGAATTAATTATTGGGGGAGGGAGGAGTGGGGAAGCACACTCTAACACGAAATCCTACTGTGCATTATTTATAATTGCAAGAATAGGGGGAAGATATCTGAACACAGATGCTTTTCTTATCTTTCTTCTACTTTTCTGAATTCTTCTAGTTTTCTCTGTGCATACATCGCTTTAATATTGAAATAGCCCTAATATTTTATTTTCTAAGAAAGAAATATAGTCCCATTCCTTCTTGAGTTCATATAACTTCAAATATTAATTTATTGATCAATATACTAGAAAACTGAAGAATGCAGAGTCAGTGATTTATCCAGCTTCTCTCAACAAATTAATGACAGAAAAAGAAATATTAGAACAGTCCTAGGGTGATGTTGGGGAACAAAACTAATTTCCTGTATGCTCTGTGCCATTAATATTGTATTTCAGATCGTTCTGTATTAGATCCTTGGTAATAGGCTAAAAGGCACTAATAGAAATAGCATAAAAAAAAAAAAAAAAACAGGAACGCTATAGGTCAAGTTCCATTTAAATCAAGGTGAGTGTAGCTCACTTTAAGAAAATTGGTAAATTTGGGTTTGTTTATGGAAGGATTTACAAGAGAATTAGTTTGAGTTCTAAATTCCCCCAATATATTTAAAACATGACCTTCCTCATATAATCTATCAGAGAATACATTTACCAAGTGAAATACCATCTATGAGTCAGATGCCAGAACAAATAATTACTGTAATAAATTCTAGTCTAACAAAGAATTGGAAAGTTCCTTAGAATCACAAAAGGATTGTTAAACCTTGTATATACCGTGTATCAAATGCATTGTTTGGATGGAGGAGCCGCTCCAACTTGGCATTGAGTTTGAGAATGAACCGTTTGGAGGACAGTTAAACAAGGGAAGAGAGCAAATTTGAATAAAACAGACAAAGTTAGGAGGCTGTCTTAGCTCAGGTTCCTCCAGAAGTACGAGTTGATATAAAGATTCTAGTGCCAGTAGTTGATTCAGGAGGAGATTTCTAGAAACATCAGGAGGATAATGGGGAAATCAGACAAGGAAGAGAAGAGAAGGAAGCCACTCAAGGGTGTGTTGTCAAGCGAGTCGCCATTGTGGGCCACTGGAGCGCCTTCCTGCTGGGGAACTGGGTGCCCAGAGAGAATACATGTATCTGAGTCACGCTGCCTGAGAAGCCAGCGTGCTTGAGGGCTGCTCTGATGTCCAGACAGAGTCTCGGGCTGAGCAGCATTGCTGGCTGTTGAAGTTGGGCCAGAGTGCATGAAACAGTAACTGCTGAGGAGTGGCATTGGGAAAGCTAAGCGCCTGCTACTGATGGAATAAACAGGCTTATGCCAGCATTTTAGTTCGCTTTGGTGCATTTTTTTCAATTAATGCTGAAAAAAAAATCAGCTGGTAATTTTAATCACATTAATGATTGATGAATGGATTAACAATTTACTCAGTAATTTTGATGGCGTAAGGTCCAATAAAGGGAACACTCATAATGTGCAACTGTGCCCATTGGTAATACCAAGGCTTTGGTGCTTTTTAAAAATATATATTTTTCTTGATTTCAGAGAGGGAGAGCGATAGAAACATCAATGATGAGAGAGAATCATTGATTGGCTGCCTTCTGCACGCCCCACAGAAGGGATCAAGCCCGCAACCCGGGCTTGTGCCCTGACCCGGCATGGAACCATGACCTCCTGGTTCATAGGTCAGCGCTCAACCACTGAGCCAGACTGGCTGGGCTGCTTTGGTGCTTTTTAAAAAGAGGTTTTAGTGATTTACATTTACGGTTGAAACTCCCAAAGCGGCCTTTCTTTCTTTCTTTTTTTTTTTTAACGATTCCTTTTTTTTTTTATTGATTTTTTACAGAGAGGAAGGGAGAGGGATAGAGAGTTAGAAACATCGATACGAGAGAAACATCGATCAGCTGCCTCCTGCACGCCTCCTACTGGGGATGTGCCCGCAACCCAGGTACATGCCCTTGACCAGAATCGAACCCGGGATCCTTCAGTCCACAGACCGAAGCTCTATCCACTGAGCCACACCGGCCGGGGCAACGATTCCTTTTTTTTAAAAAAAACATTTTATTGATTTTTTGCAGAGAGGAAGGGAGAGGGATAGAGAGTTAGAAACATCGATCAGCTGCCTCCTGCACACACACCCTCCCTCCTTCCCGCCCCCCTCAGATGTGCCCGCAACCAAGGTACATGCCCTTGACCGGAATCGAACCTGGGACCCTTCAGTCCGCAGGCCGACACTCTATCCACTAAGCCAAACCCGTTAGAGCCAAAGCTGCCTTTCTATCTACCGTAGTCCCTTGTGCAGACTTGTGGGGGTTTTGCCCCAATGTGTGTACGGGCTGAGCCCTTGCTGTTGCGGACACATTCTTCTTCTCTGCCCACCCCGCCCCCTTCCTGAAGGTTGTGCCCAGTGAACAGAGGGCTGAGGGTCTCAGCAGCTCATTCCGGTCTGACCTGTTGTCTGTTTTTGGTGGTTGTGGTTTTGACAACATGGCCCGCACTGCTATTACAGCAGGAGGCACCTTCAAAGCATTTCCACAAACAACCCGAGCCAGTTTTATACTCGTTGAACACGTTCCCTGGGCAAGGAACAAAAGACCAAACTCAGGTCGTCACTCCAGAAGGGAAACCAGCAGTTTGCATTCCAAGATGACTTGGTCTCCACCTCTTTCTCCCCTTTCCTCCCGCCCCACGGCCTCTCTTGAGATGAAGAATTCTTTCCTAAGCAATTTCCAAAGTCCAAAAAAAAGGGATTGCAGACTCCGTAAGGCACCGTTTATGGCATGAGAACACTTGGCAGGGGAAACAATAACAAAGTCAATGCCACCTTGCCCTTCCTTGTGGTTATGTAATAAAAGGGCGAACTGCTGTTTCATGCAGAGCTGTGGGGGCGTTGGGCAGACAGCTCTACACATGTGGTGGGGGGGGGGGCATTTTTCCAGGTGTCAGAAGGCTTTGACACAGGTGGCATCTGGGCTTCTCCTCTCTGTCTCATCACCACCTGGAACAAGGGCTACATCGATGACACTTGAATGCGGATTTTTTTCCTTAAATATATTTTTATTGATTTCAGAGAAGAAGGGAGAAGGAGGGAGAGATAGAAACATCAGTGATGAAAGAGAATCAATGATCGGCTGCCTCCTGCACGCCCCACATGTGCCCCTGACCGGGGAATCAAACCGTGACCTTCTGGTTCATGGGTTGACACTCAACCACTGAGCCACACCGGCTGGGCTTTAATGCGGTTTTTAAGAGGCACAGTTCGGCAAGTGGTACATGGGCTGTATTTCTGCTCCTGCTCTGTGTCCTCAGCCAAGTGTCTGAGTGCAGAACACAGCGCACATAATGCACATGGGGACCCTGTCTAGGACTGGCAGAAACTCCCCCAGGCCTACCATAAGCCACCCACCCCCGGCTAGTGCTGACAGCTTACTGTTTACCTCACTTTCAGTGTTCGCTTCAAGACAGTTTCAACTCACTTTCTTTTTTTTTTAAGTAATTTTTTTAAAATATATTTTATTGACTTTTTACAGAGAGGAAGAGAGAGGGATAGAGAGCTAGAAACATCGATGAGAGAGAAACATCGACCAGCTGCCTCCTGCACACTCCCCACTGGGGATGTGCCCGCAACCAAGGTACATGCCCTTGACCGGAATCGAACCTGGGACCCTTCAGTCCGCAGGCCGACGCTCTATCCACTGAGCCAAACCGGTTAGGGCTCAACTCACTTTCTTTATAAGTTTCCCGGAGGCCTGGCCGGGTAGCTCAGTTGGCTAAAGCATCGTCCCAATATGTCAAGGTTGTGGGTTCAATGAATCACTGGAAATCTTCCTTACAAACACATACAAGAATCAACCGATGAATGCATAAAATAAGTGGAACAACAAATCCATGTTTCTCTCTCTCAAAAAAAATCAATCAATAAATTAAAATGTATGAATTACCTGGAAATCCCTGCCTCTCCATTCCAGTTAGATTACCTAGATCGCTTGGCCTACTGAATCATCATCTCCCCCACCACCCTGGGCTACATCCCTCTTCCTCTGCAAAGTGGCATCACTTTGTGCCAAGGTGTCTGGGAGAGAATTTGTGGGTTAAACAAACAAACAAAAAGCTCCCAGGCAGGGAAATGGTCAGGTTTGCATCAATGTGGGGAAGTTTGCATAAGAAGCCCAGGTGCCTTCTGGGAGGAAAGTAAACAAGACCTCAGAGCAGATTCCCTTCCCAAGCCTGCAGTAGAGACCGGATGCCATTAATGAAGGGCCACACGCTGGGGGGAAAGAGACAGGCAGAGTGGGGGTAACCCTGCACAGGCTGGAGGTGGAAAGAAGGCAGGATCTGGGTCTGGGATACAGCAGACGCTAGACGTGTGCTAACCTGGTTCTCCAGACAGCAAACCACCACCCTCACAGGAAGGAGTTCTGTGAGCAAACTGGCAAGTTGCCCTCTCAGCAGCTGGCTCTAGCCTCGCAGACCTCGGGTGTAGTCTAAGGATTCAGGAAGCCACTGCTGACCCATTGGCTTCCCAGGCACACCAGGCCTATTGTAAGCTGCACATGCAAACAGAAGCTTCCCCAGCCTCTTTCTTCACTTAAAGGAGAACTGAATTGGTCTCACATGCCTGCATCTGCTTGATGCCACGGAAATTACACAGCTGCCAAGGAGTCTGGGAAATGTAGTTTTTTGATTTGTAGACACTGCTATAAATAAAGGCGCACTGGAAGAAGTTTCAGATAGATGCTGAATAATCATTCCCGTCGTGGTTACTCCGTTTGAAAACCTTCCATGGCTCTCCATTGGGGTAGCGCTATTGGAGGAAAGCAGGACCTGGGTGCAGAATACAGCAGATTCCAGCAATGATTTCTTTAAAAAAAAAATTTGTTGTTGTTAATCCTCACCCGAGGATATTTTCTCCATTGATTTTTAGAGAGAGTGGAAGGGTGGGAGGGAGACGGGGGAAACATTGATGCCTGAGACTAGGACTGAGGATTAAACCTATAACCCAGGCATGTGCCTTTGACTGGGAATCAAACCTGAGATCCTCAGTGCACGGGCCCATGCTCTTACCACTGAGCAACACTGGCCAGGTCTCCAGCAATGATTTCTAAACTGTAGACTACAGACCCTTGAGAGACTCAGGGACATCACCTCCTTGTACCCCAGTCATTTTCTGTGGACTGGAAATAAAACATTGTGACTTCCATATATGTATTCACCTATTTTTCACACATGGAGGGAATTTTGACTCAAAAAAAATATGAATCACTGGAAATATTCCTTACAAACACCCTGTTTCTCACCCACAGATCCCACACCTCTGCCTAGACTAGAAATGCCATCTCCCTCCTCTCTTGCCAATTCCTCTCCATCATTTGAGACTCAGCCCAAGCCACCACCTTCCCTGGCCTGGGGAGATGATTCTGACTGCTTTAGGCTAGGATAGTTCATCTTCATCTGTTCTCTCATAGTATCCTGGGAAGTTATTCTAATGATCATGATGATCATTAGTGAACTTTTATTGGCTCACTTTATGCCAGGCTCTATGACATATGTACTCTTATTATCCCGTTTTACAGATAAGGACACTGGGACACAGAGATGTTGCATAACCCGCTCAAGGTCAATTATTACTCAGTGGCGGCTGTGACTCAATCCCAGGCAGCAGTCTGTCTTCAGAGCCCATGCTCTTGACCAATACTCTCATTTCCTCTCATTCTCTCTGTTATTACTGCCCACCCTGCTATGTTTATCTATCTGTCCATCGATATCTTAATTTGCGTGTCTGTCTCCTCTGAAAATAAGCAATGCCTTCCTGTGATGTTAAAATGGGGTGGGGGAGGAAAGTCAAAAGTTTTTCCTCCCTTCCCAAGACATAGAAAATTCCAAGACCAGGGTCCAAATTGCTTGAACCTTCCTCCACTCATCCTCCACTGTCTGTTGTTAACACAGAGACTATTTTCTTCTTCAGCAGAGAATACCAGACTAAATTACAGAGCAGGCTATGAAATTGCTACCCTCAGCTGCCTTCTTTGGCTGTTTTCTCTAAAACAGATTCTTTCTGTTGGTTGTATAAATACAAGACAGAACCCACCACCGCTTTGAAATCGCTTGGGAAAAGTGTATCAGCTCTGAGCTCCGCTGGAACAGACTTTCTGGCCAGGATCCACCAAGCACTCCTCTGGACAGGATGAGGTTCCTGGGAACTCCAGCCCACACGTCAGCATTCTCATGGAAACATATAGGAGAGTAGCAATTGGGGAGAGCTGGCCATTTCCCCAGGAGTCAGGAGGTATTTCCATATCTGGGCTTTTACTTTCACTGTTGCTTCCTTTGTCTAACACAGACATTTGCCCATGTTTCCTGTGCCTCGGTACCTAGAAGGCTCGGCTTACACCGGCCAACAGCTGCTCATCCCCCTACTGGGGTCAGCCACACACCGTTCACACCCTGGGAGCGCCAGCTTACCCCAGACTCATCTCTCTTCTCTGCTCAAATGTCTTTTTCTTCCTTTTCTACTTGAAGTGTTTGATGTCTGTTCAGCCCATTTGTTTTGGGCTCATAAAACAGGCATTTCCTTTTCCCTCTTGAAGGCAATTTATTAAAAGAAGCCTTCTTTAATTATCTTTCAAGTATGCCATCTAGGTCCCTGTTTGGGAAAGTCGCCCCCTGGCTGCAGAGTGCCCTTCTAAAGGCTTGTGACCTCTGCAGGAAACAGCGGGGGAACAATGCAAATGGGCCAGGCACACCGAGCTTTGCAAATCTCACTTGTGTCATTTATTTTTTAAAATATATTTTTTATTGATTTCAGAGGGAAAGGGAGAGGGAGAGAGTGATAGAAACATCAGTGATGAGAATCATCGATCGGCTGCCTCCTGCACGCCCCCTACTGGGGATCAAGCCCACAACCCGGGCATGTGCCCTGACTGGGAATCAAACCGTGACCTCCTGGTTCATAGGTCAATGCTCAACCACTGAGCCACGCCAGCTGGGCTCCCTTGTGTAATTTATACCCCTGAAAGCATCAGTTCTTCCAGTAGGCATGCTATTTTATCAAGGCACATCATCTTCAGGAGAGAGAGGAGTGCATGTCAAATATGCTCAAGAATGACTTTTGTAACTCACTGTTTTAAGACATCTTACTACCCATTCAGGCTAAATGACCTGGCATGTCCACATGCTTATCCATTCACCTTAGACACTGTCAGTCAACCTATGGAGAGAGTGGATCTTGTCAAAATAGTGTTACACAAATCCTCTAGAGAAAGCCAACACACAAAAAGGGTTTATGTGAATTACAAAAACATGACAGTCAGTGACACATGGCGTTCAATCCGCAAGTAATGTTGACCCTGAGCAGCACACCCACACAAGCTAAAGAGAATCTGAGGTTAGAGAACAGGTTTTGTGCCTTGGTTACACAGTGGAATCACTTAGGTATTTTAATTTTATTTTTCACTTAGGTATTTTTAAAAATCTCCATGCCCAGGCCAATCAAATTGGAATCTCTGAGGGGTAGGTCCCAGGTATCATTATATTTTTTAACATATATTTTTATTAATGTCAGAGAGGAAGAAAGAGATAAAAACATCAATGATGAGAGAGATTCATTGATTGGCTGCCTCCTGCACAGCCCGCAACCCGGGCACGAGCCCTGATCGGGAATCGCACTATGACCTCTTGGTTCATAGGTCAACACTCTACCACTGAGCCACACCAGCTGGGCTACCATTACATTTTAAAGCTCCCCAGGGAGTCCAATAAGCAGCCAAGTTTGAGAACATCTGGTCCTTTCTCACAACTGCTTAGGCTTCCTTATCGGCCTCTGTCAGGTGTGTGGGATGGGTAAGAGGGCACCGTGTGCCTAGTCAATCTGCTCACCCATGCCAGCCCAACTCGCCAGCTGCCCACTCAGCTACTGAAGCCACCCAAAACTCAAGGTAGAGCTGATGCTCAGATTGAGAGTTGATGTTACCAGATACCAAAGTGCTGAAAGCAGGAGAGCAGAGAGAACAAAGACATGAGTGCACATTAAGTGACAGTCTATGACATCATTACTGGCCCTGCCCCCAAGGGGTGGGTGCACTTGCCGATTTGATGCATTGCCAGCTTATATTCAATTGAAAAGACGGCATGAAGACAGTTTCTGGGTATTGGTTACATAGATATGTTCAGTTTGTGAAAATATGTCCACCTGCACACTTACAATATCTGCAAGCCAGGCATGTGCCCTGATCGGGAATCGAACTATGACCTCCTGGTTCATAGGTCAACACTCAACCACTGAGCCACACCAGCTGCGCTACCATTACATTTTAAAGCTCCCCAGGGAGTCCAATAAGCAGCCAAGTTTGAGATCGACTAGTTACAATATAAAAATATTTGTACATTGTGCTTTAGTAAAAAACATAAATAGAATAATAGGGTATGTGTTTTTTGTGTGTTTGGCTTCTTTCCCTTAGCATGGTTTTCAGGATCATCCATGTTACAGCACTTATCAGAACTTCATTCCTTTTTATTACCAAATGTTATCCCATTGTAGGGATATATCATATTTTGCTTATCCATTCATCAGTTGGTAGACATTGGGTTGTTTCTATTTTTTGGCTATTATGAATGATGCTGCTATGAACATTCATGTAGAAGTTTTTGTGTGGATATATGCTTTCATTTTCCTTGGGTATATATCTAGGAGTGAAATTGCTGGGTGTGGTCTAATACAAAAATATATTTTGTCTTTGCCCATAGTTCCTAGCAAAGAGCTCCTAAAAGCCTTGAAATTTCCTAAGTGATAGTGTTTTTTTTGTTGTTGTGGTTAGTCACAACAAGCTCCTTTCAATAACACCTGAGTTTATGCTAATGAGGTGACTTATTGTAGGACCCCTAGATTGCCATAGGATAGGGTTGATCACTATAAAGACTGTGTGATCTGAGGATTAGAACTTTCAGCCCCACCCACAGACCTAAGGGGAGGTGGTGCTAGAGATGGAGCTCTATCAAAACTCTGGAACAATAAGATTCAGAGAGTTTTCAGATCGGTGAACACATGGACTTGCTGGGAGGATGGTGCACCTGGAGAGGCATGAAAGTTCCACAACTCCTTCCCTCTCCAGACCTTGCCCTATGCACTGCTTCATCTGGCTGTTCCTGAGTTGTATGCTTTACAATAAACTGACAAATATAAGTAAAGTCTTTCCCTGAGTTCTGTGAGCCATTCTAGAAAACTACTGAACCTGAGGAGTGGGCCATGGGAACCTTTGATTTAAAGCCAGTCAGAAGTACTTGTGTCCCAGTACTTATGAATGGTGTCTGGAATATGGGCAGACTTGTGGGACTGAACCATTAAATACATGGAATCTGACACTAACTCCAGGTAGTTAGTGTCAGAATTAAATTGAATGTTGGCTATGAAGCTCTTTATCTGACCTTCAATTCTAAATGACAGCTTTGCTGGGTTGAGTAATCTTGGTTGTAGGTCCTTGCTATTCATCACTTTGAATATTTCTTGCCACTCCCAGACAAGAAAAAGCTAAAGGAGTTCATCACCACCAAACCAGTATTACATGAAATGTTGAAGGATAGTCTTTAAGAAGAGGAGAAGGAGGAAGAGGAGGAGGAGGAAGAGGAAGAAGAAGAAGAAGAAGAAGAAGAAGAAGAAGAAGAAGAAGAAGAAGAAGAAGAAGAAGAAGAAGAAAATAAATACATATCTATCAACAATTGAATCTAAAATAAATGAATAAGAAATCTAACGAACAAAATAAACTGGTGAATAAAATAAATCAGAGGCATGAAAATGGAACCGACTGACGATTCTCAGAGGGAAGGAGGATGGGAGGATGAGAAGAGATTAAACAAAGATCTTATATGCATATATGCATTACCTATGGACACAGACAATAGGGTGGTGAAGGCTTGGGGTGGGGCGGGAACTGGGTGGAGGAGGGTCAATTGCGGGGGGCGGGGAGAGAAGGACATCTGTAATACTCTCAACAAATTAATAAAGATTAATTTAAAAATAAATAGAATGTTGGACATCCAATTGGTGTCCAGAGGATTAGAGAATATACTCCATACTGGGTCATATGGTAAGTCTGTGTTTACTATTTTAGAGAACTGACGAGCTGTTTTGCAAAGCAGCAGCACCATTGTATGCTTCCCCCAGCAGTGGATGAGGGTTGCAATGTCTCCACATCCTTGACAACACTTGCTATTGTCTGTCTTTTTTTATTATAAGCCATCCTAGTAGATGGAAAGTAATACATCATTATGGCTTTGATTTGCATTTCTCTAATAACTAATGATAATGAGCATCTTTTCATACGTTTATCAGCCATTTGTATATCTTCTTTGGAGAAATATCTATTCAAATCCTTTGCTAATTTTTTAATTGAGTTATTTAACTTATTACCAAGTTGTGAGAATTCTTTATATATTCTAGGTACAAGTCCCTCATCAGATAAATGATGTGTAAATATTTTCTCCCATTCTGTGAATTGTCTTTTCACTTTCTTGATAGTGTCCTTTGAAGCACAAAAGTTTTTAATTTTGATGAAAGCCAATTTATCTCTTTTTTTCTTTTGTCACTTATACTTTTGGTGTCATATTTAAGGAGGCTTTCAGGAACCACATCTAATCTTCATATTCTTGGTGCCAAGCACAAAGCCTGGCACATAGCAAGCACACAGTATTTATAAACTGAAATGGCATACCTTTCTTTATCTGAGCTTGGGAATTTATTAAGCAATCTACCAGTTAATTATTGCTGTGTAACAAATAACCTCGTTTTAGTGATTTAAAACCATAACCATTTTCTTTTGCTCATGATTCAATGGGTTAATAGGGTAGTCTTTCTGATCTGGGCTGGCTTATGTGTCTGTATTCAACTTATAGGTTGGTAGGTGTTAGATGATCTAGACTGGTCTCACTCATATGTCTGGTGGTGGATAGACTGTCAAGTAGGATGCCTTGCTTCTCCTCCATGTAGCCTTTCACCCACTAGCAGACTAGCTCAAGGTCATATTAGAGTTCCAAGCCCCAAAACGCAAGTATTTTTCAAGTCTCTCCCTGTAACACACATCCTATTGACCAAAGTAATTCACAGAGCCAAGCCTAGATTTAAGAGATGGAGTAACAGACTCCAGCTCTTATGAGAAAAGAAGAATTTGTGGTCATTTTTGCAATCTACCACAAGCACCTTCTATGTTCCTGGCACTGTTAGGCTCTCATGGGGGTTGTCAAAGGAGAGCCTCTCACCCTAACTGGTTTGGCTCAGTGGATAGAGCGTCGGCCTGTGAACTGAAGGGTCCCGGGTTCGATTCTGGTCAAGGGCACATGCCCAGGTTGTGGGCTCGATCCCCAGTGGGGGGCATGCAGGAGGCAGCCGATCAATGATTCTCTCTCATCATTGATGTTTCTATCTCTCTCTCCCTCTCCCTTCCTCTCTGAAATCAATAAACAAATACATTAAAAAAAACCCATGGCAAAAGGGGAAAAGACTGCAAGAGATCCTAGGAAAGAAAAGAGGACTCTGTTTTTATATTTTAAAAGTGAGTGTGTATCAGTCAGAGTTCAACCAGAGGCATATAACCAACAGGAGATATATATTAAGAGATTTAGTGCAAAGAATTGTCTTATGGAATAGTGGGGGCTGGCTAGGCAAGTCTGAAATCCATAGGGCAGGCCACTGGAAAGAGCCCGCTGGAACTCATAGGCTAAAGCTACAGTCTGCAGGCAGAATTTCCTCTGGGAAACCTTAGCTCTGCTCTTAATGACTTTCACCTGGTTGAATCAGGGTCACCAAGATTATCTAAAGTAATCTCCCTTACTAAGCCAACTGATTATGGATGGACTTTAATTAGTTGAATAACTGGGAACTATAGCCTAGCCAAGTTGAACGTAAAACCGACAACACCAGGTTAGATTGCGCAACTCTGACCATCAAACCTCAGAGGGAAGGTAGGGGAGGGTGGGGGTAAGGGGGAGAGATCAACCAAAGGACTTGTATGCATGCATATAAGCCTAACCAATGGACACAGACAACAGGGGGGTGAGGGCATGAGTGGGGGGGAATAAGGACACATTTGTAACACCTTAATCAATAAAGAAATTTAAAAAAACAACTGAATATACTAAAAACCACTGTGCACGTTAAATGGGTGAGTTCTTTGGTATGTGAACTATATCTTAATACAGCTGTCAAGAAAAAACATGGGTTCAACCCATGCTTTGGGAGATTTCATTTTATTTAAAAAACAATTGTGGGCTTCTGGGCTTCTTTAAAAATAAAAGTCTTATTATGAATGTGCTTGACTCTGCCTGGGAAGGCAGAACAAAAGATGTAATCTATGAGCAATGTGGGTGAAGTCACCCTGAGCCTGGCACTGTTCTGTCCTCTCAGCTAGAAGTCAGAGTAATTTCATCATGGCTTCTTTACTGCCTCTGTGGTGTAGACCAATTAATGTTTAAGCTCCCCAGGGTCACCAGAGGAGACAGACGCTGGGATTGCCGAAGAGCACAGTCTGTGCTAGGAACCCAAGATGATCCTCAGGCCCATGGCTGGTTTGGGGATGTGGGACCTGATGCCACTTAATAAAAACCACGTCAACTCCAATTAGCTCTCCCTCATCTCTGCGCTCAAGTAGCTTTGGCCTATGGGCACCTGTTAGAGTTCAGCTACAGAGACAAGTAGGTGCTGAGTTTTTTTAATGTGCGGCAAGGGCCAGACTTGTTCCAGGGATGTGGAGCGGTGTGAGATCATTCTGGGCTGGAATAGCTTAGAACGGTGGTCGGCAAACTGCGGCTCGCGAGCCACATGCGGCTCTTTGGCCCCTTGAGTGTGGCTCTCCCACAAAATACCACGGCCTGGGCGAGTCTATTTTGAAGAAGTGGTGTTAGAAGAAGTTTAAGGTTTTTTTTGTTTGTTTGTTTTAATATATTTTATTGATTTTTTACAGAGAGGAAGAGAGGGATAGAGAGTTAGAAACATCGATGAGAGAGAAACATCGATCAGCCGCCTCTTGCACACCCCCCACTGGGGATGTGCCCGCAACCAAGGTACATGCCCCTGACCGGAATCAAACCTGGGACCCTTGAGTCCGCAGGCCGACGCTCTATCCACTGAGCCAAACCGGTTTCGGCAGAAGAAGTTTAAGTTTAAAAAATTTGGCTCTCAAAAGAAATTTCAATCGCTGTACTGTTGGTATTTGGCTCTGTTGACTAATGAGTTTGCCGGCCACTAGCTTAGACGAAGCCCACAGGAAAGGAAAAATGAACAAAACGTGGATGCAAAGGGGACAGGCGGGCGCACAGCAGGGCCAGGAACAAAGGACTGGAGGAGGGCAGAGGCTGGGCTGACTGGAGCAGAGTGTCCTGGAGAGGCTGGGCAGGTACAGGAATGTGGGTGCAGGGCACGGAGGCTCTTGAGGAACAGAGGACTGGGGACTGGATGAAACCAAACCAGTAGCCTCCAAAGTAGGGGCACACAGTGCCAGGGGTGGTCAAGATGATCCACTTGGGTGGGGGGAAGAAAACCTCAATGACTTCTATTAGATTTATTTTTGATCCAAAGAATAAGAAAATAAACTCTGGAGGCAAAACAAAACAAAACAAAAAAAAAGCGTGTGTCATTTCAGATGCTGGTGCTGAATGTTATCATAATGCTGACCACAGTGATGCTACATCCTGTTTATTGAACACTTCTATTCTGTGCAAAGTAACTTCCACCAGCTCATTTAATCCTTATAGCATTCTATGAGGTAAATACTGTTATATCTTACTTTTACAAGTAATGAAACGGGCTCAAAGATAAAGCAACAACCTGAGGTTACAGGAACTAGTGAGTCATGAGGAGGGATTAGGTCCTAGCTAATATGACTGCAGGGCCTTCCTTCTAAACTATTCTTGGAATTAGAGGCAAAAAGCTTATATTGGTATAACCCAAAGTAAGGTGATAACTCAAGCTTAGGATCAAGGACATAAAACACAGATTCCACACACTGTCTCCAGAAAACCCACACCTCTGATGGTTCTTATCAATAATGTATCTCTCCTTTAACAGCTTATCACACCCAAATATATACCATGTATGTATAGAAATATATGTCTACATCTATATCTATATCTAATATATAAATGTCTTTATAGCTATCTATATGTAGAGAGAGAGTTAAACAACACTGTGAATGTACTAAATGTCACTAAATTGTACACATTTTAAAATGGTTAATTTTGTTATGTGGATTTCCCCTTAATAAAAATAACACCCGTATTTGAAAAAGAAACTCAAGTAGTAGCTTATATATGGATTGATGCCAGCACCTTCCACTTATGGGCAAGTCAGACAGTCTCAAGACAGGAACAAAACAAATTATTTTGGAGACAAAGTGGGCGTTCCTCAATTGAGGGGATGATAAGCCTCGTCATTTGCTTTCAGTATTTTGCAACATCTCAAAGTTTTTTTCTGCCTGCTTAAAATGTGTTTACAGATTCTAGTCTCCAGTTATAATGAAACCAACCCTCACAAAATAAACAGGTGACTTGGAAGAATCCCACAAAAACAACCTAGCTGGAAATAATAATAAGGCAAAAAAACAACCAACCAGAAAATATTAGATTTCTCCTTCTGACAATGCAACAGATGTTGCATTTCTTGTCCTTCTAGAACCTTCCTTGTCCACAATAGTTGAAGTAAAAAAAAATAATAATAATAAATAACCATCTATTCAGACCTGAAAAGAGTTTGTTCAAGAACTCAAAATTACCCAGGTACCTATTGGAGATATTGGTAGAAAGCTTGCTTGGGATATAGCCTCTGACTTAATATCCTGGTTAATGATAATACATTATCTATATACTAGAGGCATGACACATGAAATTTGTGCAAGATTAGGCCTTCCTTCCCCCGGCTGCCGGCACTGGCTTCCCTCCAGCACCCGGGACCCAGGCTTCCCTCCAGCCACTGGTAGGCACCTGGGACCTGGGCTTCCCTTGCAGCCTCGGTTTCGAATGGAAGGTCGTCCAGTCTAATTAGCATATTACACTTTTATTATTATAGATATAAAAGCCTAAGCAACCATTCAACCTTTCGACTGGTATCTATGACGCGCACTGACCACCAGGGGGCAGACGCTCAATGCACAGGCATGGAAATGGAACAGACTGATGAATCTCAGAGGGAAGGGTGGAGGGGGGAGGGCAGGAAGAGATTAACCAAAGATCTTATTTATATACACACTAGAGGCCTGGTGCATGGGTTTGTGCACCGGTGGGATCCCTTGGACTGGCCTGTGGGGATTGGGCCAAAACCGCAGTCCGACATCCCCCCGAGGAGTCCTGGATTGCGAGAGGGCGCAGGCCAGGCCGAGGGACCCCACCGGTGCACAAATTTGTGCACTGGGCCTCTAGTTTATAAATAAATAGACATGAACATAACAGGTGTGTACTAATGAAGGAATACAAGCAAAAAATTGGAGTTCATTGGTATAAGCAGTGTGAAGGGCTTTTTATTTTTTATTTGATTTCATAGAGGAAGGGAGATGGAGAGAGAGATAGAAACATCAATGATGAGAGAAAATAATTGATTGGCTGCCTCCTACATGCCCCCCACAGGGAACCAAAGCCACAACCTGGGCATGTGCCCTGACCTGGAATCGAACCTTGACCTCTTTGTTCATAGGTCGACGCTCAACCACTGAGCCACACCAGCCAGCTGAAGGGCTTTTTTTAAAAAAAAAAAAGAATATTGTTTGGTATATGAACTGTTCTAGGTTGGCTTCTCCCAGAAGCAGGCCTGGAGATGAGGATTTGAGTGTGAGTAGTTTGAGAGGTAGACCCAATAAGCATTGGTAGGGAAGTAGGAGTGTGAAAAGGATGGGAAGAAAACCAACATGGGGCACATTTGTGAGCAAGTTATCAACTGAGTAGCCAACTGAGGCAAGTAGAAATTGGTGTAGAACCTGCCTTAGAGTTGTCCCACCCCAGGGGAAAGGAAGGTGGAGTAGTTATCACCAACTTTTGCCATCATCGATTGAGAACCAATGCTGGGGCATTTACTCCCCATCCTGCCCTGTGCTTGGGTAAGCCCAAGAAAGTCCTCAGACTGATAGGCACAGGGGCTTGAAGGAGGAAGCCACTGGCATGCATGGGAATGGTGAGGACCAAAAAAATATGGATGGGGAATCCAGAATGTCTGCTACCTAGACTTGTTTATGGTTTTACTTTTTACAATACGCAGCATTTACTTTCTGTCTCAATGTTCCTTGTTTTTACACTTCCCGAGCCAAACTTCGGGCAGAGCCATGAGTCCATGCATGCGGGGCCTGAAGGCCTTGGAAATGGTGTACTACCAAAGGCAGAGACGCAGCTGCTTCTTCTGCACTCTTAGAGGCCATTGCATGATACACCTGGCCCATTTGAAAGGACCTCCTGGGTTGTTGGGTTCTACAGAAGTAGGTGGTATTTGTCAAACATTATCTAGAACTCTAATATGTCACAATATCACATCAGAAAATACTGAAAGAAAGGGTCAGGGCTGGAAGTTCTCAGGGCGGTTGCAGGTGGTTCAGAATGTTCAATTCAGCTAGGAGACAGCCAAGACACCCACTTTAGCCCTAGTTCAGAAGTCAAGTTGAATTAATGCCAGGTCTGCCCTAGATCAGGCCATTCATGAGTTACCGTGGGCCAAACCAGAGAGGTCTGGGTGGCAAAGAAGACATTTTGAGGCACTCCAACACCAGAGGCAAGGGTGGACTTTGCCATCACCTGCCATCCCATGTACCAAATAGAACCTTCTATGTGCTATGCTTGGAGCATGTGTGCTTGAAGGGATAAGCAAGCCCTGCTCTATTTGGTCAACCACTCTGGTGAAAGTAGAACCTCAGGCTTAGAAGGGAGGGGGAGGGCCATTCAGGAATGGAGTTCTTAAAAGGAAGCTCCAGAGCAGCGTGGAGAGCATCCAGAGCCATTGAGACTGGGAGCCTCATCACTCCTACTCCCAGCTGCACAGAGCAGACCCATGCTATCAGCAACAGGCAGCTAAATACAGAGCAGGCACGAGGAGCCCTCACTGTCATGTCCTTCTTGACAGCAGGCTTTAGTGGGGGCAGAGAAGAAACAGCTGAGAGCGATTCCTCCCACCCCTGTGGGATAGGAACAGAAAGAGAGGCAGAAAGGGAACTTAGGAGAGTGCCAAAGACACACCACCCTTTCATTATTTATTTAAGTTGTTCTGTTGTTAGAACGACTTGGGGGTTATGCCACAGAGGACTCACGTTCATTAATACACTGAGTGGCCAGATTATTTTGATCTCTGAACGCATAATAATCAGGCCACTCAGTGTATATATATTAGAGGCCTGGTGCATGAATTCGTGCATGGGTGGGGTCCGGCCAGCCTGGCCAGGGGGAGTGGACATGGGCGGTTGGCCAGCCTGCCTGCTGGTCGAACTCATGGTCAAGAGGACAATTTGCATATTAGCCTTTTATTATATAGGATATACACTGAGTGGCCAGATTATTATGTGTTCAGAGATCATAATAATCTGGCCACTCAGTGATATATATATTAGAGGCCTGGTGCATGAATTCGTGCATGGGTGGGGTCTGGCCAGCCTGGCCAGGGGGAGGGGACATGGGCGGTTGGCCGGCCTGCCTGCTGGTCGAACTCCTGGTCGAGGGGACAATTTGCATATTAGCCTTTTATTATATAGGATATACACTGAGTGGCCAGATTATTATGCGTTCAGAGATCATAATAATCTGGCCACTCAGTGTGTATTATCCCAAGTGAACAGAGCAGGGGCATCAAGTTAGTTGATAGCTTGAGACCTGAAGGGAAGAACTACAAGATACTTCCTTAAAGAGTGAATGGCAAGGAGCAGGGATGGGCAAGATGAAGGCAAAAAGCTGGGAATTAATGGTAGCTTTTCTGTGCAAGATGCCTGACATATTTCCAAAGTGTATATGTTGATTGTCACTGCAACCCTAAAGGGAAGTTATTCAACAGATGAGGAAACGGAGTCAGAGAGAGGTTAGGTGACTAGCTGTGTTAATTCATTGAGTCCTCTGAGAACGAGATGCCATGATGGGATTAGATGTGCAAAGGATGTGTGTGGGAAATGCCTGCGAAAGGCTCAGCGGAAGGAGCAGGAGCATGCATGGTGTGACTTTGGATGGCAGTGCCCGTCTGGTCCCTGTGGAAGAGAGTCAGAAGGGAGCAGGACTTCTAGGAAGAGTCCCAGAGAGGCGCAGCTCTAGGAAAGGCACAGCCAGGCAGATGGGGAGTCCCCCAGCCAAGATAAAGGAGTCCTGCATGTTCCAGAAATGGCCTGTGCCAGAGCCCTGACTGTGCTCAGTCACTGGCTGGGAGCAGACCTGGGAAACAAGGCCTGGATGCAAATGCGGCAGTGGATCCAAAGGGGGAAGAGCTGGGCCCGCAGTCCATTATGCTACTGAAGCATGAAATCACATTTTTATGGCTGCCGGGATAGCTAAACCACGTAGCCAGGAAACAGTGGGAGTAGGATTTGAGCTGAGACATTTCTGATTCTAAATCCCACCTTTTTTTATTTTTTGCCACTACACTATATCCATACGGTCTTGAGCATGAACACAGTGGCTTCAGAGGACGGAAGGAAAGCTTTACAGATGCCCCGATTCCACTAAAGGCCCCCCTCCCCCCACCCCGCCCACGCCAAGGAGTGCAGTGGTGATAAAAGAGCCGCTGGGCACGTATTCTGAACTTTCTCAAATCAGCCTTAAACTCTGCAGCACACACTTCTAACATTGAAATCTAACTGTGATTTTATGAAAACAGATTTTAAATCTTATTAAAATTGTTTCGTCGATTCTCACCCATTCCTCCCCATTCCCCCACAAAAACACAAATATTTACTGAGCAGTTACTCTGTGCCAGACCCTGCATTAGGTATTGGGTACACCGACGTGGAATTAACGATCTAGTAGAAGAGGCAACCATTGGCAAGTAATGATGAAAATTATGGGTAAGGTTATGAAGGAAAGGTCAAGGTGCCCTCAAAGAGAAAGCAGGGGAGACATAATAGATATTGGGGCATTGGGATGTCAGAATGTCTAAAGCAGTGGTTCTCAACCTTCTAATGCCGCGACCCTTTAATTCAGTTCCTCATGTTGTGGTGACCCCCAACCATAAAATTATTTTCGTTACTACTTCATAACTGTAATTTTGCTACTTTTAATGAATTGTAATGTAAATATCTGTGTTTTCCGATGGTCTTAGGCTCTACAGTCGCGACCCACAGGTTGAGAACCGCTAGCAGGGTCGCCTAAGACCATCGGCAAACACAGCTATCTACATTATGATTCATAATAGTAGCAAAATTACAGTTATGAAGTAGCAACGAAAATAATTTTATGGTTGGGGTCACCACAACATGAGGAACTGTATTAAAGGGTAGCGGCATTAGAAAGGTTGAGAACCACTGGTCTAAAGCAATGAATGGCCCTTGGAGGTAACGCATTGGTGTTAGGAGACCTAGGGTCTAGGCCCATGGTCGGCAAACTGTGGCTCGCGAGCCACATGTGGCTCTTTGGCCCCTTGAGTGTGGCTCTTCCACAAAATACCACGGCCTGGACGAGTCTTCTATGAGCCCTGCATCTTCCAGGGGGCTCAGCATATCATTTTTAGGAGAAGGTGTTACTTGACTATTATATTTATAGTGTTTGAATTGTTAATCCCTTGCAGTAGGTTTTTAAAACATAAATATAATAAACATACAACATGGTCCTAAGCTTATGTTTCCCCCTGGGAATAAATTAGGTTTGAGCTTGCTAGCAGTTGGCTGCTCCGGCTATCGCACTATAATGATTAAAACCCACGTATTTTATGTTGCCAGTTGGTAAAATGGCAGGGGGTGCTCTCAGATTATATTGTTGAAAGGCTGTAAAGCTCCCCTATCTCCTGGTTACAAAATGTTTGCCTTTTGGTTGACTAACTGATTTCAAGGCTCACTTGTTATATTGCCTATTTGAGTTGGAAATCATTAAACAAAATGATAGGTCTTGGTTCAAGAGACCACCAATCTAAAAACAAAACACTTCTTGCGATTGAGTGCTCATCAGTTTCTCCCTCCTACTAAAAAGAATTCTTTTCCCATATGGAAGCCCACGAGACCAAGCTTTTATTAAACAGGCTCATAACACTTATCCACCGTCACCTCGTTAATCCCCACACTCTTCCCTGTTCAACAGGGACAAGTGTCATTACATCACCCTGGGCCAAGACCAGAAAGAGTGCAGTTTCGTGGACGATTATAGGTCTCATAAGAGCAAACAAGGTACCCAAATCCCACTGAGGTATCAAGGTCGAATCAAAGAAGAATATAATATTAAAGCTGGAATTTTCCATAAAACTGGAGAGACAGGGTTTAAGGGCAAGTGCTCTAACTCAAATGGCAGCTCTGATTTTTACCCCCTGGGGTAAGGTTCCAAACCCCTTTAAGCCCAGTTTCCACAGCCATAAAATAAAACAAATGAACTATCTGCTTCATAGTGTGGTGGTAAGGATTACCATATTTTCCGGCGTATAAGACGACTTTTTAACCCAGGAAAATCTTCTATACGCCCAGTGGTCTTATACGCCAGAAAATACGGTAAATGAGAGAGCGCACCTACCGTGCTTAGTGGAGTGCTCAATAAGTTGGAGCTTATTATTAGGCTCAATATCAATTTTCTGAGGATTTTAGAGATGAGGATACTGAAGACAGAGAGGTTGCATGATTTGTCCAAGGTCTGGAGTTAGTTAGGGACAGGTTAAGGTAGGGGGGAGGATCTACGATCATCCTTCCGGTGACAAATTAGCAAAGGGAGTCCAGCAATGCTATTCATGCACACCAACAATGTCCTATTAATTCAACACAAACTGGAGCAGACTCAGAATGGCCTGGGAGTCAAAAGACCTTGCAAAAGTCATATCATCTTGTTAAGCATCCCTTCCTCATCTTGAAAATGAAGGGTTGGCCTTACTCAAACAGACTCCATCAGTAACGAATCTCATGGTCTATTACACATTCAAGACTGTTGTAAGGTTTTAAAATATAAATTCATTTGTTTGTTTTTTTAATGCTGATTAAATTGAGCTGGGTGTCATGGACTCAGAGCTGAGTGGTGTATCTAGGGTCGTAAATACTGAGTCAGGGAGGTCCCTCTGGAACAGTCCCATGGAATCCTTGGGAGCTTTGTCTGCCTCTCTAGCTGTGCAGACTTCAAGCCCTGCTCTCTGGCTCTCCTCAAGGCTCTGAAAGCTATTTAATATTTTGAATAAACTCCTTAAATGAATGAGAGTGGATTATTTAATTTATTGATTTCAGAGTGAGAGAGGAGAGGAGAGGAGAGGAGAGGAGAGGAGAGGAGAGGAGAGGAGAGGAGAGGAGAGGAGAGGAGAGGAAGAAAGGAAAGGAGCCAATACCGGTTTGGCTCAGTGGATAGAGCGTCGGCCTGCAGACTGAAGGGTCCCAGGTTCGATTCCGGTCAAGGGCATGTACCTTGGTTGCGGGCACATCCCCAGTAGGGGGCGTGCAGGAGGCAGCTGATCGATGTTTCTGGCTCTCTGTCCCTCTCCCTTCCTCTCTGTAAAAAATCAATAAAATATATTTTAAAAAAAAAAAGAAAGAAAGGAAAGGAGAGGGGAGAGAAGCAAGCATTCATTGGTTGTTTCTTTTATGTGCCCTGACCAGGGATCAAACCCTCAAACTTGACATATCAGGACAACACTCCAACCAAATGAACTAACCTGGCCAGGGCTAAGTGAGAGTGCATTTTGACATTGGCAACTAAGAACTCTGATGGATTCAGAATAGGCTATACAGGGTAGAGCAAAAGTAGGTTTACTGTTGTCCACATGGAAAATAATACAACAATTAATAAATAATAATACAAGACTAAACTCTGTTTCGGGTACTCACAACTATATGCCTACTTTTGCCCCACACTGTATTTAAAATTAATCCAATATTATTGCCACAATTCCCAAAAAGGTTCACAATCAATGTCTCAGAATATTTTAAGTAGAAGTAGCAAAATAAGAATGTTTTTGTTTTTCCACATGTGCATTTACCTCCAACAATCTCTAAGCTGAAGAATGTTCACAGGCAAGGAATTTATTGAAATAAAGATTCCTACTTTGCAATGAGATTTTGCCAATACATTTCTACCTGTTTCTTCCATGGTATGTATAGGAGCCTCATTAGAAGATGCCTGACACTGATCTATCAGATGAACCTCAAAGTCAGACCTTTTTTTTGAAAAATATGTTTTTATTGATTTGAGAGAGAAAGAGGAAGGGAAAGGGAGAGAGAGAGAGAGAGAAACATCGATGAGAGCAAAACATCATTGATCAGCTGCCTCCTGCACACCCCCTACTGGGGATCGAGCTCGCAACCCAGGCATGTGCCCTGATGGGGAATCGAACCAACAACCTCTTGGTTCATGGGTCAAAGCTCAACCACTTAGCCACACCAACCAGCAGACTTTTTCTTTTACTAGTAACACCATCTCTTATTGTGAGCTTTATAAATGTGAGGCTGAAACAGCATGTACAATATACTCACTGTAATAAAAAATATTCAGTGTTTTATATTCTGCACTGGCATGATGAAACCTCTATATGGCTATCAGAAATCTCCCTAGAAGGTTAAGGGAATAAAAATGTCATTGAAAACAAAAATGTCACATGCATGAACATTATAACAGACTTAATTGACAAAGTCTGCCCACTTCTTTCCATTATGTAACGGACAATGGTAACTATTATATAATTAGTCCACTCTTTTTTTTACCTCAGGGGGACAATAGATGGTGCCATGAATTTCAGGTTTACTGGAATTTGGATAAGCTCCCTCTCTAGTGAAGTTTCAGCTTACTTTCACAAGAACTGTTTAAAGACTCATCATTGCAGTCATACATTAATATTTTGTTCTAATGTTATTCTTGTGTTCTTTTTTTAAAAGCTGTACTTCAAAACCCTAAATATTTTGCAAAAACCCCACACCTGTTAGAACTAATAAACAAATTCAGCAAAGTTGCAGGATATAAAACAAACACATGAAAGTCAGTTACTTTTCTGCACACTTAACAATCTGAAAAGGAAAGTAAACACACACACACACACACACACACACACAATTCCACTTATAACAGTACCAAAAGGAATAAAATACTTAGGAATAAACCAAACCAAAGATGTGAAAGACTTACTTGTACACTGAAAACTGCAAATCATTGCTGAAAGAAATTTAAAATGATACAAATAGATAGAAAGACATCCTGTGTTCATGGATTAGAAGACTTAATATTGTTAAGATGTCAATGTAACCCCTACCAAAATCCCAATGATATTTTTTTTTGCAGAAATAGGAAAAAAATCTTTAAATTCCTATGAAAGCTCAAGGGACCTCAAATAGCCAAAAACAGCAAATTTGAAAGAGTCACGCTTCCTGATTTCAAAACATATTACAAAACTACAGTAATCAAAACAGTGAGGTCTAGCATAAAGACAGACACATAGATCAATGGAATAGAATAGAGAGCTCAGAAATGAACCCTTACATATATTGCCAAAAGATCTTTGACAAGGATGCCAAGACCACTCCATAGAGAAAGGACAGACTCTTCAACAAGTGGTGATGGGAAAACTGGATACCCACATGCAAAAAAATGAAGTGTGACCCTTATCTTACAACATATACAAAAATTAACTCAAAATTGACTCAAGGTCTAAATGTAAACCCAAAACCATAAAACTCCTAAAAGAAAACATAGGGGGTAAGCTCCCGATATTAGATTTAGCATTGATTTATTAGACATGACACCAAAAGCACAGGCAATGAAAGAAAAAATAGACAAATGGAACTACATCTAACTTAAGAGCTTTTGAGCACCAAATAACACAACCAACAGTAAAAAGGCAACCTAAGGAATGAGAGAATATATTTACAAATCATATATCTGATAAGGGGTAATATCCAGAAAATATAAAGAACTCCTATAACTGAACAACAACTTAAATCAAATAACCTGATTTGAAAATGGGCAAAAGACTTGAATAGACATTTTCCCAAAGATAATATACAAATAGCCAACAAGCATATGAAAAGATGCTCAAAATCACAAATCATCAGATAAATGCAAATGAAAACCACAATGAAATATCAACTCACACCCATTAGAATGACCACTCTCAAAAAGACAGAAAATTACAAGTGTTGTTGAGGTTGTGGATAAGTTGAAACCCTTGTACACTGTTGGTGGGATTGTCAATGGCGCAACTGCTATGGAAAACAGTATAGAGATTCCTCAAAAAGTTACAAATAGTACCACCATATTATCCAGCAATTCCACTTCTGGGTATGTATCCAAAAGAACTGAAACCAGGGTGTCAAAGAGATATTTGCGCCTCCAAGTGTATTTACTCTGCAACTAGGTAGGGTATGACTTTGGCTTCCAATTCCAGTGAGTCCTTCCACCAGTACTGTCCAGAATGCAATCCTTAAGCCCTTACCCACCCAGACTTCTAGAAACCCATCTATTCCCATTCTCTTGCCATCCCTTTATAAGAATTCCATGGGCTTTTCTGTGTTTGGCCTGAAAATTCCTGCCTGTATTTGTGGGAGTCACAGCACTCTCTTGACCCTGGAGAACACTACAATCGCTGCCAGTTGGCCACCAGACCAGGAGAACATTGCAGCTGATGAGACTATTTGTCCCCGCTACCAAAAAGGGATATAGACTGAGAAGCCATGCAATGTGAGAAAGAAAAATCCAGTGTCCGGGGCTTTTTAGACCCATCCACATGGCCACTTTACCAGGCCAAGCCAGTCCCAAGGAGGACTGTACTGGAACAAGTTCACTGATGTCCCACATTTCAGACTTAGGAATACCATATCTGATTCAAAGCCACTGCTCCAGTCTCGCCCACCCCTGCATAGTAACTGCATTGCAGGACTCTTGTTGCCGATCCCTACCTCTAGTATTTGCTTTGTGTCTCCTAGGTCCACTTCAGCAGACTTGGTCATGGCTCACTCCCACACCCAAGCCCAGCTCCTGTCATGAGGAGTCTTCTTTGGTCCTGTTGTGTTTAGAAGACCTGATTGGGGCTGTATCCTGAGGTCCACCTTGGTCTAGGGCAGTGGTCGGCAAACTCATTAGTCAACAGAGCCAAATATCAACAGTACGACGATTGAAATTTTTTTTGAGAGCCAAATTTTTTAAACTTAAACTTCTAACGCCACTTCTTCAAAATAGACTCGCCCAGGCCGTGGTATTTTGTGGAAGAGCCACACTCAGGGAACCAAAGAGCCGCATGTGGTTCGCGAGCTGAAGTTTGCCAACCACGGGTCTAGGGTCTTGCTTTGTTCTTGAAAATCATCCCCCCAGATTCCCATGTCTTCTCCCCGACCCTAGCAAGTAGCAAGAGCGTTTAGCCACTCAAAAGAGCTGATGTTGAGCCCTGGCCAGTGTGGTTCAGTTGGTTGGGCATCATGCCATGCAGTGAAAGGTTACCTGTTCAATTCCCAGTCAAGGCACATGCCTGGGTTGCGGGCTGGATCCCCAGGCTCGATTCCCAGTAGGGGTGTGCAGGAGGTAGCTGATGGATATTTCCCTCACACATTAATGTTTCTCTCTGTCTCTCCTCTCCCTTCCTCTCTCTCTCTCTAAAAATCAATTTTAAAAAAAACTTTTTAAAAAAGAGCTGGATGTTAATAGCCTGCCCTGACCCTAACACTAACCATAACTCCTAACCCTAAACCAAACTTGAACTCCTAAAAGCTAACCTTAATCCAAACCTCTAACACTAACCAAAATCCTAACTAATGGTTACTCAAACCCTTAATCCTAATCCAAACACCAAACTACACCCCCAACTCTATCCCTAACCTTCTAACCTCAATTCTAACATGCAACTCTAATCTGGAACTTTAACCCTGAACCCTAACCCAAACCCCCAATCCCTTTCTCTAGGATATACTGCTAACCTGCCACAACTCCTTCCCCATGCTCCCTCCCAGGCTCAGCAGCTTTTCCAGAGAAGGACTTGCAATTTCCCAGAATCCTTTAGGCCAGGCTAGGCCAACCAGCTGCAAACTCTTTGGTCTACACATGGAGGTTCCTCCAGATAACTGAGCCATTTGGGCCTGACTATCCAATCCCAGCATCTCCCTGCCTACACCATCCTGCTCTAGGAATGGGTCATTCCCCAGCCCAATCCTGAAACAGGATGACAAGCTTCAGTTAAGTGGAAAGTGAATTTAGGAAAACTCTTCCTTTAGCAAACTCACTAAATGAAGCAGCTTGAATTCTGGCGCTAGCTTGCTCAGCTACTTAACTCCTGGTGTAACCGTGGCAAATTATTTAACTTCTCTGTGCCTCAATTGCTTCCTCTATAAAATGGGGTGTTTTGTTGTTGTTCTTGTTAATCCTCACCGGAGGATATTTTTTCCATTGATTTTTAGAGAGAGTTGGAGAGAGAGAGAGATAGATAGAGAGAGAGAGAGAGAGAGAGAGAGAGAGAGGTGAGAGAAACACATTGAGCAGTTGTCTCCTGCACGCGCCCCAACTGGGACCAGGAATCAAACCTACAACCCTTCAGTGCTTGGACTGACCCTCTAACCACTGAGCGACACTGGCCAGGGCAAAATGGGTTTAATAATAATACCTGTCTCACGAGGTGGCTGAAAGGATTAAATGAATTAGTATATAAAAGCACTCAGAACAGTACCTGGCACTACAGTAACTACCAAATAAGTGTTTGCTTTTGTTAACATTAGTTTGAGTATTGCAAAAAAGAAAAAAGTATACATTTGCCTCTTACCAGATTCCCACTTGCTTTTATGAGGGGGGGGGAAAAAGAAATTAACATGCTTATTTTAGGGATTTTACAAAGAACAGAAAAGTATAAAAACGAAGGAAAATGGCCCACATCCAGCCAGTTACTTACATTTGAGGACAAAGGATAATGTGACTTTGCTAACAGTCTGCATTTTAGCAGATTTTCAATTGCCGCAGCGCTGCCCAGCCAAGCA